>NC_057401.1:19381085-19737917 GCF_019320065.1 Cervus canadensis
CCCCTGCCTCAAGGCCTTTGCTCTCGCAAATCCATCACTTGATTCCCTCTACCCCCAGAAATCCACGTGACTTGCTCCCTCGCCTTCTTCAGGTCTCTGAGCATCAGAGGCTTTCTTTGATCATCATATAAGAGAGGAACCTTTATCCCTGATACCTCTTACCCTCCTTATCATTTCTTTTTCTCTATTGCACCTACCATTGCTGACATATGTATTTACGGACTTAATTGTCAAATGTAAGCTCCGGGTGAAAAACCTTTGTTCACAGTGCTATGCCCCCATATCTAGGAGAGTGTCTGGAATATAGAGTAATAAGTAATCTTTAAAGAGTGGGTATAGAATAGTTAGAATTTGGTGAAGGGCTGAAATGTTTGGTTTTGAGGTGTATTTTGAATGATTTAAATTTGACTTCGAAAAACCAGCTTGAAGTAGATAGAATAAAAGATGGGAGGGTACTGATAGTTCCCTGGCAGCCTAGTGGTTAGGATTCCAGGCTTTCACCACCATGGCCTGGATTCAGTCCCTGGTTGAGGGAACTACTGAGATTCCACAAGCCACAGGATGTGGCCAAAAAAAAAAAAAGAAGGAGGGCTTCATCATAGGCATGGGTGGAAAAGTAGCCTGTTGGGAAGAGAGCAATGGTGGAAAGAGCTTAAAGTCAGGGATTAAGGCCAGTGTCAGGCCGGAGCTTCCAGAGGAGTCCAGATATGTTGAAGCAGGTGACAACTGAGTTGTCAGCCACTGGCTTTGGAGTGGCAGACTGAGTCTGAATTTGAGGAACATTGGCCTGGCAGTTGAGATCAGTAAGGGGGTGGAAGAAGAAACACCAAAGGACATGAGTAAGGAAGCAAGTACAGTGTTTTGAGTCTAACGCATGAAATGAAATGATGCAGTTGGAAGGAAATGTATGTATATGTATACATGTTATCCTTTAAAAAGGATAAGCCAGGAGTTTACAAATATAGGCATCTTCTACTGTATAGCACATGAAACTCTGATCAATGTTATGTGGCAGCCTGGATGGGAGGGGGATTTAGGGAGAATGGATACATGTATATGTATGGCTGTGGCCACATATGGAAAAGGACAATTTTCAGGACTGGAAAAGGTCAGGTCAGCCACAGGACTGCAAAAGGTCAGTTTTTGTTCCAGTCCCAAAGAAAGGCAATGCCAAAGAATGTTCAGACTAGCACACAATTGCACTCATCTCATACACTAGCAAAATAATGCTCAAAATTCTCCAAGCAAGGCTTCAGCAGTACATGAACCAAGAACTTCCAGATGTTCAAGCTGGATTTAGAAAAGGCAGAGGAACCAGAGATCAAACTGCCAACATCTGTTGGATCGTTGAAAAAGCAAGAGAGTTCCAGAAAAACATAGGCTTTATTGACTACACCAAAGCCTTTGACTGTGTGGATCACAACAAACTGTGGAATATTCTTCAAGAGATGGGAATACCAGACCACCTTACCTGCCCCCTGAGAAATCTGTAAGCAGGTCAAGAAGCAGCAGTCAGAACTAGACATGGAAAAACAGACTGGTTCCAAATAGGAAAAGGAGTATGTCAAGGCTGTATATTGTAATCCTAAAGGAAATCAGTTCTGAATATTCACTGAAGGACTGATGCTGAAGCTGAAACTCCAATATTTTGGCCACCTGATGCAAAGAACTGACTCATTGGAAAAGACCCTGATGCTGGGAAAGATTGAAGGCGAGAGGAGAAGAGGACAACAGAGGATGAGATGGTTGGATGGCATCACCAATTCGATGGACATGAGTTTGAACAAGCTCCAGGAGTTGGTGATGGACAGGGAAGCCTGCCGTGCTGCAGTCCACGGGGTGGCAAAGAGTCGGACATGACTGTGTGACTGAACTGAACTGAACTGATGTGTATGCCTGAGTCCCTTTGCTGTCCACTTGAAACTATCACAACATTGTTAATCAGCTATACCCCCAATACAAAATAAAAAGTTAAAAAAAAAATAGGCACAGTAATGGAATATTTATCATGATCATCAGTGTTATCATCATCGCCTAGTATCTATTTATCACTATGTATCAGATGTTTTCAGTGCTTTGCATATAAAGTGAAAGTGAGGTCGCTCAGTCATGTCCAACTCTGTGGCAATCCCATGGACTGTAGTCGGCAAGGCACCTCTGTCCATGGGATTTTCCAGGCAAGAACACTGGAGTGGGTTGCCATTTCCTTCTCCAGGGGATCTTCCCGACCCAGGGATCGAACCCAGGTTTCCCACACTGCAGGCAGTCTCTTTACTATCTGAGTCACCCAGGGAGCCTAAGCTTTGCATATAACATGTCATTTAATCCTCATAATAATTGTCCTGGCTATTTATTGCTATAACATATCACTTCAAACTTTGTGGTTTAGAATATCTATTTTTAAATTATTTTTCATTGTTTTGTGGGTTAGTTGGGCTTGGCTCAACATTCTCAGGTAAGAATCCATCATGTGCTTTGCAGTCAGATGGTGATGAGGGGTGGAGTCATCTGCAGGGGCAGTTGCCTGGATGGCTAAGATAGATTCTTCACTTTCAGGTCTGGCTTGGGGCTGGCACGGCTGATAGGGCTGGAGATAGCTGGGTATGCCTATGTGCTTGCTCATTTTCTCTTTCCTCCCATCTTCTCTCCGCAACCCCCCCCCCTCCCCGGCCACCACCATTTCTTTCTCTGGGTCCCTCTCCCAGAAACCTCTCCATAAAGTTAGCATGGGCTTCCTCCTAACATGGCAGTCTCAGAATATTCACACTTTCTTACAAGGTGGCTCAGAGATCCCAAGAGCACATTCATGGAGACCAAGGTAAGAGCTGCCAGGCTTCTGTGACAGGCTCCACAGATAGGCACAATCCCTCATTGGTTACCCAAGCCAGCTCAGATTCAGTGTAGGGTCACACGGCTCGTCAGGAGGCATCTTTGGAGACCAGTTAGCACAGTAACCAATTTTACAAATGAAACTGACACACTCAGAAGTGAGAGCCTTCCTTATGGGTTATACACTAAAGGATTTCAGCTCAGAGTCTGTTCTTAGTACTTGAATGAACTTGGGAAAAGCACTGTCTCTTTAGGTATTACTTTATGTGGATATTAGGTTTGGAGGAGATGATATTGAAAGTCCTCTCCACTTCTTTCACCCTTTAAAGCCTTTGGATTTAGATGATGGGAATGGGAACGGAAAGGAACAAGAGTAAGTGAAAAAGCCTTCTGTAGAAAACAGAACTTTGTAACAGCATGGAGGGAAGGTACGTGGTAGACTGGGAATACACCAGGGTCACTCAAGGATTCGGTTGGATTATTACATTAAACATCTAACAGTGGTCAACTCACATGGAATACCTATTGAATAGCAAGAAAGAGTCATAGATTTCAGTTTGAGACACTGGAGTATGGGCCCACTGGGTGAAATGGGAGTAGTCATAGTAAGAGCTGCTTTAAATAGAAAAAGGACCTACCAATTTTGAAAAAGTCTGAGGTGCCTGGTAGGGTCAGGAATAGTATCCTTTAGTCATTTGTAAATAAGGTACTAAAATTCACATTAGGGCATTAGAGAGTGTTTGCCCCAGGAGAGAGTCTTTGTGTGTATCCTAGATTAGAGGATGAATTGAAGGCAACAAAGGTCAGAGAAGTGGGAGGAAAAACTTCATCAGGAAGCTGCAGGTCCTGGGAGTGAGAGAGAGGGGAGAGAGTGATCAGACTGTTGAACACTTCAGAGAAGTTGAGGAGAATGAGAGAATAGTGGAAGGGGAGGACCTTTGCAGTCTTCTGGAAGCAGTTTTAGTGAAGTAGGGGAGTTTCACATTGTTTTTTGTGGAGGATTTTGGGACTTTGGGAATGAACACATTGGGTGGGAACTGCAGCTGAAGATTTTGGCAGCAAAGGACCAATAGAAGCTGAAAGAGGCAGGGGTTACCTGTTTCTGCTGAGGGTGTGCTGTCTGAGACTGATAAACCTGATGCAGGAAGACTGGGCAGTCAGCACTCCGACAAGTCATTGAAACACAGAGAAGTGGGTACAAATTGAGATGGAGGACAGGTAGGCTGGACAGAACGTCATGCTAAAATAGAGCAAAACTGCTTTCCCCTTGTTATTCAACCACTGTTCAGGAGAGTGGTTGCATTCTGTTGCATTCTGAAGTTTTACAAATGGCATGTATTCAATGGGAAACCGACTTATCTGTAAGGCCTCTTTAGTATAAAAGTTACTGAATAATGCTATCCCAAACCAAATAGAAAAATTTTTTCCCCGAAGGAATTTAGATTTCTTATTTACTTCTTGTAAAAGACCTGATTACTTTTGAGCTCAAGTCTGTATTCTTAAGAGTCACTCTTATACCTTTACACAATCATAAAAATGCTCTCTTCTGATCAAAATATAGATCCTGAAATTGGTCTACAGAGATCTGCATTCTTTAACCATATACAGTGCATTGGCTTTCAGGTTTCTGCCCCTCCTCCCAATCAGATTACTAATAAATCATCCCCACCCTTAGATTTTTTAAGGCTGTGGAGCTCAACCCCATATAACAATAGAAACAAAAGGCGCTAAGAATAGCAGTGCCACACAGGTGAGGAAGTGTATCACTTCCATTTATGAATTCTGGACATTAATTGTATTTTATAATTACACTATACTATTAGGATGGACTGAGGAAGAACTTAAGTTGTATCTGTGTCACCGGGGAAACCACTTGTTTTAGTTTGACAGAGGGAGACAATTAAAATGTCTGATTGCCATTTTTAGAGCAGCTTTTATTTATTTAAATTTTTTAGAGCAACTTTTATTTTGAAGACAAGTTAGAGAATATTAAAATTCATAGAAATGACTCTGAAAGGATTGGCAATTCTTATTTAAGAATGAACTATGAATTTTGCAGTTTTATGGTGGTTATTCATCACTAAGAGGGAAAGCCCATTCATCTTTTCGTGCGGCAGCCTCAGCTGTAGGGATACCATTATTAAATGGCGTTTACCAGAGGTGAGGAGAAAAACCTCCTCCCCAGAGGTTCTCCCTTGCCAACCAATCACAGAGCAGCTTGGGCGTAGTCCACGCCCCCTGCCTTGATAGACCCAGGAACGCAATGTGATTGGTGCATAGTTGGGGTTTTATGGGAGGGGTTTCTTGTCACTCTTTCTGGCTTCCCTGCAGTTCCTTATTTGGTAGCTTTTGACAGAACTAGTCTTTCTTGCAGCTAAGCATCTTGACATACATTATTCATTAAGCCCTAGAGCTCAGGGAGAGAAAGATGCAGACCCTTAGATCTTTAGATGTTTCTTTATCACATGAATTGTCTTTATTCAGAATAGTGGTTGAATTCTGTTGCATTCTGGAGTTTTACAAATGGCATGTATTCAATGGGAAACCGACTGGATGGGATCTAATGCGAGGCTTTCTTATGTGTACTTAATTACCAAAAATCTTTAAAAATCTACATACTCCGTGCTTGTGGAGATTGCTAAGTATCAAGGTTTTGAAGATATACTTATTTTAGAACTTACTGTCTATATAATTAATCAAAAATGCCTGAAGCAAACTATTTACTGTCAGTATCTTGGGGCTACATAAAGGTAAGATTTATTTAGCCTTTGTAAACTCCTGATTACTCTGATTACATAACTAATAATTTTAATAAATTACAATGGAGTAAAGCTTTCTAAGCAATCTTTTACTTTTCTTTAGACATGAGCTACAGAAAACTTGTGTTTTTAGTGGTCAAGATAAGAAGAAATTGTATAACTTTAATTAGTTGTAATTTGCATGTTAAAATAACTTTAATTTCCAGCATTTCTTCTGTTTTATCTTGTATAGATTTGAGGGTTTTTTTTAAGTGTCAAGGTAATTAAATCCATTGGAGATAAATAATTGGGCTAAATTATAATTGGTATATGGGCTCTAGTTAGTATGTAGCATTTAAAGTTTATAAAAATTAATTTATGGCTCTTTCTAAAAAGCTGTACTACTTTTACCTGATGAGGAGGGTTTTTTTTTGTTTTTTTCCAACCTTTGGATATAGCTGACATTAAAATTGACATTATTTAATTTTTAGGTGATATGTAAATTTAGATTTTATATAAATGAACACTTGATCTCTTTATAAAACTGAAAGATGTAAATATATATGATACTGCTATATTTGTTAATCTCAAAAAATGAATTAGTACACTGCATTTCATAAGGTTATGTTCCTGCTTGGCAAGCTTCTTGCATGCCCTGTGGTAATGCTAACCTGGCAATCCTATCTGTTTAATATAGACATGAGGTAGAAAAACCTTTTTCAGTCCTAAATGAGGCATCACTTCAGAAATTGGTGTTTATTCTTGAATGTTTGAGCAAATCACAATATACATTTTTAGAGAGTCCTTTTCCATTACTTTAAGCACTCTCAGATTGAAATATTTTTTTCTTTGTTTCTTTTTAAAGCAAAATTTCCTCTTTCTTGTGAGATTTACTTGCATTCTAAGAAAACTTATTTCAGTTTTAGTTGTCCAAATAGTCATGATTTTCCACCTTCCTTAAAATCTTGATTCCAGATTTTTGTAATTTTCATTATTTGAATTTTGCTAGCCATTTCTTGGCTTAATTTTTTTTAAATAGAGAAAAGTGTAGAGAGTAATAAAGAAGCCTACCCCCCTGTCTCTCTGGAATTCATTTCTTAGCTTCTGGACAGCTCATATTTGATACTTTTTGAAGGGCTTCACATTCATGTTATAATTATGGATAATACCTTCGAGAATCTACAGAATTTTAATGCTTTTTGCAAAAATTTTTGCAGCTTTATGTTTTTAATATTATATTGCTAAAAACACTTAGGAAGGACAGATATACATGTATTTAGTCTTATGTATTTTGAAAAATTTGTTTTTATATGGCTAATACAGTGTTTATTTTAGCTTTTAATGCTGGCATCCACCAAGCTTGTAGTGTATCACAGTGCAGCATATTCAAATGATTTTTAGCAGAATGTTGTGGGGAAAAATAAGCATTTACTTAATGTTTGACCTTTACCACTGTCTTAATTATATCCTAGAAGATATATAATGCACTAAGTAGCGCATTGGCATGAGGGGAAGTACAGGGATTAAATTTGGGAATACTTTAATTTTGTTTTATTTATTATTTAATTTTGCTTCCTTGACAGCCTTAAATAAACATAAGTTGGATAGCTGGAGTTTAAAAAGCAATATTCAGTATTCAGTTCAACTGCATTTTCACTTTCCTTTATGCTTTATGTTTGCTGCATACAGACATTCTGATGCATAATGAGAACAAAGGATTTGAAAGCATTCACTTAGAGATCTTCCTCTTTATTCTTTGTCGCAACAATAACTACATATCATTTCAGACTGCTTAGACCAGAAATAATCAGAATAATTCATCAGTCTGAAATATTTAGAGGTCCCTTTTAAAGATATCTAAATGCTCAATTAAATTGTTCTACATTTTGCAACCAGTTCTTTTTGAAAAGCAGTTCTATATTTTGTCTTTTCTAAATCTATAAATTGAGAACCCAGAAAGCATTCTAGGAAAAATAGATTTTATTACCTTTTCTAATCATTTCCCCCCTCATTGCAATTTTACAGTTACATTAATAAGTGGTATGTAGTTATCTTAAAATGAGAGAAATTCCACTTGGATTTAAAAATGATTGTTGAGCAATTTAGTTTATTGTATGTTAGCACATCCAGCTATACACTCCAAAACCAAATTGTAAGAAGAACTACCAGTTAAGGTAGCACTGATGGTAATTTTGGGGTTTATTAATTTAGCTTCCCTTGGGCTATATGTCTTATATCAGTATCAAAAACAAAAAATGAAACAATTTTGATTCCTTTTAGGAAAGCTCTTTGTGCTATAATTTAATTGACTCTCTGAAAATTGTTTTTAGGAAATCTCCGATACTTTTGGGAAGAAAGAGGTCTCCTTAAAGTATTGTGTTATCTAATTAGGTTAAAAGGAAATGTTGACTTCCGTGGAGCACCGCCCACATCTTGGCAGGGAAATAGATGTGCAATGAAGGGTTTTTCTTCACCCATGCTTTGGGGTTTTGAACAAAGGGAGAAGGATAGTCTGGGAATATATGTACATGATGCAAGAATAATCAGTAGAATATAATGTGTCATTATAATGTGTCATTTATCAGTCTGTACAACAGAATTCTTTCACTGGAATTTTTTGCTTTAGTTATCTGTACCAACTGGCTATTTTGATGAGTTGTATAATCAAACTGCCAAGAAAATTACACTTCATTTTTCATGCTCTTCCAGTCAAATACAGTAATTTGTGTGGCATATCTGCAGATACCATGCAGTTTTTCTTCTTGGGCATATGGCAATATATTCCTTATACCAAATTGCTTACACATTAGAAGGAAGTTCTGTAGAAAAACTGAGTTCCTATCTGACTGTTTGAGTTGCACCAACTGCCCCACACCAAGGCTGCAACATTTTTTTAGTTACATTGAAAGAAATGCATGGAAGGCAGGTGGACAGTGGTTCCTGTATAACAGACTATAGAAAGGCTGGGCTAGTGGCTGAAAACCTTACTTGTTCCCCTAAGTTTTAAGAAAGGATTTTGTCATGACCAGGCAGTTCTTACTGGCCACTTCTATCTCATAGCATGGACCATTTCGGGTCAAAGAGATATTTCATCAAATATATGTTTTAGAGGTTTAGCAGACTCTCTTGAATATATTTTGCCTAAGTAGTAGATTTTTTTCCAGGAGAAAATTTCATTCATTGAACAGGTATTTACTTACCTTTGGGCCGTATGCATGGTACTTAAGTTCTAAGTCACTTCAGTTGTATCCAGCTCTTTGTGACCCTGTGGACTGTAACCCACCAGGCTTTTCTGTCCATTGGATTCTCCAGGCAAGAATGCTGGAGTGGGTTGTCATGCCCTCCTCCAGGATCTTCCTGACCCAGGGATCTTCTGCATTGGCAGGCGGGTTCTTTACCACTAGCACCACCTGGGAAGCCCCTTATGCGTGGTTTTTTGTTGTTGTTCAGCTGCTCAGTTGTGTCTGCCTCTTTGCAACCCCATGGACTATAGCACACCAAGGTTCCCTGTCCTTCACCATCTCCTAGAGCTTGCCCAAACTCATGTCCATTGAGTCGGTGATGGCATCCAACCACTTGTCCTCTGTCGTCTCCTTCTCCTCCTGCCTTCAATCTTTCCCAGCATCAGAGTCTTTTCTAATGAATCAGCCCTTTGCATCAGGTGGCCCCAAAGTATTGGAGTTTCAACTTCAGCATCAGTCCTTCAATGAATATTCAGGACTCATTTCCTTTAGGATTGACTGGTTTGATCTCCTTGCTGTCCAAGGGACTCTCGAGAGTCTTCTCCAACATCACAGTTCAATAGCATCAATTCTTTGGCGCTCAGCTTTCTTTATGGTCCAACTCTCACATTCATACGTGACTACTGGAAAAACCACAGCTTTGACTAATCGGACCTTTGTCGGCAAAGTAGTGTCTCTGGTTTTTAATAGAGTGACCATTTTCTATATGAATAATACCCTAAATTATTTTTTGGTATTGGTAGAGGAGCTAGATATTTAGGTATATATTTTATGTGGGTTTAAATACAGTTAGATCTTCCATCCATTCCTGCAATGATGAAAATAAACTATCACTATAAAAGGCCTAGGAAACCAGGAAATAGAATTCAAATAATACTGAGCATCTACTGTATGCCAGTGTGTGTTAAATGATCTAACACATTCATAAATGATAGCCTGTGAATTGCTTAAGAAAGTATAACTGTATAAAAAAGGGACAGAAAATGTTTTGAACACTTAGTAATATCTTCATGAACTTTCTTGAAGGCTCCAAATTTTATTTTTTCCCCAGTAGATCATAAAATATAAAGCTCAGTGACAATAAGCAAAATGTATGTATATTTTAAAATTGGTATTGTGCAGTGTACAAAGCAGTGACCATGCCAATTTTAAAATATAAAATATACATACATTTGGTGACTTATTTATCTTATAACTGGTTGTTTGCGCCTCTTAATCCCCTTCTATTTTACCCATCCATTATTCCCCAAGTCTGGCAGCCACTGGTTTTTCTGTATCTGTGAGCCTGTTTCTGTTCTATTCATTCATTTTTTGATTCCACATATAAGTGGTAACATATGGTATTTGTCTTTAGCTTGTTTCACTAGCACACTGCCCTCCAGGTCCATCCATGTTGTCACAAATGGCAAGATTCCATTCTCCTTTTTTATGGCTGAGTAATATTCCACTGTGTGTGTGTGTGTGTGTGTGTACATGCATGTGCTTGCACGCATGTGTGTATGTACACACATCATGAAATATAATATACAGCACAGAGAATACAATCAATAATATTATAATAACTTTGTTTGGTACAGAATCTATTGATGTTAAAATACCAAATCACTATGTTGTATACCAGAAACTCATGATATTGTCAACTGTATTTCAACAAATATATGCAGAGGAAAAAGGCATAGCTAATTATATACTGTTATTAGCAGTGAGACAGTGAGGATATACATGAGTTCTACATGCATTTTTTAATCAGAGCAAGATAAATAAAAATAGAGCAGCAGAAGTGAACTTTGTGTTTCTGAGTTTGAGAATGAGCATCATCAGTCTGTAAATTAACAACCAGAGGTATCTCTGTTGGTTATAGTCAGTTCTTCAGTTTTGACTGCAGAAAATGCTAATATGCATTTCTTATATCCAACAGTATACTGGAATTTTTTATTGATCTCAGTACTTTACAGTGATCAATTCTGATACCTAATTTAGATGACCAATAAGATTAACTCTGGAAGCGATTTGCCAAATTATCTTAAATTATATATAACACCTTGGTATGAATTGTGCAAAGTCAAAATTTTTTAAAAATTTTAATAAACTAATTAAATACTGAGTTAAAAATACATTTCAGACATTACTAAATGATGAACTCACTACTCTCTTTACCCCAGACTTAATTGAGGATTTATGATGAAAGTCACAATTTTAAAGGTTTTTGGGGGATGCAGTATTTAGTTGTTGCTCTTTGTAGATAAAATATATTGTTTAGTATATTAAAAGAAATATTAAGGTATATTAAAAGGTGTATTTGAGTTATTTGGGAAGTCAAAGGAAGATACATTGAGAAGCAACAATGGCTAGGAAAGCGTAACATCATTGAGAATTCCGGTTTTGATAATGCCATGTGCTGGTGATAGATAAATTCCAGGTGGTAGATAAGTTTCTTTGGATAAAATGGGCACCAGGGAACCAGTAAAATAAACTGTGAAGCAATGAAGTTTCAGCTAAACAGGTCCATTTTCAATTGTATTTATGGGACTTATGGCGATAAATTGGTAAATTCTGTGGATGCTGAAAACCAGTAAATCCCTACTTAAAAAACTTTAAAAAGGAAACTTTATGTATTATCTATTCAAATATTTTCTCTATAGTATGGGAGAGTACTCAAATCTATTCAGTTCTGCTTTGGGGGAAAAGACTACATTTTAATCTCTGATCAGTATACATATTCATTTCTGCTAATGATAAATTAATTGATAAAAAACATACCATGTTTCATTGTGTGGCAGCCCTTTTGTGTGTTTATAAATTAGTTTTTTTTCCTCTCTAAATGCTAATAATTCATGCTATTTTTATGCATTCTCCCCCCAATGTCCTCCTTGAATATCTAAATGTGTGCTGTCCATTTATGGTAGCCCCTAGCTTCATGTGACTTTGCAGTTTAAATTCATTAAAATTAAATAAAATCCAGAATTCAGCTCCTCCTTTATACTAGCCATATTTAAAGGGCTTGATAGCCACATGTAGCTATTGGTTCCTAGCCACTAATCTCTGGAGAGTGGAGAGTATAGAATTTTTTCATCATTGTAGAAAGTTCTATTGGATGACACTGACCTAAAGAGTCAGGATGTGTTAAAGATTCTTTGGCATATTTTCTGTATCTTAGCATATGCTCATGTTATTTCACTTAAACTTTCCTCTTCTGTTATTTCATTTTATCTTTCTGTTTTTTCAGTTTAAAAGGATGCTTAATCGAGAGCTCACCCATCTCTCTGAAATGAGTCGGTCTGGAAATCAAGTGTCAGAGTATATATCAAATACATTCTTAGGTGAGAATAACAATTTAAAATTTCTCTTTTTTATTGTTTGGTTGTCTTTAGAGGTGGATTGGGGTGCAGACTTGTTTTGGAACTCACTAAGAGTTAGGAATTCCATTTGTTTTCAGTCATCATATCAGTGGGCCTCTAAGATTTAGAACCTAAGGTGACAAAGTACATTTTTTTTATCTTTTAGTTTCATTCAAGAGTTTAGGGATTCCCTGATTTAAAGTTGTATATTTCCTATTTTCCAAAGTAATCAACTGTAAAATGTATTTTTTAGAAAGATCTATTCATGCATTCAACAAGTTCTTGTTAAATGCCAGCCATTGCTGGACAGTAGGTATTTAATAATCCGTCAAAAATAGTCCCTAAAGTCAATGAGTTGATAGTCCAATGGGAATCGTGCCTGGTAGGCTGGAGAGGCAGAGAGATGTAACACAATTGCTGAGGAAAAGCTTGCTGAGAGTAGCTGAGAGTGTGGTACACTGGGACACCACCACGCCATCCTCCATCCACAGAAAGAAAATGCAGGAAGGACAAGTCAGTAACTGGAACATACCCTTGATCCAAATTTACGTTCAAAACAAAACTGCTGTAATAGCTAACTAGCACATTCACTAAACGGACATTTCTTGGACACACGCTCTGTGTAAGGAAAAGTTAAAGGAGTCATTGCCTTGAAATAGTGAACGAGTGTATTGGTAACACCTGATGTCCTAGTTGAAAACAACAGTTAGCTCTTGTGAATATGATATTTACTTATCAGATAATATTGGAGATTCTCTGTGCTCCCTATATAACCTTGTTACATTATATATCCCCCACATCACTACCCTACAGAAAATGTAAGGTAGCAGAGGCAGTCTGACTCCTTCAGATAGATGATGTCTGCGCCCACAGAATAGCCCATTAGGTTCATACACTGGCTGTTTGCACTTTGTGCACGAAGTTTCTGCCATTTCAAAGTAGGTGGTTGAAACTGGAGTTCTCACTTGGCAAAAGCAGCTTTCCTACCAGTAAGTGAATTTTAGACAGGAATGGAATTGATGAGCAGTAGAAATAACCAATATATTTTGCCTTTTCCAACTCGGCGATTGTAAGTTTGTTTTTTTTTTTTTTTTAAGTATTAGGACCTTCAAAGATGTGATCACTGAATATATTTGATGTTAATTATTATGCAGTGGAATTTATTTGCTTAATTTTGTGTTTCAGAGTATCAAATTAAGTACACATCAAACTGTAAATATTCAACTTCCTTAAGAGGAGTTTTACTTGGAAATATTTCCTAGAATGTATAATGATCAATTAAAATCTGTCTAGTTATGCATGTTATGAAAAAAAAAACTAGTCAGAATTAATAGTAAGTGTAGAATATTTTTTAAATTTTTAAGATAAGCAACATGAAGTGGAAATTCCTTCTCCGACTCAGAAGGAAAAGGAGAAAAAGAAAAGGCCAATGTCTCAGATCAGTGGGGTCAAGAAGTTGATGCACAGCTCCAGTTTGACCAATTCAAGCATCCCAAGGTTTGGGGTCAAAACTGAACAAGAAGACGTCCTTGCCAAGGTAAGATGATTTCAAGTACCATGATCAGAAATATGCAGTGAACTTTGATTCCTTCTGTTTTAAATAAATGAAAAAGCTTATTATTAATAATTCATGGGGGTTTTTCTGGTAGATGGGAAAGCACTTTATAAAGCTTTTGCTAAATCGCTTGAATAGCATTGAAACATATACATTACCATATGTAAAATTAGATAGCCAGTGGGCATTTGCTGGATGACACAAGGAACTCAAATTCAGTGCTCTCTTGACAACCTAAGGGGTGGGATGGGGTGGAGTTGGGAGGTAGGCTCAGGAGGGGACATATGTATACCTATGGCTGATTCATGCTAATGTATGGCAGAAACCAACACAATATTGTAAACTAAATATCCTCCAATTAAAAGTACATAAATTTTAAGAAAGAATAAGGTAGATGAACATGAGCTTTTAGAGAAGGATCTCCAAAATAAACCATCAAGAGAAAAAATAAATCACTTGTGTTTAGTTAATATATAGAGACAGGAGGCTTGATGGTCTTTATTTTTGCATCTACCTTTGATTGTTTGAATAGTTAAAGTTAAGGTTTTTGGGACTATGTTTTAGCTAGTTAAACTTAAGGTTAACTAGTTTAACTAGTTACCTTTAGTTAACTAGCCAAGGTTTTGAGAATATGTTGTAACTCCTGGAGGAATACTTTAAGATCAGTATTTCAAGTGTGTGACCATGTTGTTTTCTCAGAGACATGAGACCATTCAGTCTCTAGCTTGTGTTTTAAGCAGATTCACCTAAAGTCTGCTGCTTCTTACATGGTGCATCCATTACATTCAAAATGAATTTTTTTTAAAAAGTCTAACAATCTGTTCATTAAAGTCAGTAATTTTTAAATGACTGTGTTCATTGTTTCATGTTCTACTTCTGCATCCAAACTTGTTCTTATCTTTCCTTAACCCCAGGAACTAGAAGATGTGAACAAATGGGGTCTTCATGTTTTCAGAATAGCAGAGTTGTCTGGGAACCGACCTTTGACTGTTATCATGCACACCATTTTTCAGGTAACGTGGTTAAGTTCTATCACCTCTTTTATTTGGTGACATGATGTCCAGTCTGTGAATTGTGCATGGATTTATCTTCTTCACTGCTTACCCTCTTTTACTTATTTTGATACTTTTTTATTTGTCAAAATATATATAAGGGATATATATTTGCCCCTTATATACCAAGGGGCAAATAAGGATACAAGAAGATTGGAGTGTGGGTAAAACAGAAATCAATTATATTATTTTTCCCATTGAAGAAAAAGATCAGATGTGGGCAGATTGAAGCAATTCGTTAAACTAATAGTTTTAAAATCATCCACGTGACCCTCCCTTCCACAGAGAATGGAGTGGAGTGTCAACTTTACAAATTGAATAAGCCCCTTGCTGACTAACCTTAGTATGTAATTTCTTCCATCACTGTCTTGTGGACTGCTCTCTTCTTCAGATCAGTTTCTCATTCCTGTCAAGTTTTTGCCCCAGTTCAGGGTTAGGATTTACATGAGAATTTGGGGCTGGAAGTCTCCAGCCCTCAAGAGAATGCTGTGTCTCACTTGCTTTGATCCAGTGGCCTAGTCAGTGGTCGTGGACGGAAGCTACCTTCAGGATCCCAGGACACAGACATTTGATAGTGGGCAGCTCATTCCTGACACCATATATTTTGGGCAGAGCTTTGCTGGGCTCCAGAAGGACAGCTGGACTCTGGTTTTGTCCTGGAAGTTCCTGGATCACCCCATGGGTTTTCATTGTCCTCACTAGACATTGAGAGAGTGCTTCTCTCATGTCTGGGTTATCCATAGGCAACACAGGGGGTGATTTCTGTTGCCGCTGTTAACACACTGTATGGAAAATCTTTTCTATAAAATACAAAATGCTAAGAGGATTTCTTTTCTTACAGGAACGGGATTTATTAAAAACATTTAAAATTCCAGTAGACACTTTAATTACATACCTAATGACCCTGGAAGATCATTACCACGCTGATGTGGCCTACCACAATAATATTCATGCTGCAGATGTCGTCCAGTCAACGCATGTGCTGTTGTCCACACCTGCTTTAGAGGTACACTTGGTTTCTAAACCTTCAAGGACATTAACTTGCCACTCAAAATGGTTCTTCAACTTTCATACTAAAGGGCATGCAGGGCAAACAATAATTGGCTTCCTGGAAATATTATTAAGTTGGGAGGGGGATGTCATTGTGGTAATTAAACAGCTGAGTCTTTGATGAATTTTGTCTTTGATAATAATCAAAGACTTAGGGATTCATCTGTTTATGATATTGTCTCTTTGAAATGATCTAGTGAACATTCCATAAAGCACACCTGGATTACTCAGTTTTGATTAGTTTGGGGCTTCTTGGGAATTTAGTCTGATGACTTTTTTGTTTATAGTCCAAAGATGATTATTTTTATAAAATAGAAGCTATGCATTGATACTTTTCATAGAACTTATTAGAAAGAAACATATCTTTAATGTCACTAAATCCTATGAAGTTGTTCCATTAAATGTTTATTAAAACAATTTGATTTCCTTATTCGTTTGGGAGAGTGACTATCTTTTGCTAATGTACTTTATAGTTCAGATTGTTTCGTTATAAACTGGGTTAATACCTTATTGTTTGAGTGAGAGGCTCTCAACCAGGGGTGATTTTCCCATTACTCCTACTCCTCCCCCTCCCAGGGACATCCGGCAATACTGGAGAAATTTTTAGCTGTCACAGTTTGGGGGTACATTCTACTGGTATCTCATCGGTAGAGGCCAGGGGCCCTGCTAAACATCTCGTAACACACAGGATAGCCTCCCAGAGGAAAGCACTTACCTGCACAGCAAAGACTTATCTGACCGCAGATGTTGGTGTCTCTGAGATTGAGAGTCCCTGTTTTGAATGGAAGAAAATAATTGCTCATGTCGTTAATTTTATGTACATTTTCAGAATATCCTTGAACATCTTAAATACTTTTAAAATAAGTTATTATTTTCTATAAAACATTGGCAGATATCCTTTTTAAATATTTTTTAAATATAACCATGGAAAAGGTGTGATCTTGAATTATAATAAAATCAGATAAAATATTTCCTCCAAGATTACATTTAAAAAACCCATGAGGAACTCATTCTCTGAAAGTCTTCCATCCTGAAACATGATAATAATGTATTTTGAAGCTTCATTTTGTTTTCCATCAGAGTCTGGGAAGGAATTTCCCATTCCTGTGTACCTTCCATTTACATTACTATAGAATAGTAATGTTATCTAATATTGTTTGGATTCTTTCAGGCTGTGTTTACAGATTTGGAGATTCTTGCAGCAATTTTTGCCAGTGCAATC
Source organism: Cervus canadensis (assembly GCF_019320065.1). Taxonomy (NCBI): domain Eukaryota; kingdom Metazoa; phylum Chordata; class Mammalia; order Artiodactyla; family Cervidae; genus Cervus; species Cervus canadensis. Next base: position 19,398,112 of record NC_057401.1, read on the forward strand.
CATGATGTTGATCATCCTGGTGTGTCCAATCAGTTTCTGATCAATACAAGTAAGTGAAGTAAAATGTCTTCATTTTTGCAAAATAAAATTTTCCTTTTGACATTTTAGAGTGACTGAGGGTTTTTATAAGTTTGGGGTATTTCCAGAGTCATGTTCTTTTGAGATGTGTATATATGCATTTCAGTGACTGCACATTAATGTTATATAGCTCTAAAAATTATTGTTCTATCCCATGAGGCATATGACGTTTGAAAAACATGCATTCCAGTACTTCTTTTGAAATACTATATTACCACTATATTACTATTACTATATTGCTATTACTCTATTACTATATTACTATCATTACTACTATATTAGTAGACAGAGCAATCGGAAGTGAAAGTTTGCAGAAAGATTTAGGTATATTGCTCCTAAAGGGTTTTTTTTTTGTTGCTGGGTCTTTGTTGCAGCTCACAAGCTTTCTCTAGTTGTGGCATGTGGTCTCTCTAGTTGCGATATGCAAGTTTAGTTGCCCTGTGGCATGTGTGATCTTAGTTCGCTGGCCAGGGATTGAACCCATGTCCCTTGCATTGGTAGGTGGATTTTTAACCACTGGACCACCAGGGAAATGCTACCCTCAGAGTTTTAAATAAAAGAAGTTATCAGAATAAATGTTAAATTCCTCATTTTTTGTAGGTTGTCATGTAATCCTCTTCAGAGGCTGTAACTCGTCTCCCCCTCCAACATGTTCTTTCCTCTTCTTCCCTTTTTAAATCTCATGCTGAGGGCAGTATGAGGTTCTGTTTTGACATACTGTTTCTTTTCTTTTAATATTTTTTTAACCATTAATTTTCTTCTCACTGGTGACGTTTTGTAAACTAAGTCATCAATGGATTTGGAAAGAAGGCACAGAAGTGACTGTTTGCAACTAACACAGTTGCACTGCAAGCCTCTGTAGGGAGTATTAGTAGTGTTTGAGTGAGGCTTTTGGCAGAGAGATTGTTTTACAGAAATTCTGTTCTTTCTGTGCTCTTAGTCACTCAGTCGTGTCTGACTCTTTGTGACCCCAAGGACTGAGACCCGCCAGGCTCCTCTATCCATGGGGATTCTCCAGCCTAACCCAGGAATCGAACCAGGGTCTCCTGTACTGCAGGTGGTTTCTTTACCAGCTGAACTACCAGGGAAGCCCATTCTTTCTGTACTTGAAGTTAATTGGTAAATAATTTAAATGTACCATTATATAATTCCCTCCCAGCATGGTAGATTCATGTTATAAAAGTCACTTTTGTATGTGAAAAAAATAAAAAAGCTCTTATTTTTTCCTATCTGTTAAGAATCTATCTTTGCTTTTTACTGTGAGTTGTGGATAACAGCCTTCTCCTGCCCCATAGCAGTCTAGCTCCTGTAGCGTCTGTTCTTCCACCATTCATTCCCAACACTTTGCTGCAGATTTAAAGGGGAAGCTTAAATATAGCCTTACTTTGAGAGATTCAGATCTTTTGAGTTATTTATATATTTGTATATTTTTAATAGCCTCTGGACTCCCCTATAACAAAATGCACTTTGGTGACTCACTCATTTGTAGGAGAATTGGGGAAGTCATAGGTTTTCAAAAATGGGTGGATAGTCAGTGCATTTCATGTCTTAGCTACCTTTTGAGAACCTATAATAGGGTGCTTTCAGGGGTCAACAAAACATTACTATATATCGACACATGAGTTTACATTGTCTCCTAGGTTAGGGTTGATTGTGTCCTTTCTGTTAGAACAGGGAAGGTCATATAGTAAAATGTACACTGGCAATTTTTTATTATCCTGGATTGACTCATTATTTTGCTTCTTAGGTATATCTTGATATTTTTAACAAATACATATAAATTTTGTCTTAACTCTTGCCATTAAGAAAGGTAGGCTTTTTTCTTTAAATAATAACACCAATATTCAGACTTGTGTTTTATTTGCATCCTATTATACTTAATATAATATCTTCCCATATTATAATATTCAGTTCAGTTCAGTCGCTCAGGCATGTCTGACTCTTTGTGACCCCATGAATCGCAGCACACCAGGCCTCCCTGTCCATCCCCCGGAGTCTGCCCAAACCCATGTCCATCGAGTCGGTGATGCCATCCAGCCATCTCATCCTCTGTCATCCCCTTCTCCTCCTGTCACCAATCCTTCCCAGCATTAGGGTCTTTTCCAATGAGTCAACTCTTCGCATGAGGTGGCCAAAGTATTGGAGTTTCAGCTTCAGCGTCAGTCCCTCCAATGAACACCCAGGACTGATCTCCTTTAGGATGGACTGGTTGGATCTCCTTGCAGTCCAAGGGACTCTCAAGAGTCTTCTCCAACACCACAGTTCAAAAGCATCAGTTCTTCGGTGCTCAGCTTTCTTCACCATCCAACTCTCACATCCATACATGACTACTGGAAAAACCATAGCCTTGACTAGATGGACCTTTGTTGGCAAAGTAATGTCTCTGCTTTTAAATATGCTATCTAGGTTAGTTATCACTTTCCTTCCAAGGAGTAAGCGTCTTTTAATTTCATGGCTGCAATCACCATCTGCAGTGATTTTGGAGCCCAAAATAATAAAGTCTGACACTGTTTCCACTGTTTCCCCATCTATTTCCCATGAAGTGATGGGACCAGATGCAATGATCTTAGTTTTCTGAATGTTGAGCTTTAAGCCAACTTTTTCACTCTCCTCTTTCACTTTCATCAAGAGGCTTTTTAGTTCCTCTTTATTTTCTGCCATAAGGGTGGTGTCGTCTGCATATCTGAGGTTATTGATATTTCTCCCGGCAACCTTGATTCCAGCTTGTGCTTCTTCCAGCTCAGCGTTTCTCATGATGTACTCTGCATATAAGTTAAATAAGCAGGGTGACAATATACAGCCTTGACGTACTCCTTTTCCTATTTGGAACCAGTCTGTTGTTCCATGTCCAGTTCTTACTGTTGCTTCCTGACCTGCATACAGGTTTCTCAAGAGGCAGGTCAGGTGGTCTAGTATTCCCATCTCTTTCAGAATTTTCCACAGTTTATTGTGATCCACACAAAGGCTTTGGCATAGTCAATAAAGCAGAAATAGATGTTTTTCTGGAACTCTCTTGCCTTTTCGATGATCCAGCAGATGTTGGCAATTTGATCTCTGGTTCCTCTGCCTTTTTTCTAAAACCAGTTTGAACATATGGAAGTTCACAGTTCACGTATTATAGAATTAAGTATTGAGAACAAATTAAAACAACTGATAATAAAGTCACTGTCTTCCAAGTATTCTATTAAATTTTTCAGGAAAAATGAGGACCAACTCTGTTATTCTTTATTATGGACCCTCTAAGGGCAGATGGGCCTAGGCTGGCAGCAGGGTACCTGTGGAGTCTGCAGTTTAAGCTAGCAAAGCCTCAGTCCACAGATGAATCTCATGCCCTTTAAAGTTTGAGACAACTGAGAATAAATAATGGAGACATGTAGGGGGTAATTATACACACAGGACGGTGGCCAGGAGTGTCTGTTTAGGGTTGTTTTACTGATGAGCTGCCTGAGGTAAAACGATTATAGACTGCGCTTCTGGAGGCACTTTGTCAGTCAGTGATGTTGTGCACATCTCCTTTCTGTGGGGTCTCAGCCACACAGGGCAGTCAGCAGTTCCCAGGCCAGCTTTGGATTGCTGATATTTTCTTGAGGGTGGGGTGAGATAGGGCTGTGTTATGCCTGAGAGATGAATCAGCATCATCACCTGGTAGATGAAAGTTATCCCAGGGTTGATCAGAGCCCCATGGCATTATGAGAATTATTGCCTTAGTTAGCTTTTAATTGGGCTTCCCTGGTGGCTCAGACGTTGAAGAATCTGCCAGCGATACAGGAGACCCAGGTTCTTTTCGATCCCTGGGTCAGGAAGATCAAGCCAGAAAGCATTTTATTTCAGAACTCAGAAGAGGCTTAGTAACCTCTAACACAAGTTAAGTTTTAGCTTTCACAACCTGCTTTAGAGGAGTCCCACTAATAACTGCAAACTTGTAATAAACAGTTGTATGAAATACTCTATCAGAATTATGTGACTATTTTTAGTTTGCAGTAAACTCTTTTTATAGACATTAAATTTGTGTTTTCTCTTTCTTTTGTGGGTGGATTGAGTGGCTCAAACTAGCACACTGTCAGCTCCTAGCCTGGAGCTGGGGCTGCCATCTTGCACAAAGCTAAAGGTTGAACCGTTGTTTCTTATAATAAAGACTTCCAATCATCAGATCAGACCTCCCATAGATGGGAGGTCACCTGTCCAATTTTAAGGAGACTGCATGACTCGCCATGGTGGAAGGGCACTTGGACTCACCTGGCTGACTCCCAGGCCAGATACCCCTCTGCTTCTCAGTTGTGATAGTTTTCATTAACCATTTCAGTTGTGTTAGTTTTAGGTGCCAAGTGATTTGATATTAATGATACATATACTCCATGTAAACATGCTGAAGGTTGTGAAAACAGAGCAATCATTTCTACATGGCAGAGGTGTTAAGCTTTTATAAATGATTTAGGGGAGTGGGGGATTCTGAATAGGATGTAAGGAAGTTGAAATTCCAGGTGAGAAGCTGCATAAATCTTTTTTAAGGACAATACTATGTAAATAAATCCATAAAATGTATATAGCATCATAAGGTGTTGAATAGAGCACATTAGAGGATATTTATCTTTAAAAAGATACATATTTTTAAAGCATTATTTTCGGAAACAATAAAGCAGTGTCAGAATATATATAGCATTAAATTTTACTTGGAAAACAAGTAAAATTTCTGTTTCTAGCAAAGATGCCTAGGTTGGGGGAGAAAGGTCTCCTCACACATTTGAACACATTAGTCATCTACTCAAAGCATATGACTTTTGAGGTTCAAGAGCAGAGGCATTTAACTGTATGAAGGTAGAGCTGGACCTGGTGATAGTACACACTCTTTATTTCACTGATCTCACTGATAATATAAGCTTTCCATCACTACATTTGTAGCTTACATATAGAATATTATTTTTCTGTATAAATGTAAAATCAGAGGATCTCAGTCAAAGTGTGTCTTGAGTCTCACTTCTTCCTGGCTTCTTTCAAATAGTCATTGAGCAGTATTGAGTATTTCTTTCTTAGAAAATAATATACATTTTCCACGTAAGTCAGAAGAAAGATCTAATACATGTTTTCGTTTTTACAGTGACTTAAGTACAAATAAGATAAAGCACCATTTTTTTTTTTTAATGACTACCTTAATAGATCTGAGTCTGCTATTTACAGGAACTAGGAAAGAGGTAGGATTTCTCATTGCCTAAAAAACAGAGGTCCAGGACAGTCGTGGGGCAGCAGCCAAGTCTTCACCTTGGAGTTACGTAGACAGCTTAAAACCCGGCTCCGTGTGAAACTCTCAGTGTGCAGCTGGGATGTGCAACATACATGTCTATAGTGACTGCTGAGACACTTGCACAAGGAAATGGAAGAATGAACACAGCTATCCTGTGAACAAAACAAGTACAAGCATGAACAGACCCTGATGTTGTTTGTATGTTCCAAGCTGGTCTTGTACCTTCTTGGAGTACAAATTACCCTAAGACACATGATCTTTACATTACATAAAAGATTGGGTAGATGGTCCACCTTTATCAGGAACACAACATCTTCTGTTCTGGAGTTGTTACAGATGTTAGGAATGATGTTTTCTACTGCTGAGCTTATGGAGCTGCCTCTAGCAGATCTGGAGAGGAGGTTCAGGATAATCTCACCTAACTCTTCTTTCCCTTTAGAACAGCAGAAGCTGAAGCCTCAGCAGTAACTGACTTATCATGTGCCAAGAGCGTTGAGTCCACTCTCAAGATTCTAGGGCTCTTCCGTGGTTACACTAACTCATAGACTCTCTTCTAGGTATTGTCATGTCATGGGAATGCAAGCAGAAACATTTAGGAGAAGTTGCTTCCTAAAACCCAAGATATCTCAGAATATGAAAAATAAGATAAATGTAGCATAAATGGCTCTGCTGACCTTCTACCTCGTCTTTCTTTCAAGACTCTGAACTTGCCTTGATGTACAACGATTCCTCTGTCCTGGAGAACCATCATTTGGCCGTGGGCTTTAAGTTGCTTCAGGAAGAAAACTGTGACATTTTCCAGAATTTGACCAAAAAGCAAAGACAGTCATTAAGGAAGATGGTCATTGACATTGTGAGTAACTGATAAAAAGCAAAAAAGAGAACTGTGATCTATGATTTTTTTTTCCATTTATTTTTATTAGTTGGAGGCTAATTACTTTACAATATTGTAGTGGTTTTTGTCATATATTGACATGAATCAGCCATGGATTTACATGTATTCCCCATCTCGATCCCCCCTCCCACCTCCCTCTCCACCCAATCCCTCTGGGTCTTCCCAGTGCACCAGGCCCGAGCACTTGTCTCATGCATCCAACCTGGGATGGTGATCTGTTTCACCCTAGATAATATACATGTTTTGATGCTGTTCTCTCGAAACATCCCACCCTTGCCTTCTCCCTCAAAGTCCAAAAGTCTGTTCTGTACATCTGTATCTCTTGTTCTGTTTTGCATATAGGGTTATCGTTACCATCTTTCTAAATTCCATATATATGTGTTAGTATACTGTATTGGTCTTTATCTTTCTGGCTTACTTCACTCTGTATAATGGGCTCCAGTTTCATCCATCTCATTAGAACTGAGGAAAGAGGTGACGATCAAATAAAAGTTTCTTGTACATTTCAAGATATTGCTGGCCTTTCTGTGCCAGAGGCTGGCCTTGCTGCTGGCAATGATGCTGTGCGGCTGACAGTCTGGAGTGAAGAATAATGAAAAAACCTCTCTCAGCAGAAGTGCCGTGCAGAAACATCCGTGACATTCGTCTTTTCTGTATGCGTTTGTCATGAGACTCAGGGAAGTCTCTGGTTATCAGAAACTTAATCTGTTCAGCTTTGTACATACAAAGACATGGAGACATTTTATGACTTAGATAAGCAGAAAATTAACCAGAATATTGTTCCTAAAGTATTCTGTGAGCAACCTGTGAATCACTCCATTGTAGTCCAGTAACCACTTTCTAGTCCAAAGAATAAAAAAACTTCACAATGTGATGGTGTCTTATCCAGAGAAACAGCCCTTTTTATCAGCATGAAAATGACTGCTAGTGATTAATGTTTCTGTATATTGTGCACATTTATCTGAGCGTCCAGGAAACTTGACAGCAAAGAGGAGTAGATTCTGGCCCAAGAAGTAGTAAAGGATTCCTGCACAGGGCTATTAGGTGACAGAATTGTTCTCCATTTCTTCTCATGTTCTCCATAATATTTTCATGTGCAACTTATGACTTTTTTCCTCTGGGCATTTTTTACTTATTAAAACACTCTTTGTCTTTTAAGGTACTTGCCACAGACATGTCAAAGCACATGAATCTACTGGCCGATTTGAAAACTATGGTTGAAACTAAGAAAGTGACGAGTTCTGGAGTTCTTCTTCTTGATAATTATTCTGATAGGATCCAGGTAAAGCATTTGACTTTGTTCTGTGTCTGCGGGTGTGTGTACACATTCGTGTCTGTGTGTCTAGCTTAGATAAGATTTATGTCTCCTTTCTCCCAGCTTATAATTTTGGTAGTTATAAGCAGGGTTTTTATCCAGATTCTTCATCTTGAGAATTAACCAGACAAAATCCTATTGGCCTTTGTAAGTGGAAGTGCACTAAAAAAAAATAATATCCCACAAAACCAAGCACTTAAGCAGATCTGAATTTAATGAACTGAGCACGTAAACAGTTTCTCTCATGATACTTAGATGCGGTAGAAGTGGCATACTTTGGGACTATTAATACAAGTGTGAACCACACACAGACACATCATGGTCGAGCTGTCTGGAACGATTCTTACACAACATGTATTTTTAAGTGTCACAGTCACCTGATGTGAATTTCTAGTTAAAAAAAAAAAGGAGCGGGTGCTAAACAGAGCATGCACTGGTTTGTTCTAGGTCCTTCAGAACATGGTGCACTGTGCCGACCTGAGCAACCCGACCAAGCCTCTCCAGCTGTACCGCCAGTGGACGGACCGCATCATGGAGGAGTTCTTCCGCCAAGGGGACCGAGAGAGGGAGCGGGGCATGGAGATAAGCCCCATGTGTGACAAGCACAACGCATCTGTGGAAAAATCACAGGTGATGCCTTATGCTTTCAGAGAGAGAACACAGCTACATAGAACATTTGGTTACTTCGTTTGCATCTCGTTCAGTCTTTTATTGGGTGATCTTAATTACTTTCCTTTTGACAAGTTCAATTCCCACTTCGTGTTTGCAAGCCTCAAAATTCTTTGATTCTTAGGATGTATATCCGTATGGTCATATATCTACTCATAGGACAGTATATTTATTCATCGTCACTTGATTCATATAGTATATTCATATGTGTAGAATTATTTCAGCTATCTCTTCTCATTAGTGAATAAAGTTCTTTGAATCCACATGGTGTACAGGCATTATTTCAGTTTATCTGGATCCACCTGTAAATGGGCTGTTCTAAAATCAGGTCCAAGCCTCAAGCGAAGCAAGGTAAACAAGCAGAGATTTTGTACATCACAAACCTGCTCTTGGACTCAGAATTCTAAAAGCTATTAAATAGTTTTCTGCAGCTTGTAACAACATTTTCATACAGTCTGCTACCTAAAATAGTGACTATTTTATCAGACTAAGGTTAATAGTCTTTGGTTTAGTGTTATATTTGCAAAGCATATTACATTTATATATTTTATGTAAATTCCGTATATCACGTATGAAAATCTAATTCAGTATATAAATTGAATACATTTGGGTATCTTTAACCTTTTCCATTGTTTCTTAATCCTGTACTCACATTGGATATATTTTTTTAACCAGGTGGGCTTCATAGACTATATCGTTCATCCTCTCTGGGAGACGTGGGCAGACCTGGTCCATCCTGATGCCCAGGACATTTTGGACACTTTGGAGGACAATCGTGAGTGGTACCAGAGCACAATTCCTCAGAGCCCTTCCCCGGCACCTGATGACCAGGAGGAGGGCAGGCAGGGTCAGACGGAGAAGTTCCAGTTTGAACTGACTTTAGAGGAAGATGGCGAGTCAGACACAGAGAAGGACAGCGGGAGTCAAGTCGAAGAAGACACTAGCTGCAGCGACTCCAAGACGCTGTGCACTCAAGACTCGGAGTCCACCGAAATCCCCCTGGATGAGCAGGTCGAAGAGGAGGCGGTGGCGGAGGAGGAGGAGAGCCAGCCCGAGGCCTGTGTCATCGGGGACCCCTCCCCGGACACGTAACAGGGCCCAGACTTCCATGCCTTTCGTTTGTGTTTTGTGTTTTTTTTTTTTTAAGTAGAAACGTTGTTTCCAAAGTGCATGTCACATGCCACAACCACGGTCACACCTCACTGTCATCTGCCAGGATGTTTGTGGAACAAAACTGACCTTGACGACTCAGTCTGGCGCTCAGGAATATTGTCACCAGTTTTTTCACCTCCATGTCATCAGAACGAGAGGGACATCTTCATGGACAGCATTGTCACAGGACTGCGGCTCCGTTGAACTGAAGAAGCCGAGAAAATCAACTCTAAAGTGTTTTCTAGGGAGTGTGGCTCATTGGGCAGCCCCAAAGTTAAGATGATTTGGGGTTTTGTTTTTTTTTGTTTGCAATATTTTCAGCAGAAAGAAGGCATTATTACATGGATGCAGTGAACAGATGGGTGAAGCAACGAATGGGTCAGGAACAGGACAAAGTGTGAAGCTGTTACCAGGATAAAGATGAGCCACAGAAATTGCATAATTTTCTAATTTCAAGTCTTCCTGACTGAATAGTGTGGTTCGGTGAGCTGCACTGACCTCTACATTTTGTATGATATGTAAAACAGATTTTTTGTAGAGCTTACTTTTATTATTAAATGTATTGAGGTATTATATTTAAAAAACTACGTTCAGAACTTCATCTGCCACTGGTTATTTTTTTCTAAGGAGTAACTTGCAAGTTTTCAGTACAAATCTGTGCTACACTGGATAAACCTAATTTACAAATTTTACTTGCACCTTAGACTTCATAGCAATCAACTGATTTGTAGTGACCCATTGTTTTATATACCAATGACTTCCATATTTTAAAAACAAAAATTGACTTTATGTTGCAGGAAACCCTTTTTGTAGGTCTTCATTTACTGGCTTTTCATTTTGGTCTATTCAGACACGCAGAGTTGCTCCCCACTGACATTTCTCTTCACCATGTGCGAAGTGAACACGTGTTCCATAATACTCTGATGTGTGTTCTGTCTAATGTATCTCAAGCCTCATGGACACTCAGTCATCAGTTGGTATTATCTGAAGCAAGTGAGAGATATATAAATACCCAGTAGCTAAAATGGTCAGTCTTTAGATATTTTCCTACTTCGTGTCTTCTGATAATCTTTTGCTGTGGTGGTAGACCCTCATTTCACAAATGCATGTCTGTAATAACGCACACATTTCATGCTCATTTTTATTGTTTTCACAGTCAGTTATAGTAAGAAAACCTTTTTCCCCTCGTGCTGCTTCATTATTCAGTGTGTGTTTGAACCTCTGTCCACATTTACTACGTGGGGTCTTATCAAATATATCACCACCATTCTGATGGATGCAAAGAACAGGTAGTCAAGTTAGAGTTAGCATTCTTTTCTGCCATGAGGTCGTATATAATGACTAGCTTTTACTTTTGATTTACAAAGAAAAGTTAATGGCTAGCTAGGTAATTTTTAACAATATTAGTAGAATATATTAATGAACACCAGTACAATGAATGCTCTTTTGTTTCTATGATTTCACCATGGGATTAAGGACTGTATGAGGAATATTCCTGAGAAGTGATTTTAAGTGTAGCAATGACTCTTCCTTAAAGGACAGCCACATAACACATAGTAGCATTTCTTGCTTTATCAGTTATCATTGATCCAGAAGTATGTCTAGTGGAGGAGAACTTTAAATATGCTGATAGAAAGCAGTTGGTGGTGCCCCTAGCACCAGAGGTTTGGTGATATGATGCCGTTTTAAATTACTCAGTTGGGTAAGAAGATATTGACTAAATCAAACATTAGAGATCACTTTTGGCAGAATTTAGCATCAAGAATTGTATTGGAATTTTAGAAATTGATTCCCAGCATTTACCTTTAATTGGCATCGTGGAGCATTTATTTAGTCTGGACTTTCTTCCCATTTCAGCTCTTAAAAAAATGGTTACCTTCTCTGTGAAGAGTTTGGAGCCCAAATAATCATTTTTCACAGTGACATCCAAGAAGTCAAGTAGAGGCTAAAGGAATATCTGACCAAACAGAACATAGAACAGTAAATGAAATTGTAATCCTGAAAAATGTTTATACTGGGGATGTCTCAAGGAGCCTTCTGGGGACTAATCATTAAATCATCAGCCAGGGAAATGACCCAGCTGAAGATACTATTTTAGTCCCCTGAGAGCCACTGATGCTTAGAAACATTGATAGAAAAATTAGGTAGCTGTGAACTTCGACATGGAGCACAGGATAGGAATTGACCAATTAATAATCAGATTTCTACCTCCCTTCCCCTGTAAAATTCAGACAGTAATCTTTCAAATAAAGTCTTATGTTTGGCAAGTGGTTTCACAAGAACAATTGGAAACTTGTTTCCGTTTTAATTTTGTCCCTGATGGAGGTCTAGAAGAAAAGGCAAAGAATCTAAGGTTTATTCCTTTCTCCCAAATACTCTCAATCCCTCCCTTCCCTCATGCTTGGTATTTCCCCCACAGAGTGCCTAGAACTTAAGAATGAAAAAAAAATTAAAACAGCAATATGTCACATATCCGGACCTGAAAAGGTATATAACAGCACTAAAAAAGGGAGACTTTTTATTTCATCAATTTGTTGGTTTTAATGGTCACATGTGTGAAGATACCCACTGATGGACAATCAAATGGTAGGAAAAAAGTGATATCTAAAAGACAGGGACTAGTGCTGTACAATCTGCTTCTCCTCTCCCTTCTTTCTCCTCTGCTCTCGCCAAAGTGTGCTTCAGAATTATACACTGCTTTAAAAAGAATACCCTTTTATAAGTGGCTTTACATTTCCTAAAATATTGTAAGAAAATACAGTATCTGGGTACTGTATGGGGAAGAAAATGTCCAAGTTTGCATAAAACCAGTATATTTCAGCTTGCAAGTTACTAAACACAATAATGCTGTTTTAATTTTCTTTTCTTTTACATCACTTAAAATTCACAAGAAAATAATGTAGATAGAACAAATTGTAGACAAGGAAAAAAAAAAACTTGAATGAAGTGGATTTTACCGAAAGCTTTATGATACTTTTTGAATGCATTATTTATTTTTTTGTGCCATGCATTTTTTTCTCACCAAATGACCTTACCTGTAATACAGTCTTGTTTGTCTGTTTACAACCATGTATTTATTGTAATGTACATACTGTAATGTTAATTGTAAATTATCAGTTCTTATTAAAACATCATCCCGAATTGGGATGGTGTTGATATATTTGGAAACTCTTGGTGAGAGAATGAATGGTGTGTATACATACTCCTTGTACATTTTCTTTTCTTCTATAAAATAGTCTTGTCACCTTAGAGCTTGTTTATGGAAGATTCAAGAAAACTATAAAATACATAAAGGTATATAAAATATAAAAAACATAGCTGCAGGTCTTTGGTCCCAGGGCTGTGCCTTAACTTTAACCAATATTTTCTTCTGTTTTGCTGCATTTGAAAGTAAGGTAATGGTGGGGTTAGGGCTGGGCATTTTACATCTGAGCTTTGAATCAATTGGATTTCTGGCAACAGCTGGATTGTACAGAACCACGGTTAACCTCTGGAGCATTCTGAGACTCTTTTGAGAGACAACCCCTTAAATGCTTTTTGCCACGAAGCACCATAGCATATATGATGGTGGCTTTTCCTATAAGATACTAACTGAGCTGCTTCAGTTAGTTACATTTGATTTTTTTTTTTAATTTTCAAACACTACTGGGAAAAGATATTCTTGTCCAATAATTATAAAAAGTCTTTTTGACTTCTTGAGCACATGGACAAATGAACTTGATTTGAAACTAGAGCCATAGGTCATGCATGTTAGTACTTTATTATTTGGCTTCCTGCCATGTTATAACAGAAAACATAAAATATGAAAAAGGTCATTTTTGTTAAACAGAGTTTTTCTTCAACTAAGATGAATCAAATTTCCTTATGTATGTAAATTCATATATTAAACACAAAGTTTTATATGACACCAATTCACATAACGGAGTCACCATTCTCTAGAATGTGTGTTTCTGTGAAACTTAACTTGCTTTAGAATTTTTAAATTTAACCTTGCACAGAGGCCAGCTCCTGAAAGCTATGAAAAATTCCCAGTGGCTGATGTGGGAACCTCTTTCCACTGCTGCCCAGCCCTCAGAATGTGCAACTTAGTGAAGGGAGAGAATCTTTTTCTAGGAAAATGAGCCTCCTTTTATTTTATTTCATTTTCTTTTTTGACACAAACTGTAGATTTTAGCAGCCCTGGCCCAAAGGAATTTGATTACTTTTGTTTTAAACAGTACAATGGGGACACTATAATTACAAAAAGAAAAAAATCCTTGCTGATTTTAGTTGTTTTAAATTTGATTTCTTTGGATATGTTTTCAGAGTGGTCAATTGTGTGTGAGCATTACAAATGATGATTCTTTTAGTGGTTTCTTAGCCTCTCTTACAGCCCATGGGGATAGTACTGTACATCAATACCTTCATATGAAATTTTTATATGCAATGGAAATAAAAGCATGGGTTGATTCTGCCTATTTATGACTCGATCATTTACAAATAAGAGTATTCATTTTAACTTGTAGTTCAGTCAGCACTTGTTTCCAAGAGCCATGAGGATTGTTAAGGTGAAATAAAGGATAGTGACATCATACATTACTACATATTTGTAGTCCAATAAAGCCAAATTATGTAGATTAATCTTGCTATAGAGTAAAAAGGCAAAATTATGTAGATGGCCTATAAGACTAAGCACAGTAGAAGACTTGGGAAGGGAACTTCTCTGACTGAGTGTTCTGGCATACTGAAAGTTATTCAGATACTCAACAGTTATTTGCTGGGTCCCTCTGCAAACTCCAAGACTGTAAGGATTCATCGGTGAACAGACATAATTCAGCTTTTGTGAGTTTAAGGTCTACAGGGGACAAAGGCACTGAACAGTTCCCTACGCAGCATCGTGAGTGTCCTCAGTACAGCAAAGAAGCTGAGGTGCTGTGACTGAGCAGGAACCTGACCTTGGTCTCTTCCAGAGGGCCAGGGCCAGAGAAGCCTTCTCTGGCAGTGATGTGGGGCTGAGCTCTGAAGGAACTCAAAAGGTAACTTGGCAAAAAGGAAGAGCAGGGTCCAGACAGAAAACTTCATTTGCAGAAGTCCTGAGGTACACATGAGCTCCAAACCTCGGGAGAAATGGAAGAAAAGCACTCCTGCTCCCTTGATCTTTACCCTCTGACCCTGCTTTCTTCCCTTTATAACCCCACAAATTGACATGTGACCTCCCTGGTAGCTCAGACAGGAAAGCATCTGCCTACAATGCGGGAGACCCAGGTTCGATCCCTGGGTCGGGACCATCCCCTGGAGAAGGAAATGGCACCTCACTCCAGTACTCTTGCCTGGAAAATCCCATGGAGGGAGAAGCCTGGTGGCCTACAGTCCATGGGGTCGCAAGGAGTTGGACACGACTGAGCGATTTCACTTTCTATTTGTTGTTTATTGTCTCTTTCCCACCAGAACAGAACTTCAGAAGAGTCGAGTCTTTGCTCACCAGTGTATCCCTCACAACTCAAATGGATCCCTGGTACACAGTAGGTGTTTAATACTAGTTGAATATCACTTACCAAATTGATATTGGATATAATTCAATCTGGTGATCAAGACATTTAGGATTGATACCATAAAATTAGTCTGGTTGTTTAGATAGAGAGTTCACAGTTTTCTGTCCGGTTGCTAACTAAAGACTCTGCCTCTTCCTCACAAATTCTTTTTTCTTTTTTCCTGAATGGCAGAAAATCAGTTTTCGTGATCAATCAGCACAAGTGTAAGCCCTGAATCTTAACTAGTAGAATAAGGTTAAATAGAATAAGCTGTGCTCCGCCTCCTCATCATTTCCTCCCACCACCACAGGCAACCACGGCAACTATAGCCCCCAAAAGGCCCAAATCATCCCTTCCAGGAATGCTTGACCTAAACGCAGGTTCCTTCCTCAGTCTACCACCCCTAAGTGAGATTATGCAACAAAAGAAAAGCTGCCCTTCTTTTCCCTGTATTCCCCCAGGCTGACTGAGGCCAATTTGGGTGTGCTGAGTCTACCTGGGTTTAGGTCTTTGATCTGGAAACGTCTCACACACAGCTTTGAGCCTACAAGAGCAAAACATTCCGTGTTACCAGACAGCACCACCCCTAACAGGGACGAACCCACACACAGAGCCTTATTTTATTGGAATTCCACCTGTGCTTCCCGTTTGCAGATTTGGAGTCTGTTTCTGTCGCAGTTATTCTTGTATTTCCAAATGCTCAATGTCAAACTCGGTGCAATGGGTGTAAAGCTTAGCCCACAAACTCAAGCCTGTAAGATACACTGCTTGCTTTATTTATATCATTTAACGTGGGCTCTGTGTCCTCATCTACTAATCTTAAGAATTGCTATATCTCCTTACTACTACATCCCCTCTCCCTTACAATATAAAAGTTCTCTCCTGTCCAGCCCAGTATAAGCGCACCTTGGTGTTGTCCAGGCAGTGGTGGTTCCTTACAGTTTCTGGGCTTTTTGCTTCCTTGTCAGGCATGTTGTATCCGCCGAGGCCAGGAATCCCAGTTTGGGGGGGTCCTACATCCTTCCGCCACCATGGATGAAAAGGATACCCTCCTCCCAAGATCCACAGCCACTCCCAAAGACAATTCAAAGAAAGACCTAGACAGTTCCTCCAAGCTGGCCATACTCAGTAAAACTCTAGCCACAAACGAAGTGCAACCCTTTTCCTGTCCCGCTCTATCTGAGCGGCAAACAGAGTGAGCCTACATTTCTGTCCGGCCGTATTTTTGGACCTCCCACCCCCGACCCCAGCCGGATGATTAAGCTGCCTGCACACGTAGAACTGACGACCTGCGTGCCTCGGGCAAGCAGAAAGCCGCGCCATGTTGACCCGACACAAATGAAACAAACAAGGAGGCCCCGGCTGTTCCTGGGTGAGAAAGGGCCCCGAGTCAAGGACCGAGGCTTTGGAAAGGAAGGGAAAGCTTGAAATGTTACCTTTTTCAACGGGTCACCACAGAGATTGGGGAGAGCAGACACTGGTAAGAATTTTCACCCTTTCTTGGTTCTGCTGTTTATCCTCGGAGCCCATGTGCAGCCTCCAGATGAATGTCCTATTGTGTCTACTAGAATTTGACAAGATTTTTCATTAATTTTAATGTAAGCTTCCCCTGGGCTGTTGAGGAAATAACCAGTTCGAGTTGCTATGGAATGATTTGACAAAACTTTTTCCCCCGTATCCTGAGTGAATGCAAATGAGAGAACCTCTGGGCCTGTGTTTCCATGGGGCCTTTCCCAGAGACTCAGTGATAAAGCATTCGCCTGCAGTGCAGGAGACCAGGGTTCAATCCCTGGGCTGGGAAGACCCCCTGGAGAAGGGAATGGCTACCCACTCCAGTATGTTTGTATGGAGAAGTCCATGGACAGAGGAGCCTGGCCGGCTGCCTTCCATCCAGTCACAAGTAGTCAGACTCTACTGTCTGAGGGAGCATGGAGCATTTTGACCATGGACCCCAGGAAGGTGCAACAAGGGGGAGCGTTCTAGGTTTCTGGCTTTAAAACTATTTAGTGGACTTTATTTATGGTCTTCTGGTCTCTTCAGAGTGGAAAAGCAATTCACTGGAAGCTTAGTGAGTACTCACATAACAGAGGATAGAGGCAGGTGGTAGGAATCACCTTAGTCTTTCAATGATTTGTTTTAGACAGGTCTTTAATTTTTCATTCGCCTTTTATAATGAAGCGTTCAATGAAGCTTTGGGGCAGCCTTGCTGTTTGGAGGCTTTGGCATGTCAATTAAAATAGATATCCCATTATCTGTTGATTTGGGAAAAACTCTCCGGTGCACTTCTTAAATGAACGATAATTGTCTCTTTGGAAAGTTCCCCATGGTGGTCATGGTAATTCTAGTTTGTCTTAGTAGGATTTTGCTTATTTTTGTAGATATTTACACCTCCTGGGCCACAGTTCTTAGATATAAAATAAGCAGGTATACCGGAAGATAGCACTCAGTTCTTTGAAACTAGAAGATCTTGTTACTTTAGCTGAGCAGATTAATGCCTAAGGTGGATGTGCTGCTGGGTTGTGGCTTTTGGGGTGTTTTACAAAAACTTTTACAAAACAGTTTTGTCGCCAAAAAACTGTTTAAAAATGATGAAAGAAGTCAATTCAGGTGGTACTAACAAACTTCAATGAAATGGAAAATCTCCTTTTGGAGAACTGCCAAAGAGGGCAGACAGCAAGAAGCTTTTATGGGATAAAGAATAAAGAGCAAGGAAGAGACAATAGAAAATATCTGCTTGACTGGGGACAAAGAGTCAACCTTGTTTGGGGTGAGAAGCCAGAGTTGGGTTGGTTTGGGGGGATTGGCTGACGGGATATGCTGCATATCTGCTCAGGAGGAGCATTTATAGGAACATGAAAGTTGTAGTATTTCAGTTTGTTGATGCAGCATCTCAGGCAGAAGCCACTCCATCTTGGGCCTAGAAATATATTTCATCAGTATTTTGTACATATCCCTTGGTTAGATATGTACATGGCCACCCTAGGTGGTATCTTTTGAAGAAAACATACTTCTTTTGGCCCGGCTAGTAGGCGTGCTTCAATCCATGGGGTTACAAAGAGTTGGACGTGACTGAACAAAAACAGTAAAGATTTAAGTCAAGATGTTAATATTTGCCTATTCTATCTTGGTTAACACTGGCACGCCTCAAAATGTGGTCCTTTAACTGATCAGAACCAACTGGGTTCTTGTTAGAAATGCCGGTTATCAAGTCCCAACTGAGATTTCTAGAGTAAGAATCTCTACGGGTGGGCCCCAGAATCTGTATTTTAACAAGTCATGCTGTTACTCTTCTGCACCATAATGTTTGAGAAACTGTTCAAGACCTCTTGGAGTTGTTTTTTCCTCTTTTGACTTTGCAAAAAAGGAGAAGTAATAATCTTAACCCCCTTTCTAATTCATTGCATTTACTCAAAGGGATGCATGTTACTACAGGAGTTTCAGCAGGTGACATGGTATAGCTAATGGCAGTTGGAGAAACAGTAGAAACATGTGTTTAACAAGCCAGTTTCCATCCACAAGACTCAGTATTATTAATGAGACACCCACCTTCACCCCCCCGTCCCTGCCTCCTCCATTTTGGAGGCCTGTGGCAAGCTCAGGTTGTCACCTGCACTTCTGACCTACAAGTTATAGATTGGAGTTCCAGAGACATCCCTGTCTTGAAGTCCATTAATTTGCTTGAGTGGCTCAGAGAAGCATTTTACTTACGAGGTCACTGGTTTATGAGAAGGAGACATCACTCAGGAAAGCCAGATGGAAGAGATACATTCAGCAAGGTATGGGGAAAAGGCAGAAGTTTCCATGCCCTCTCAAAGCACACCACTCTCCTCAAATCTACAGTGTTCACCAACCTGGAATCTCTTCAAACCCCATTTTTTTCCCCTTTAATGGAGGTTTCATTGCATAAGTATGAGGTAGTAAATCATTGACCATAGGAGATTAAGTCAATATCCAGCTCCTCTCCCTGGAAGTCATGGGTGGGATTGAAATTGGTCCCTCTGACCCCATCCTTAAGTGTTTTCCAAGCCACTATTAATATAGTAAAAGACAATTTAATCACTCTTTAACACTTAGGAAATTCCAAGGGTGCTAGGAGCTTTATACCCAAAACTGGGAAGAAGCCCAAATATATGTTTTTATGGTAAGTTACAGTATTATGTGTCACAAGTTGGCATGGGCTAAAGGATATACGATTAAAATGACATTCAAAGGAGAGAAGATACCGTCCACACTCACCCTGCAGGACCATTAGTGTAACAGGTGAGGACTGAGCACCCATACCCGGGCTTCAGTTGCCCCATCCCAGCTCTCAGTCATGCAGTGGGTGCCCCTCTGCTTTTGTAGTTGGCCGAAACTGCACAACACAAGGCTTGGAATCAGGCATCACATGGGACCACCAAAGGGGCCAAATGACACACTCAGAAAGTCAGGGGGTTAACTCTGACCATTGGGAATCCAGAGATGGAAGGGAACCAGGCCGGTTAACTTCTTCTCTGTCCATGGGCTGCTCTGAGGCACGGCTTCCCCTTGAAGCCTTTGAGACAACCCCTGTATTCTTATCAGTGAGAGCACCTCCCAGGCTGTCTACAGTGTCTTTTGGCGGCATCTTGTGAGGCAGTAGCCAGTGCCAAAACATCACAACACACTGCTTCCCATCTTTCCTGCTTCCCTTTCTTTCCCTTTTCTTCCTTCCTTGCTTGTTTTAGCCTGAATCCTTTTTTTCTCACTCCACTGCCCAAGGGTTTGCACCTCCCAAGTAAACTCCCATCACTCTGATCTCTGCCTCCAGCTCTGTTGCCTAGAGACTTTGAGCTCCATGCCATCCTTTGCATTCAGATGCCAAATTTGAGTTTGTATATTTGTATATACTGAAGAAGGAAATGGCAACCCACTCCAGTATTCTTGCCTGGAGAATTCCATGGACAGAGGAGCCTGGCAGGCTACAGTCCATGGGGTCCCAAAGAATCAGACACAACTGAGTGACTAACACTGTTACTACTATGTGTGTATATGTGTATGTGCCACTGTGTTTAAATAAGGCCCCTGGATATTATAGGCAGAGACTGCCCCTTCATCTTTGTTTTCCTATAGCTTAGTTCAGCGTCCGTCTGTCATATAGCAGGTATTCATTAAACAGGAAAAGAATGACAGGTGGATAATTGCCTGAAAGAAAGAGGTTAATGATGAAGAACAGACAGGGAGAATATGAACTGGCCTAGAGTGGATTAGAGATTGGGTAAACAGGAGTTGGGGGCAGGAGGAGAAGGGGACGACAGAAGATGAGATGGCTGGATGGCATCACCAACTCGATAGGCATGAGTTTGAGTAAACTCCGAGAGTTTATGATGGACAGGGAGGCCTGGCATGCTGCAATTCATGGGGTCGCAAAGAGTTGGACACAACTGAGTGACTGAACTGAACTGAACTGAAACAGGAGTGACACAGTTAAGGGGCCAGAGGTAGCTAGAGGAAACACCCCAAGTAGACGTTGAAGGGATTGGTTCATCAAACCGGGAAGAGTAAGAGAGATGCTGTGGCACCCATCACCTAGAAAGTTTTATCTGCACCCACTGTGAAAGGACACTGTCGCTTGCCTACTCTGTCATTACCAGCCTCCATTCCATGTGCGACCTGGGGAATGGAAGTTGGAATGTGTTTGACTCTTGTGAAGCCAAGGAATTCTGGGGGGATTTGGTCTCTTCTTGGTCCTGCAGGCTGATTCTGAGCCTTTTAAGGAATTCCTCCATCCTTTCCAGTGTTTAGATTAGGACTGGCTTGCAGGGCTGCCTTTCTAGACAGTGAAACATAGACAACTCCTGGGAAAGTCTTCCTCACTCTTAAAGAAGGAGAAAAGGAAGGAGTTGAGCTTTGGAAACAGTTTCTTAGGCTGCCATGGTTGGACTGTTATCTTAAGACCATGAGAAGAATTATCTGAAAACAGAGAGAACATACTGAGGATGACAGAGCTGAAGACAGCTTGAGTCTTTGAAGATGTTTTTCAAGCTGCTAATCAACTTGACTTCTAAGCTAATTATTTAAGATCTGGACCAGTTTTTATAATGGATGACATTTCAATCGGACCTTCTGTTACTTGCCCCTGAAAGAATCCTGACTAACACCTCCAGGATCTGTTCCAACAATGTGCCAGGGAGTCTGGGTGGGAGGTGGCGTGCCTGGCATGGTGAAAAGATTGGGACTTTGGCCCCCATTAGCTGAGTGACTACAGGCATGTTAATTAATCTCTGAATCCTACTTTTTCTCATTTTCAATATGGGAATTGTGATATTAGAAGCTACTGTAATTTTTCACAGTGTTGTGAAAGTAAATGAATTAATAAATGCTAATCTCACTATAAACATTAGACAGTACTTTTCAGCTGCAGCCATTAATGGATTGTGAAATCAAAAGATAGTTGCATTGAGGACTAAAAATTAAAAGCACTAAAATGGAACAGAAAATACTGCTGTTACCACACACAGTAAGTTTAGTCTTCTAAAATTATTGTTTCATTCGCATGTGTAGTTGTACATGCATGCTTGTGTGTATGTGCATAGCTGTCAGGTTAAATATATTTCTTGCTTTAGATCATACACAAAAATGTTTGAAAAGCATGGATTTAGAGTAAAATGAATACCTGAGGCCAGTCAAATAAGAGTGAACACAGAAAATGGTCTTCAGGTGAATTGTGGTGATGTGCATTGTCTCCTGGGAAAAGATGGAAAACAATGGAATATACCGAGATCCCCGAGGATGCCCAACACCTTATTGGAAAGTTGGCTGCTTTGGGGGACAGGTTGCTTTGATGTGTTTTGTAAACACAGAGTACCTGCTTAATTTTATACTCCCCTTTCACCAACATACATCCTAGAGAGCCATGGCTAGAGAAAAGAGAAGAGTGAATTTAGCAATTCTTCTTATAGCCTAGATACAAACAGGAGACACCTGCGTGGAGGTGTGGCTTGCCTACCTTCACCTTTAATCACCATGGAGTTCAAGTATGTACACAAGGCAAGAAAAGCAAGAGTTACTCCAGTACAAATGAAAGAATAGCATCAAATCCTTTCAAAATGCAGGTTTTGCCCTGGATTGTTTTTCTTCTTTTAATGAGCAAGGGGAGTAGATTAGAAAAAATTATTTGGATCATTCACACATATCTGGGAGAGGTCTAGTGCCTTCAGCCATGCAGAGAGAAAGGCAAATTCAAAATCAACTGAGCGATAATTGCTCCTCTCTACAGACCACTGTCTTAGTTGCTTTAAAGGACTGGGGCTTGACTTTTGCTTTTGAGGAGCTTTCCGTTTGATCGGAAAAGGATGGAGTAAAAGGTAGGAATCAGAGAGAAGTATAGTGAGCCTTGGGGCTGCCCAGGTGGCACTAGTGGCAAAGATCCTGTCTGCCAGTGTAGGAGACATAAGAAACACGGATTCGATCCCTGGGTCGGAAAGATCCCCTGGAGGAGGGGATGGCAACCCACTCCAGTATTCTTGCCTGGAGAATCCCATGAGCAGAGGAGCAGAGGAGCCTGGCGGGCCACAGTCCATTGGGCCGCAGAGTCAGACACAACTGAAGCGACTTAGCACACACACATGCAAAGTGAGCACTGAGACTTCGTCACACTTGAAGCTTTCTCATTTCAAGTTGACACAAACCCAATCCCTCTGTTTTACAGAGAAGTCAAAGGAGGCTGAAAAAGATGAGGTCATTCATTCAAAATGTCAGAGTTGATATTTAAACATAAGCCCGTTTGTCTCTTAAGTCATCTGTATTCCCTGGAGAGGAGAATCTTTACCCTGATTGTTGCTTAAGTTTTTTTTAATTCTTTTGCTTAAGTTCCTTACCTTGTCAGCTGTAAGTATTCAAGTTATTATTTAGGGGATTTATTTTTTATCTCAAATCTCCATTTTCTTCAATAGTTACTATTGTTAAAGTAGTTAACATGTTGGGAATGTGGATATTTTGCTCTGCAGTGAGCAGATACTTAACATACATTATTACCAGATCTCACTGCAAAAGTTGGTGGTCACCTCCTTCCCCTCTCTCTTCCTCTTCTCATTTTAGAAATTAGAAATACAAGAGAAATACAAAAAAGTAAAAAGCAAACTGACAACTGTGTATCCTCAGTATATGGCTGCTGCTGCTGCTGCTGCTAAGTCACTTCAATCGTGTCCGACTCTGTGCGACCCCATAGACGGCAGCCCATCAGGCTCTCCCATCCCTGGGATTCTCCAGGCAAGAACACTGGAGTGGGTTGCCATTTCCTTCTCCACAGTATATGGCAGAGCAGGGTTTCTAACCTGTGCTCACTGACTTTTGACTAAACCTCTAACATGTACATGGGGCTTCCTTTGTGGCTCAGCTGGTGAAGAATCCACCTGTGATGTGGGAGACCTGGGTTCAATCCCTGAGTTGGTAAGATCTCCTGGAGAAGGGAAAGGCTACCCACTCCAGTATTCTGGCCTGGAGAATTCCATGGACTGTATAGACCATGGGGTCACAAAGAGTTGGACACAATCGAGTGACTTTCACTTCACTTACATGTGCACATATATGTATGTGTTTGTGCTTAAAACATTTTTATTCTCATGTTTGAAGCCAGTCAGATAAGTGTGAACACAGAAAATCCTAGCAATTCATTCTCTATATTCCCAGCCCTTCCCAATGCTCTACAGATGCCTCTTTGTAGCAGCCAGTCTTATCCATTTTCTTTAAGTTGATGAAGATCACTGTGTTCAGTGCTCATGCAACAATTCTGACAATGATGAGTATTGTTTTTTTTTTTTTTTTCTTTTACCAAGAGTTGAATTGTGGTGTGGTGGAATATACTGCCATGTTTGCCAACTCTGGAACCTAGAAAGAGGAAGAAGATCATAAGTTTTGGTTCCTGCCATCATCCTCCATTTTTCTCTGATTTACGCATATGCTAACAAGCAGCTGGGCTCAAAACACAGACTCACCTTGCCAGGAAGGCCGTCTGAGACTCAGCCCTGCTTCTGGGACCTCCTATTCACCCTGCATAGCCTTGGGGAGAGAGGGGAAGTTCTCCAAGAGTGTTTTGTAATTTCATCCCTTCTCTTGTTTTGACACAGATTCATAGCATTGTGACCTATGTGAACTCTTCTTTAATTAAAGAAATAAAAGTATTTCTTCCTTTAATGCAGACCTTAAGAAAACTTCTGGGTTCAGGTCCCCTGGTAAAAGGACCACGTCCTTCTGCCAGAATTACTCCCAGACATGCTGTTGAGTTGGGCAATGGTATTCAAAAGGATGCTGATGAGAAGATTTGAAGAGCTGACATTCTTTACTGTCCATCACCAACCTGCAGAGCTTTGTAACCAAGAAGATAGCCACATGGTGATAGTAGCCTAAGAAAAAAGGATGCAAAGGGTGTTTTCCTCCTGGGCAGTCCAGGATATTGCTGTGAGCAGTCAGGGTCCAGTGCTGCCAACTCAAGGGGGCTGAGGCCTCTGTGGGCCTCTGGGACCCCGGAAGATACATGGAACTCTCAGGACCCGGGGTGAGACACACCTGGTTTTAGATGCATCACCCTGTACACATTTTCAACTAATCTGACCTCTAACTTTCATTCTTATGGGAGCTATTTCAACATGGGTATTATGTTAATTAACTATTTTTCATAATTTTATAGAAGTAATATTGGTACATTATTTAAAAAGTCCAATATTTACATGACTCATTACCATATATTAGTCTCCTTGGGCTGCCGTAACACAGTGTCACAGACTGGGTGGCTTAAAAAGCAGAAATTTAATTTTTTCACAGTTCTGGAGGCCATAAGCCCTAGATCAGTGTGTCAGCAGGTCTGATGTGTCCTGAGGGCCTCTCTCCTTGGCTTGCAGACAGCCGCCGTTTCCCTGTGTCCTCACATGGTCTTCCCTCTCTGGGCACATCCCTGGTGTCTCTGGGGTCCAAGTCTCTTCCCATGAGGACACCAGTCAGATTGGAATAGGTCCAGCCATATGACCTCCTTTGATCGTAATCACTTCTTTAAATGCCTTGCCTCCAAATACAGTCACATTCTGAGGTGTTGGAGGCTTAGGTCTTTAATCTGTAGAGTTGAGAGGGACACTCTTCAGCCCATAACAACCAACAGAGAGAAATCCTGTACCTAGCCCTGCATGCCCTAGTTCCACTTCTTGAGAGCCTACCCTCCTTTTCCTTCCTATATTTACTGCCATATTTATAAATGACTTATTTGTACTGCAGTTTCTTGCTCCTCTGATTTTAGCTATAATCTCTGACTTTTGTTTTCAGAAATGAGGATATATATACCCTCAGTTCCCATCCCCACATGCTTTTTTGAAGTCTTCTAGAATTGTATTTTTTGGTTAGATTATTATTAAAAGTTTGCATTGTTATATTTATGTAAAAAATATTTACTGCCAGTCCATGAAGTTTGTTATAATTACATTTGTATTTTCTGGTAGGGTCTTTCCAGGAGATGGTAAGTATTTCCATTTTTATTAGTTTTCAACATCCTTATCACTGTCCATCCTATATTCTCCACTGAAGGGAATCTCCTTTCATTATTGTGAACACATCCAGGAGTCCTGGCTTTCATTGGTTCACCTGCTTCATCTGAAATAGTCATTTTCCCAGGTTGTGGCTTTGAGATCTTGTCTTTACTACTGTTCTTGGATTTTCGTTCAGCATCCTCCTAGAGAGTCCCTTCCCTTCTTGCCATACTGGATCTTCTGTTTCTTGGATCTTAGTACTTTTAGTTGTCTTAGCTTATCTCAAATTTGCTTACTTCAGTGTAGCTCATGCACTAGTAGCTTCCTGAGAAAGAATGCCTAGAAGGTAAATGTGAAAAGATTTTGAATATGAGAGTCCTTTATTTCACTCTGTTATTTGCATGATAGTCAAATGGAGAATTTGGTTGGATTGGAAGTACATGTCCTCTCAGATCTTTGCTGACATTAATTTCCTGAGTTGGCATTGAGGAATCTACTGACTTTCTGATCCTTAACTTTTGTACATCATTAGTTTTTCCCGTGCTGTTGTTATTCTTCATTTTGTTGATGCTTTTAAGATCTTTTCTTTGTCCCATTTCCAATCAGTGTTCCTGTTTTCAGAACCCACCTGCACTCCCGTTTCCACAGATCCCTGGATTCTTCAGTTTCTGAGCCTTTCTGGGATTCTGAGAGCAGATTGCTCACTGATGGTCTTCCCTTGCTCTGTACTGAGGGTTTTGCTAATTCTGCTCCTGTTCCCTTTCCATCTGCTTCCAGCTTCTACGTGTGGTTGTACAGGTATAGGTAAATATTCAAATTACAGTCACATTCTGAGTCACATTTCCATTCTGTTAGTCTTTTGTGTGTTTTTGCTTTTAAGGAAAATCCTTTTACTGCCATCTTTGTGGAAAAAAATACAAATATGAGGGCTTCCCTGATAGCACACTTGGTAAAGAATCCTCCTGCAATGCAGGAGACCCTGGTTCGATTCCTGGGTCAGGAAGTTCCCCTAGAGAAGGGATAGGCTGCCCTCTCCAGTATTCTTGGGCTTCCCTGGTGGTTCAGATGGCAAAGAATCCACTTGCAATGTGAGAGACTTGAGTTTGTTCCCTGGGTTGGGAAGATCCCCTGAAGGAGGGCATGGAAACCCACTCCAGTATTCTTGCCTGGAGAATCCCATGGACAGAGGAGCCTGGTGGGCTACAGTTCATAGGGTTGCAAAGAGTTGGGCACAACTGAGCAACTAAGCGCAGCACAGCACATACAAATAATATGAATGTTCAATGCCCCCCCCCCCATTTAAGTGGAAGTTCCTCATAGAATTATCATAAAATTTGAAATTTTGTGTGTGTGTGTATATATATATATATATTTAAAACCACTTATCTATAGAACCTGTTACATAGCAGGCACTGAAAATATCATATTTATGTGTATATGTGTGTAGCATGGGGCTAACACTCTGAGGGTCATATGATGGCCTGGAAGCAATCTTTTGCATGAAGACTTTGTTGTTGTTTAGTTACAAAGTTGTGTCCCACTCTTTGTGACCCCATGGACTGTAGCTCTCCAGGCTCCTCTGTCCATGGTATATCCCAGACAAGAATACTGGAGTGAGTTACCATTTTTTTCTCCAGAGGATCTTCCCATCCCAGGGATCAAACCCATGACTTCTGCACTGGCAGGCAGATTCTTTACCACTGAGCCACCAGGGATGCCCTTGTGAAGACTTAACAAACATCTTAAAAAAAAAAAACGACTTCTGACATGTCTGAGTAAACCTATAGTCAAAGAGAGAAGTACTTCTGAACACAGGATGGTATTTTTTGTTGCTAGACTCTGCCTTTCTCAGCCTCATGGATTCATGCCTATGCCCTTGATAGAGAAAAAGGGTCTAAAAAGAAATGCAGGAGGCTTTGGTTTTAGTTCAGTATTTGGCCATAACCTACTATTCTGCTTTCAGCCTTCAGAAAGTGCACTTCATTATTTCTGGCATCCATGCATCAGTGATGATGTAGTTACAAATGTTATCAGTTTAACAGCATCAGAGACATGAAGGAGGCATGTAATTAAAGGTGTTATTAATATGTCTATACTGTCTTTAAAATCCAGCTTTAGAGATGAAATATACAGTGTGTGAGAGGGGAGTTACCCTCAGTGAAGGCTATAGAAAGAGTTTGAACATTTACCTATAACTTGCTGAAAGGACACTCAGAGAAGGCCCAGCAGGAGTTTGAAGGCACTGGGTTAGAGATAGACAAATCAGTTTGCCACTCACATTCATCAGAGTTGATAAAACTATGAAAGTTCTGTGATATCAGGAGCTGCTGCACTGAAAGTAAAGAATTAAGGGGAAAATACCAACAGATAAAGAGAAAAGAATCAGCAAAGGGATTTTCAATTAATCAACCTAGAACATTTCTTGAGAATACTTTCTTGTCAGGATTTTAAAGAAGTGGTCAGAGAGACTAGGAGGAAAGACAAAAAGATCCTACATCAGTTGGTTAATGAGGTAGTATTTTATACATTACACATCTGGGCAGAAACCAAGAAGAACAACAGTGAGGATATGGGATGTGAATTTGGTCATGGTTGGAGATGTGGGTAAATTCAGTGATTTTGAAATGTAATCAGGTGGGAAAGATGCCCCCCAAATCTAGCTGTTGGAAAATGTACAAACACATGATTTAACAACAAGCATGCTTAAAAGCCAATGGCAGAAATTGACAGCGCTGGTACCTGAGGGTCACAGATGAACTGGGTTTCCTGGATAGCTGGGCAAGCAGGCTGTGCTGGGGCAAAGCACCAGACAGTTGAAAGAGGAGGGATGCTCCTTTTTCATTCTCCCAAGAGACTGCACCCTGGAAAATGATGGAATCATTGATGCCTTTTTGGAAGGCAAAGCCGAAAGATCCTTTTCGGTTGTAATGACCTTGAACTTGTATCCAGATGTGGCCAGCCTATTGCAGAGAGCTTATTTACCTGATCATTTCCCCTCAGATTTTGAGCCCGACCCCCCCCCCCCGCCCCCCCAACCGCCAACCAGCTCCAGCTCCTTTCAAATGCCAGCTGAAAGCATTTATTTTTCTCTGTTACCCCTACCCCTTAATTTGCAGCTTCACTGGCTTTTGCTTAGTATTAGTAATCCTTGGTGATTGTTTCCTTGTTGGCAATTGTCTGAAGTGTTTGGTGATATTGTTGTTTAGGGGAAGCTGGGGGAGTGGGGGAAATGCTATCGTCAGAACTACATGGCCTTTAAATCCAGTTTGGTGCCAGTACACTGGGGGATTCTCTGGCCCTCGTGGGAGTATTTCATTCTTACACACTAGGGATGTCCCAAGGGATCCACCCCAGTGCACCATTCATGATAGGGTTTGACTTTTAAATAGCTTTTCATTTGGTTGAAAAGAACAGATTCCCACACAGTTTTTGGAATGCATGGAAAACCCCTGTCATTTTCCGGTCTCAACACCCTCTTCACATGCAGCCCACACAGTTCTTTGCTTTACAAGAGAGAGAGGGATAGAGGGAGGGAGAAGGAGAGAGGTCACCCATGACGCTCAGGGCTCAGCGATGACCTTTGCTTCTTAGCTGTTCTGGGTAAGGTATATTCCTTCACTAGGCAGCATGCAGAAATAAAGAGTGGGCAGGGGCTTTATTCTACGCTGGTGTCGCCACCCCCACCACCCACATGGCCTCATGACTACATTACACAGTCGCTTCCTTTTGTTCCCATGAAACACTTCTGACTATGAAAAGACTTATAAAAGGAGTATGTGCTCATTGTTGAAAACTTGGATGGAGCCAAAAAGCATACAAGGGCAGAATAACAAAGAAAGAAGCCTCAGAATACCACTCCCAGAGCGAGCTACTCAAAACTTTGTGGTATTACAGATCAAGAATTTGTTTAATAATTTATTAAATATTTATTGAGTGCTTATTGTCTACAAGGCATTATGCTAGTTACATACAGAGGCAAATACAGAGGCAAATGATGAGATCCTTACTCTTGTGAAAATGTGCCTGTGTTAATGCAGGTCCTGTCTGAGATGTTTTGTGACCTTTTGTCTCCTGCACGATGTATTTCTGCGGTCATAAAAGGCTCACTTCCTAGGGTGTCTGTAGTCTGGGTTAGCTGATCCCTCTCCTGTCTTTATACAAGAATGATGCTGCTGTTAAGTCGCTTCAGTCGTGTCCGACTCTGTGCAACCCCATAGATGGCAGCCCACCAGGCACCCCTGTCCCTGGGATTCTCCAGGCAAGAACACCGGAGTGGGTTGCCATTTCCTTCTCCAATGCATGAAGGTGAAAAGTGAAAGTAAAGTCGCTCAGTTGTGTCCGACACTTCGCGACCCCATGGACTGCAGCCTACCACGCTCCTCCGTCCATGGGACTTTCCAGGCAAGAGTACTGGAGTGGGTTGCCATTGCCTTCTCCAGAATGATATCCTGCCCATTTTCACAGCCATCACCAGGCACACAGCCGCTGTCTGTGAACTCATGAAGTTAGAGTGTCCCAGTGGCAATGATCTCTACCATATGACCCAGCAGTCCCTCTGCTGGGCATATACCCTGAGGAAACGAGAACTGAAAAAGACACATGTGCCCTAGTGCTCATTGCAGCACTATTTACAATGGCTAGGACATGGGAGCAAATTAGCTGTCCATCAACAGATGAATGGGTAAAGAAGCTGTGGTACGTATATACAATGGAATATTACTCAGCATAAAGAGGAACACATTTGAGTTAATTCTAATGAGGTGGATGAACCTAGAGCCTATTATATGGAGTGAAGTAAGTCAGAGAAAAATATGGTATATCAACACATATATGTAGAATCTAGAAAGATGATCTAGAAATACTGATGAGCATATTTGCAGGGCAGCAGTGGAGACAAAGACATAGAGAACAGACCTGTGGACTCCGTGGGTGAAGCCGAGGGGTGGGACAGATTTAGAAACTAACATGGAAACATATGCATTACCATATGTAAAACAAATAGTCAGTGGAAATTTGCTGAATGACGTAGGGAGCTCAAGCCCCACGGTCTGTGACAACCTAGAGGGGTGAGATGGGGTGGGAGACAGGTTCATGGGAAAAGGAACATATGTATATCTATGGCTGATTCATATTGATGTATGGCAGAAACTAACAATATTGTAAAGCAACTATTCTCTAATGAAAAATAAATTTTAAAAGAATTTTAAATTTAAGAATTTAAATTTAAAATTTAAAACCTATCAAGGTTTTCTTGATAGAAATGACAGTGAGTTAGGGAGGGTATGGAGGTGAGGGGAAAGGAATAGCCCTGGCAGGTTGCTGTGCTGTTGATCTGGGAGATGGGGAGGGGAGAGGCAGTACACGGGCCAGAGGAGAACTTAGTGTTGGGTGGGGCTGACTTTATTATGACACAGGATTGAGGAAAAATCAAGTAGAGAAGGAAAGGTTGAAGACTGAAAATAAAGGGCTAACTGAGGAAAAGACTGACTGAAGAGAGATCCAGAATACAGACTGGTCCATCCATACTGGGGTCGTGATGCTGCCAGGAGGCACCTTGGAACTGTGTGGGTTATCAGGGTGATTTGGGGCTGTTAAGGCATCGAATGGGCAGAGTCCAGAGATGTGGCGTGTCCTGCACTGGGTGATACAGTGAAGAAAACTTCCACATTCCAAGCAGCTTTCAAATGAGCTACTAGTCAGGAAGATGAAAACTCTATTTAGAATTATCTGAGCCTGGAACCTAGCACTGTTTTTCAGTGACAGAAAGTAATTTTAACATAGTTTTAATGTAGATTAAATTTCCCAAAGATTCAACCACAGTGTAAATCAAGGGAAGATTTCACTGGGAAATCTTTATATATATATAAAATGCTTTATAAAGCATTACTTATCATTTTGAAATGTGATTTTTACTGCTACTGAAAGTCAAAGTGTTAGTCACTCAGTCTCATCTGCTTTTTGTGATCCCATGGACTGTAGCCCGCCAGGTTCCTCTGTCTATGAAATTCTCCAGGCAAAAGTACTGGAGTGGGTAGCCATGTCTTTCTCCAGGGGATCTTCCCAACCCAGGGATCGAACCTGAGTATCGGGCATTGCAGGAAGATTATTTACCATCTGAGCCCCAGGGAAGCCCATGAGTTCTAAGATTAAGTACCTGAATCTGTCTACACATTCATAATTACCACACAGTAATTCTATATTGAGGTATAAGGATTTCTCTACCTTATTGTGTGTTTAGTATAATAGTACCTGAGCCTTTACATATTGAAAAGCATATTACTTTCCTTTTGTTTTGTAATTATGTCATTAAATCAATTAAAATGTAATTATGTATTTGGTAGGTTATATTCGTTTCTCAATATTAAAGGGGAAGAGAGTTACAAAATAATTTTTAATAAAAAGAGGGCATTGGATCTGATTCAGCTAAGAATCACCAGCAAAAATAGAAACACTTAGCAGGAGAAGCTTTTAAACACTGTGCTAGAGAAGGCAGTAAGGATGGATGAGGCACACAGAAGTCGAAGGAAGGGGGGCATGGGGTTGAGGAAATCATCCTGTCCTCTATCCTCTGTCAAGTAAGAGTTTAAGATGTGTTTAGAGTGAAGGAGGGAGTGAAGCTGAAGGTGACGTAAAACAGAGAAAGAGGAAAGCCACTTGTGGATGAGTGTTGTCTGAGACTATGGGAAGATTGCTGCTGCTGCTGCTAAGTCACTTCAGTCGTGTCTGACTCTGTGCGACCCCATAGACGGCAGCCCACCAGGCGCCCCTGTCCCTGGGATTCTCCAGGCAAGAACACTGGAGTGGGTTGCCATTTCCTTCTCCAATTCATGAAAGTGAAAAGTGAAAGTAAAGTTGCTCAGTTGTGTCCGACTCATAGCGACCCCATGGACTGCAGCCCACCAGGCTCCTCCGCCCTTGGGATTTTCCAGGCAAGAGCACTGGAGTGGGGTGCCATTGTTAAAAGCCCAGTTGAGGTTGGAGAACTTAAATTTGTCAAGAGCCTCATTCAGCACAGGTGTGGTCTTTGCCAGAAGAGCCCCACAGGAGTGCTTCTCCCAGGGAGCAGGGAGGGCTGGCTGGATTCATCCAGGGTTGGCGTTTCCCTAAGCAGGAGTAGCAGAAGAGTGAAAGGTCAGGTCCTGAAGAACACTGACTACCAGCGTCAGCAGCTTAGCAGTGAACTATGATTAGGGCCAGAAGTGACACCTAGGAGACTGTTACATTATAAAGGCCCCTGGTCAACCCCAGGGGCCCCCAATGATAGCACATTCTTTCTCTTTCTATTTCAAGAATGCAGCCAGCTTTATTCCCTACCTGGTATATTAGTTGGTGAAGTTCCATTAAGAGATCTTCCTCTATTTTGCTGCACTGACTTACATGAACTGCCATTCTCCCAGGACTCTGTAAGAAAAGTGCAGCTTCCTGGCCTCTTGATGTAAATGGAGGCGAATTTTGCTAAGGTGAAGGTGAGTGTTCCCAAATCCCGAGGGAGGCAGGGCTTTTAAAGGAGAAAGTCAGTACACACTAAGCTGAAAATAAGAAGTTTAGCCAGTGGAAGCCTCTTGGCTTAAAAGAAAAGAAAAGCTCTGTAAATTCCCACATTTCTCCTGAGGAGTCAGACATTTTAGAATCAGGCCCGACCTTACAAATTTCTCATCTAAACTTCTGTACAAGTTTCCATTTTGATTGTTGGAATCTTGAGTGGTAGCTTCTGACTGTGCGATCCAGACCTCATCCTGCTGCCCTCTTCTTAACTGAAGTGGACGCAAGGAGGCATCAGGAAAAGAAGAGAGTCACTGTCTGATGGTGCATTCAGATTTGGGGACTAAAGTATAGAGAGAAAGGGAGGGAGGGGTGAGCTGGTTCACCAGTGGAGTTCCTAGGGGCTGAGCACACTCGGCAGCTCCAAGACACTGGGAATCTCAAGGGCATGACTGGGCTTGGAGCAGGTGTGCACACTCATATGGGAATTGGATATGGATTGCAGACCTAATAGAGAAAGGGATGTAAAATGCTATGAGGTCTCAACGAATAAGGTGCTGAGAATATCTTCCTTGAAAAATCATGAATAGAAATGACTAAAACCAACACGAATTCATATCAAGAATATGTAGAAAGAAAGAAAAGGGTATGATGAAGGGAAAATCCAAATGGCTAACAAGTATATGAACAATTGTATAAACACTAATAATCATAGAACTGCAAGTCAAAATGGGGCACTTCACTGTGTATAACAAACTGAAGGTTCATCCACATCACTATAAATGACCCAGTTTCACTTCTTTTTATGGCTGAGTTATATTCCATTGAATATATGTATCATATCCGGTCATACAGAGCGAAGTAAGTCAGAAAGAGGAAAGCAAATAAAGTATATTAAGGCATATGTATGGAATCTAGGAAATGGTAATGATGAACCTATTTGCAGGGCAGGAATAGAGACATAGATGTAGAGAAGGCACATGTGGACATGATGGGGAAGGAGAGGGTGGGAAGAATTGAGAGAGCAGCCCTGACACATATACACTGTCATGTGTCAAATAGATAGCCAGAGGGAAGCTGCTGCGTAGCACAGGGAGTTCAGCTCAGTGCCCTGTGATGACTTTGAGGGGCAGCATGGGAGGGGGGAGGAGGGAGGCTCAGGAGGGACGGGACATACGTATACTTATAGCTGATTCATGTTGTGGTGCAGCAGAAACTAACACAATGTTGTAAATCAATTATATTCCGATTTCCAAAAACGGGGCACTTGAGATTGGAAAAAAAAATGGAAACTTGAATAATGAAGTATTGGTAAAGTTGTAGAGAAATAGGAGTCCTCAAGCATTGTTGATGGAGATGCAGACTGTTAGAGCCATTCTGGAAAGTGATTTGGCAGCACTGAATGGAATTAAACATGAGAATACTCTGTGACCAGCCATCTTTCTTGTCTACTTATACCTAACAGAAATTCTTTCAAAGGTTCCTAAGGAACGCCACAGGGCTATCATGGTGGTTTTGTGGGGGTGAGAAGTTGGAAGTAATCTTTACCACTAGGGGAGTACACAGGAGAAGTACAGGAGAGGGACACCGTGGTCCTCTCTGCAGCACCTAGAAGCATGAACTAGATGTACTGTCTGTCCATGGAATTCTCCAGGCAAGAATACTGGAGTGGGTAGCCATTCCCTTCTCCAGGTAGCAAGGATAGATTTTTTAAAATAGTGCCAAGTGAAAAACCTAAGAAGCAGAATAATACCATTTAAAATGGGAACCACATGCAGA
This sequence comes from Cervus canadensis, assembly GCF_019320065.1. Lineage (NCBI taxonomy): Eukaryota > Metazoa > Chordata > Mammalia > Artiodactyla > Cervidae > Cervus > Cervus canadensis. The sequence continues at coordinate 19,432,703 of NC_057401.1, forward strand.
CATATTAAATGCCCTACACACTTTGCAAAGATGCCGTATTTTTTCAGGAAATTGGATAAATGGCTGTAACAGAAGCCCTCAAAATAATAATGGATTAAGTCCAATAGATTTTTTTTCTCCTGTTAAAATTCAGGTAGGCAATCCGGAGGGGGTTTGACATCATCAGGGACCTGTTTCTGTCATTTTATTTTGACACCTTCAGTTCATGACTCTTATCTCAGAGTCCTGTGTGGCTACTTGATCTCCTAGCACACAGTCAGACTCTGCCCAGTGTGAAGAGGGAGAGGAAAAGGGAAAGAAAAGATACATTTCTGCTTACAGGGCAACCCAGAAGTTCACACATCACTTTTGCTCTTATCCCATTGGCTAACATTAAATGGTGTAGTCATGCCTAGCAACCAGCTATGACTTCGTTAGGATGTTAGGAGGATGAGGAGCAATGCACATGTGCAAATGACACAAATTAACACATTAGGATGGGAGCCTGAGGAGGAAGGAATGGGGATCAGAATGAAAAGGGAAAAATGACATTTATACAAAATAAGAAAGAGTCCTTGTGTGGATTCATGATAAGAGTGTATCATAACCTGAGACCTGTGATCATGGCACTCTTCTGTACCTGAGGTTCATGAAAGGAAGGAAAGAAGGAAGGAAATGAACAGAACAGTAATTACCTAGCAGAGTCACTCAGGATGCTATAGGAAACATAAAGTGTCTGCAGTGCCTGTTACAGAGGTGTCCAGCAAATGTCAGCCAGATTCACTAAATATCAGAATAGATCTTTTCCCCATATTATTTTTAGTTGGTTCTTTGGCTAATGCAGAAGTTCACAATATTTCTAGCTCGTAAGTGCATGTGAAGAGAAAGTGAGAGCATTAACACTGCCTAACATATTTCATTTACATGTAAAATTCTCATCTTTTGATTTGGGCTTCCCCGTGGCTCAGTGATAAAGAATCTGCCTTCGATGCAAGAGCTGCAGGAAATTTGGGTTCAATCCCTGGGTTGGGAAGATCCCCTGGAGAAGGGCATGGCAACCCACTCTAATATTCTTGCCTGGAGAATTCCATGGACAGAGGAGCCTGGCGGGCTCCAGTCCATGGGGTCGTAAAGAGTTGGACACGACTGAAGCGACTTAGCGCACGGTTGATTTACAGTGTGCTAATTTCTACTGTACAGCAAAGTGGCTCAGTTATACATAGATGTACATTCCTTTTCATATTCTTTTCTATTATGGTTTATCACAAGACGTTGAATATAGTTCCCTTTGCTATACAGAGGAGGGCTTCCCTGGTGGCTCAGCAGTAAAAAATCTGCCTACAATGCAGTAGACTGCCTGCAGTGCAGGAGATGCGGGTTCGATCCTTGAGTTGGGAAGATCCCCTGGAGAAGGAAGCTGCAACCCACTCCAGTGTTCTTGCCTGGGAAATCCCGTGGATGGAGAAGTCTGGCCGGCCACAGTCCAGGGGTCTCAAGAGTTGGACACGACTTAGTGATAAACCAGCACCACTATACAGAGGAGTTGTTGTCTGTCTATTCTGCATATAATAGCTTGCATCTCCTAACCTCAAGCTCCCAGTCCTTCCCGACCCCGCCCCCCGCCCCCCACTCCCTTGGCAACCAAAAGTCTCTTCTCTCTGTGAGTCTGTCTGTGTTTTGTAGATAAGTTCTGTGCTCTGCTATGCTTAGTTGCTCAGTTGTGTCTGACTCTTTGTGACCCCATGGACTGCAGCCCACCAGGTTCCTCTCTCCATGGGATTCTCAAGGCAAGAATACTGGAGTGGGTTGCCATGCCCTCCTCCAGGGGATCTTCCCAACCCAGGGATCAAACCCAGGTTTCCCGCATTGCCAGCAGATTCTTTATCATCTGGGCCACCATGGTTTGTGTCATAGTTTAGATAACACATGTAAGTGATATCATGTGCTATTTGTCTTTCTCCTTCCGACTTATCTCTTGGTATAATAATCTCGGGGTTCATCCATTTGCTGCAAATAGCAGCAAATTACTTCATTCTTTTCTTTATAACTGAGCAGTATTCCATTGTATAAATGTACCACGTCTTTATCTAATCGTTTCTCGATGGACATTTAGGTTGTCTCCATGTCTTGGGTATTGTAAATAGTGCTGCTATAAAATAAGGGTGCATATATTTTAAAAATTATAGTTTAGTCTAGATACACACCCAGAAGTGGGATTGCTGGATCATATGGCAACTCTCTTTTTAGTGTTTTGATGAACTTGCACACTGTTCTCCATAGTGGCTGTACCAACTTAAATTGCTACCAACAGTATAGGAAGTTTCCCTTTGCTCCACACCTTCTCCAGCATTTGTTACTTGTAGACTTTTTAATGATGGCCATTCTGACCTGTGTGAGGTGTTACCTCTTTGTAGTTTTGATTTGCATAAAATTATCATCTTTAATGTTGTTAATCCTTTTGGATCTACAGATCAGAGATTTTCCCTCCTGAAACACTTGATTCTGAGACAGATATTCCACAGAAACCATGGTGGGGACACATGAGACCGAGTGACATGATAAGAGGGCTTTCTTTTGACCAGAAATGGGGCAATATTCACATCTTTGGTTATGACATTAAAAAAAGAAATGCCACGAAGAACTTTTGAAACTGCTGAAGGAAAAACAGTCAGTGGAACAAAGTCTTGAACTTAGAGAAACCTCAGCTGTCCAAGAGAACAGTCCTGCTGTTTTCTGGGAAAACACACAAAAGTAGAATCAAGGGCCGCATGCCAATTCCTTCAGCATCCAGCTTTGCACTAAGGGAGAGCCAGAATTGAGCCTCACCTGCTTAAGGACCAAATTAATCACCACAGAGCTTGGCTTTCAAACACACTGATGGAGAAATGAGTAATTTTCAGTGAATGCCTTTCAGCATATACTTATATCCTAAACTAAAGAAATCTAATAATAGCAAGGAGACTCCTCCACAAACTGGGGTTTTCATGAGATAATTACACCCCTGGAGGACTAAAGTTATCATCTTTGTTTCTTGCTGTATAAAGACAATGGATGTGATTGTCTTTTAGTTACCACCCACTGCTGTGTCTCTTGCTCCAAGACTTGACAGTAGGTAAGGGAGAATATATCTGTGTGTAAAATCATGGCTTGCCATCACATACATTGTATTTCTTAAGGGTAGCCTGATAATTGTAGAAATCAGAAAATCCATTTGCAGACTTTAAACTGAACCTCATTTGAGCCCAATAAGTTGGAAGAAATTATACATGGCCCCCACCACACATGTACACTTATACATACACACACACATGCAGTCACACACTTGCACCCCTAAAGGAGGATGTATATAGTCATCATATATGTCCATCATATTTCTCAAGAAGAATCTTTGTAGATTAATGGGATTAAAAACTTCTTTCTAGCTCACTTCCAGAAAATAGTATATCTTTGGACTAGTTTGTATGTGTATGCAATGAAATTATACTAGATTATTTCTCTTTTCACCTTAGCTTTTTTTTTTTCCCCCTGGGATGCAGACAGTATCTCTGGCTGCATGTGTGGCCCAGTTCTTCGTGTACCTTGCTCTGGGGACCACAGAGTTTGCACTGTTGGGAGTGATGGCTGTGGACCGGTACATGGCTGTCTCTAACCCTTTGAGGTGCAATACCATTATGAAAAGCCACACCTGTATCTCACTGTTCACCTTAGCTTTTAATTGCAGCAGTTCCTTTTTGCAGGTGCCTTGGAGCATCTAGTCCTTTATCTCTTTTCTAGAATCTCTGTTTGGTTCTTAATCCTTAATTGTCCTATTTTACGTAATGTTTAATTTTATGAGATGCCTGGAATATGAGATTTTTTTAATGAGATTTCTGGAAACCTAGATGTTTTTAAAATCAGTTGCATAAACCCTCCTTTCCCTGAATGGAAGGAGGTAAATTCCCTTAAATATTCCTTTGCCAGATTCAGAATTCTGCCACAGTCTTCAGAAGTGCTCTTGTTCTCCTTGTGTTCAAGTTTCTTCTTTCTCTGTAAACTATTCTGTCCCCTTAACCTTCACCATCCTGTCCTGGCTTAAAAGCAGGTTTATCATGCCTAGATTACACAGTCTCCACCCTGCCACCTTCTCCAGCCAGTTTTCCCCTCCGTTTAATCCCCAAAGTGATGCCAAGTCAGCCTGGTTTATAGACAGCTCAGGGTCTCCTAGGCCACTCACTGCTGTGGCTAAAAGCTAAGGTTATGTTCATCCAGCCCCAAACCTTGTCAGTGAGCGTCTAAGGCCCAAGGAGAGTGTGATCAGCTTCCTAGACCCTTATGTTTGACCAGGCAACTAGATTGTTTTCTTCTGGAATGATTAGGATTTCTCCTCTTGAGATCAAATAGAGATAATGGATTTTTTACTCCTAAGGATTATTTTCTTGTCCCACAAGTCTGAATCCCAGGGCAAAGGCTCGAGGAGTTAGCATGTTTATTATTGGACAGGGTGCCAACTTTGGATGCTTCTGGTCTGTTTGGCATGAAACGAGGATCACAGACTCCCCCAAGGACCAATGAAGGAGAAGCGTCTTCAGCTAGAAAACAACAGAAGCATTTCTCTGTAGTACAGGCTCTTCACCTGGTGCTCCTGGTGGGAGGTTCCCCGGGGTCTGTACTGGCTCACCTCTTCTCACTGGCATGATCATCATGCCTGTTCTGTTTGGTGTGCTCATTTTACAGGGCTGCTGTAACTAAGTACCCAAAACTAGGCGGCTTCAAAGGACACACATGTATTCTCACAGAGTTCTAGAGTCTAGAAATCTGATTAAAGTATTGGCAGGGCTCTCTGGGGCTTCAGAGAGTTCTTCCTAGCCTCTTTCTAGCTTCTGGCGATTCTCAGCCATCTGTGGCATTCCTTGGTTTCCAGACGCATCCCTCCAGTCTCTGCCGTTGTCCATCGCACAGCCATCTTCTCCCTGTGTGCCTCTGTCTTCACATTGTAGTCTTCTAAGGACACCAGTCAGACTAGATTAAGGGTCCACTCTACTCTAATACAACTTTATCTTAACCGCAGTAATTCCCTACTGTAAAACAACTGTATCTTAACTACAATAATTTCACCTGCAACGACATATTTCTGAATAAAAGGTCACATTCTGTAGAACTTTGGTTAGAACTTTGGTTAGGACTTTGGTATATCTTTTGAGGAGACATGATTTAACCTGTAACATTTGGGATCAGTTTGACTTAATGCAGAAAATCACTTATCCTTCAGATGGAGTCTGCACAGTTAGGGTGAGTGTCGGAGAAAGCACATATCCTCACCCCTCCAGTGCTCAGAAAGAAGGAACCACCCTTTGCCCTTCTTCTGAGTCCCTCCGTGTCTGTCTGCCAGTTGGCACACACTGTCACCAGTGACAAAGGTTCCGTCTGCCTTTGTAGAGTGAGCAGTCAGAGCTACATCTGTGCTATGAGAATGCTCACAGATCTGCCAGGAACATGAATAACAGGCATTTTCCACAACAGCTCCTCGTCCTCAGTAAAGCCAGAAACTCTTTTCTGATAGCACTGCAGAGGCAGTGAGTGTCCTAGTTGTATATATCATTGTAGGGAGCTGGATCAAGTGCCAACTTCCCCTGTCCAAGTTTCCTCTGTCCTAGCCTGTTGTGGGCCTTAAGGGAGAAGCTGGGAATGTGCCTCTGCCTGGGGACCACAGGCAAGGTCATCCTTGGGACACTGACGGGGGATGGGGAGGAAGTGAAGGACACCATGGAGGCCTCAGGCTTCCTAATGAGCAGCTAGTGGGCTGAGAGGGTGGGCGGGCAAGAACGTTGGCAGCCGCTGGAGCAGTTGGACTCCCGCCCAGACCCCCAGCTGCCGCAGCTCCACTCCCTGGTGGCAGCTGCCTGGGTACTCCTTTGACGCAGCAAGGGCACATGGAAGGCCAGAAACATGGGACTCCGTGGAGCTAGCCTAGGGCAGAGCTGTGAGAGGCAAAGCCTATCAGGGGTGTCTTGCCACTTGCACTCCTTCCAGCACCTCAGCCCATTCCATGCCTCTGCCCATCTCAGCAAAGCTCGGGCCTCACTTGACTGGCCCAAGCCCTTAATGCTAAGATGCAGACAGACCCAAAATCAATCTAGACCTTTTTGCTCCATCTTTAACGTCTATCTCAAAAGAAATAAATGTCTAGCAAGAAAGCCTTGAAAAACACTGTCTCTTCAACACTGAAATCATGAGTAAGGTAGCAAAACGGGTAGCAGGAAATATTTTGGCATAAAACAACAAAATACTGAAAATCTGATCGTAAAGATTCTCCTCCCACATGATTGCCCCATGCTCTTTCTTCTCCTCTCTCTCCGCCTCCAGCTTTCTAGTCCAGTGTTTCCTCACATGTAAAATAATCTTTTTAGCTCTGCCTTTTATAATTCTGCTTCTGCACCTTTTGCCTTTTTTTTTTTTTAAATCATCTAAGCAAAGACAACAAAGCATCGTGATCAAAAGATCTTCCCTTAGGAGGTCAGTGGGAGAAATACTGAACCAGTAAGGATTTCGATCCATATTACACTCTCCCCAAAACTTGAAAATCTTTTATTCCTTAATACACTGAAAAGTGAATCTTTAATTGGCATTCTAGGTACTAAGTAGGGTGGAGGGAGGTGGTGGGAGGAGGAGGGGGGCAAGTGGAGGGATTGGTGGAGAAAAGTGTACCCGTCTCCTCCTAGGATAGCTGTGGTACCTCATGATGGCTCCACTCTCTGAAAGTTTCTGGTCAAAGCCCTAACTCCCTACTTCTCTACATATTGGGCACAGGGCTGATTCAAAGCAGCCAGTTTCAGGCTGGCTTATATACCTCAAAAGATCCAAATTGGTGTTGCCTGTAGCTGCAGGCATGGTGCTACCTGACTGGGCTGTAACCGTGGATCATCATCTCCCCCAAAATAGCCCATTTTAATTGTATTTAGTTTCGTCTTCAGGCAATGCAAATGAATCATTGAAAAGTTATGCTTCTCGCTCTTTCTTACAGTCCCAAAGAGGTAAATCCCCTAAAGTGAATTTTTTTTCTTCCATACTTAAGCCAAATTTACCTCAGAGTTCAAGACCGTCTCACTCCTACACATCCTGCCACGAGTTTGTAAAATCCTCAAATTATTTAAAAGATAATGGAATGGTCCGGGGGAGTGGTGAGGGGGAAGTGGGAGAGATGGGGCAGGGCTTGAGTGGGTGGAGATGATGGGAGAAGATTGTAGTCATGAGCACACCCTGTCACCAGCCCTCAAACTCACCTCAACACTGTGAAGTCTCAACACAAAACTGAAAGTGCTCACACCTACAATACTGAGACTTTTCTCTGAGACAGTCTTATGAGTTCATACTTGACTAGCAAGTTTGAGAAGGGAAGTTAGGCCTTCCAGTGAGAGTGTGGGGTAGGGGGAAGGGGTTGTAAATTGGGGCAAAGCATGCAGTTTGCTGGTGTTTTTTCCTATTTGCTGCAGTTATTTCTATTTGGGGCCATTTTCCTTTTATCATAACTCTGTAGATCTTGTTGTTCCTGTCTCAGTCATGAGACACCTCAGGAGGATCTTATCCTAAGTTATTGATAATTGATATATATTAGCACCCATAATCTATAGCCTCCTTCATTTATCTAAGAAAGACTTAATTGAAAGAAGATGTTGATATTGAGGTGAGCTAGCTAGTAGTTTGTTAAAAGACTTTTTATACCCACAAGGGCTGGTAAGCAAGGGAAGAACTGGACAAGCAGTTCCTGGAGTTCAGAAGCAGCTGTAGGTACAGATCTCTCCAGGTTGCTGGAACCGCAGATGACGTCTCCTGGGCAGTCCTCCAGACACACAGCAAAGCTACCCTGGCTATACTGCCTGGCTTCCCGGAGACTCATGCCATGTGTCCACCCACATCATGGCTTTATAAGAGCGCTGTGGTGGGTCTACTATTCTTAAGACCAGTCAGTGCAGATCTAACCCTCATTGGATATACTCGTGACCCACACTTGGAATACCAGTAACTTTGAAGACAGAGAACGGAGTATGATTGAAAACAAAAACCTTCTGCTCCAAATGTACCTTTCTTAAATTGTGTTTTTTTGTTTTTTTATAACTGGTAAGACTGCCCATATGGTTCCTTTTGCAGCATATCTAAAATATTCTTTTTCTAAAAAGATTGAAGGGAATGTAGACAACACAATCCCATAAAATTGCGCTACCTTAGTTCAAAATAATCTAGCTGGTCAATTTCATATCAAATAAGAGAAACTGAAGCATGGCGTTTGCAAGGTCAGCTCTAAAAGTAAGGACGAGATGGCCAAATAGGAGAAAATCTCTGCATCAGTTAGATCACTGTCTAATTATTCCAGGCTTGCAAACAAAATCTCCTCTAGACTTCCCAGCTTCACTCTATTCTGTAGCTAGATTGTACCCCAGTATAAGCAAGTTATCCCACTAACTGCTGGTCAGAAAGGGAGCAAACAACAAAATGTGGGAAGTTCAGCCAGCACATCCTCATGACTGTTTAGACAGGATCAACTGAGGAAGGACTAGGGGAGTCATCTCTGAATGGCAGTGGCATGTCTGGAACAGTGCACTTGTGCATATAAAATATGTGTCTATGTTTCACATACATAGTTAGGTCAGTTTCCGCTTTAACTAGTACATTATGAGCCCGTGATGGAGCCATCACCCAACTTTCTCTCATGGGCATGGCACTTCACACACTATTCATTTAATATAAGACACTTAAAGAAGAAGAAAAAAAAAACTTTGCTGATATCTGACTCAGAGAAAAAGAATGAAAAGTTAAAAACAAGACATGATTCCAACTGAAATAAATTTGAATACTCACCATGTTCTTCATTCTCAATCCTCATGTCTTAAAACAGGCTGAAAACTCTCAATTGTTCAGTGAACCGAGTAATACCAATGACTGCAATTGCTGTCCAGATGACATGAGTTCACAGGATAAAGATAAAAACATTTAATTTAATGTTCCAGGAAAATAAAAGTGCTCATTTGGTTGAGAGGGGAGGACACAATTACATCCTAGAAAATTCTATGGCTGTTAACATCTGTCTGTGATTTTTTAAAAAACTTGTTTAATTTGGTGAAGGATTTTTTAAAATGTTGTAGTGTTCTACAGTTTTCAAAGGTTTCATGCAGATGATTTCATATAATACCATAATAACCCTCCTTTTCCCCAGTACTCTTATATTGTCCCTCCCTCCTTCCCTCTCCCTACTGATAACTGCTAATTTGTTTCCTATATCTATGAGTTTGTTCTATGTTTTACTTACTAGTTTGTTGTATTTTTTCGATTTCACATATATGTAATACCATACAGTATTTGTCTTTCTCTGTTCAATTTATTTCACTTAGCATAATGCCCCCAAGTTCGTCTGTGTTGCTTCAGATGGCAGAATTTCATTCCTTTTTATGGCTGAGTATTATCTGTATACATTTGGGTGTGTGTGTATGTGTGTGTGCATGTATGACATCTTTTTAATCCATTCACCTGTTGATGTACATTTGGATTGCTTCCATACATTGATAATTATAAATAAAGTAATTCTGAACATTGGGGAGCATGTATCTTTGGGTATTTTGGATACATACCCAGGAGTGGAATTGCTGGGTTATATGATAATCCTATTTTTAGTTTTTTGAGAAACCTCCATATTGCTCCTCTGGTGGCCCAGATGGTAAAGAATCCGCCTGCAATGTGGGAGACCTGGATTCGATCCCTGGGTTGGGAAGATCCCCTGGAGGAGAGTAGGCAACCCACTCCAGTATTCTTGCCTGGAGAATCCCCGTGGATGGAGGAGCCTGGTGAGCTGCAGTCCATGTGGTCGCAAAGAATCAAACATGACTGAGTGACTAAGACCAGCACAGCACATACTGTTTTCCATAGTGGCTGCACAAATTTACATTTCCACCAACAGTACAGGTGGATTCCCTTTACTCCACATCCTTGCCTACTGTTATTTGTGTTCTTTTTGATGATAGCCATTCTGACTAGTGTGAGGTGATACCTGGAGATGAGAAAGAAGCTACAAAGAAAAAAAAGAAGCTACAACTGACACCACAGAAATACAAAGGATTATAAGGGACTACTATGAACAACTATACACCAATAAATAACAACCTAGAAGAAATGGACAAATTCTTCAGAAGATACAATCTACCTAGACTGAACCAGGAAGAAATAGAAAATATGAACAGACTAATTACTAACAATGAAATTTAATCAGTAATTTAAGAAATCCCAATGAACAAAAGCTGAGGACAAGATGGCTTCCCAGGTGAATTCTTCCAAACATTTAGAGAAGAGTCAGTAACTCTTCCAACAACACAAGAGAAGTCTCTACACATGGACATCACCAGATGGTCAATACTGAAATCAGATTGATTATATTCTTTGCAGCCAAAGATGGAGAAGCTCTATACAGTCAGCAAAAAGAAGACCAAGAGTCCTGGCTCATGATCTGAGCCAGGAGTCTGACTGTGGCTCAGATCATGAACTCCTTATTGCCAAATTCAGACTTCAGTTGAAGAAAGTAGGGAAAACCACTAGACAATTCAGGTATGACCTAAGTCAAATCCCTTACAATTATACAGTGGAAGTGACAAATAGATTCAAGGGTTTAGATCTGATAGACTGCCTAAAGAACTATGGATGGAGGTTCATGACATTGTGCAGGAGACAGGGATCAAGACCATGCCCAAGAAAAAGAAATGCGAAAAACAAAATGGCTGGCTGAGGAGGCCTTACAAATAGCTGAGAAAAGAAGAGAAGTGAAAAGCAAAGGAGAAAAGGAAAGATAAACCATTTGAATGAAGAGTTCCAAAGAAGAGCTAGGAGAAATAAGAAAGCCTTTCTCTGTGATCAGTGCAAAGAAATAGAAGAGAACAACAGAATGGGAAAGACTAGACATCTCTTCAAGAAAATTAGAGATACCAAGGGAATATTTCAGGAAAAGATGGACATTAAAGGACAGAAATGGTATGGATCTAACAGAAGCAGAAGATATTAAGAAGAGGTGGCAAGAATACACAGAAGAACTATACAAAAGAGATCTTCATGACCCAGATAATCACAATGGTATGATCACTCACCTAGAGCCAGACATCCTGGAATGCGAAGCCAAGTGGGCCTTACGAAGCATCACTACGAACAAAGCTAGTGGAGGTGATGGAATTCCTAAATTTGAAATTTTAGGATTTCAAATCCTAAAAGATGTTGCTGGGAAAGTGCTGCACTCAATATGCCAGCAAATTCAGAAAACTCAGCAGTGGCCACAGGAATGGAAAAGGTCAGTTTTCACTCCCAAAGAAGGGTAATGCCAAAGATTGTTCAAACTACCACACAACTGCACTTATCTCACACACTAGCCAGGCTTCAACAATATGTTAACCTTGAACTTCCAGATGTTCAAGCTGAATTTAGAAAAGGCAGAGGAACCAGAGATCAAATTGCCAACATCTGGAGGGTCATCGAAAAAGTGAGAAAGTTCCAGAAAAATATCTACTTCTGCTTTATGACTATGTCAAAGCCTTTGACTGTGTAGATCACAACCAACTGTGAAAATTCTTCAAGAGATGGGAATACCAGATCACCTTACCTGCCTCTTAAAAAATCTGTATGCAAGTCAGGAAGCAACAGTTAGAACTGGGCATGGAACAACAGACTGGTTCCAAATTGGGAAAGGAGTACATCAAGGCTGTATATTGTCACCCTGCTTATTTAACTTATATGGAGAGTACGTCATGAGATGAAGCACAAGCTGGAATCAAGATTGCCGGGAGAAATAGCAATAACCTCAGATATACAGATGACACCACCCTTGTGGCAGAAAGTGGAGAACTAAAGAGCCTCTTGATGAAAGTGAAAGAGAAGAGTGAAAAAGTTGACTTAAAACTCAACATTCAGAAAACTAAGATCATGGCATTTGGTCCCATCACTTCATGGCAAATAGATAGGGAAACAATGGAAACAGTGGCAGACTTTGTTTTTTGGGGCTCCAAAATCAGATGGTGACTGCAGCCATGAAATTCAAAGACTCTTACTCTTTGGAAGAAAAGTTATGACCAACCTAAGCAGCTTCTTAAAAAGCAGAGATGTTATTTTGCCAACAAAGGTCCGTCTAGTCAAAGCTGTGGTGTTTCCAGTGGTCATGTATGGATGTGAGAGTTGGACTATAAAGAAAACTGAGCGCTGGAGGTTTGATGCTTTTGAACTGTGGTGTTGGAGAAGACTCTTGAGAGTCCCTTGGACTGCAAGGAGATCCAACCAGTCCATCCTAAAGGAAATCAGTCCTGAATATTCATTGGAAGGACTGATGTTGAAGTTGAAACTCCAGTACTTTGCCACCTGATGTGAAGAACTAACTCATTTGAAAAGACTCTGATGGTGGGAAAGATTGAAGGTGGGAGGAGAAGAGGACAACAGAGGATGAGACGGTTGGATGGGATCACCGACTCAATGGACATGAGTTTGAGTAGACTCTTGGAGTTGGTGATGGACAGGGAGGCCTGGCATGCTGCAGTCCATGGGGTTGTAAAGAGTCATACACAACTGAGTGATTGAACTGAACTAGCTTCTTTTAGCATCTAGCCTTCTAAAACTACTCAAAAAAATTGAGGAAGAAGAAACACTCCCAAACTCATTCAGTGAGATCAGGATCACCCTGTTACTGAAACCAAACAGGCATATCACACAAAAAAAGAAAATGACAGGCTGTTACCACTGATAAACATAGATGAAAAATCAACAAAATATTAGCAATCTAAATTTAAAAATACATTAAAAGGATCATAAACTATGATCAAGTGAAATTTATTCCAGGGATACAAGGATTTTTCAATATCTTCAAATCAATCAGTATAATATTCCACATTAACAAGTTGAAGAATAAAACTGTATGGTCATCTCAGTAGATGCAAAAAAGAAGCTTTTGATGAAGTTGAACATTTATTTATGATCAAAACTATCCAGAAAGTGGGCATAGAGGAACTTGCCTCAACATAATAAGGACCATATATAACAAACCCACAGCTAACAACATACTCAAAGGTGAAAAGCTGAAAGCATTTCCTCTAAGACCAGAAACAAGACAATGATGTCCATTCTCACCACTTTTTATTCAACATAGTTTGGAACCCCCAGCTATAACAATCAGAGAAGAAAAAGAAATTAAAAGAATCTAAGTTGAAAAGGAAGAAGTAAAGCTGTCATTATTTGTAGATGACATGGTACTGTAAATAAAAAATCCTAAGATGCCACCAGAAAACTACTAGAGCTCATCAGTTAATTTGGTAAAGTTGCTGGATACAAAATTAACATACAGAAACCAGTTGCATTTCTGTATATTAACAAGGAACTGTCAGTAAGAGAAACCCAGGAAACAATCTCACTTACCATCACATCAAAAAGAATAAAATACTTAGGAATAAACCTACCTGAGTAGGAACAACCTGTACTTGGAAAACTATAAGATGCTGATGAAAAACTTGAAAATGACACAAACACATGGAAAAGATAAACCATGTTCTTGGATTACAGAATCAATGCTGTTAAAATGACCATGCTGCCCAAGGCAACCTACAGGCTACAGAAAAATGCTAATGGCATTTTTCACAGCAGTAGAACAAATAAGTTTAAAATTTGTATGTAGAACACAAGACTCAGAATAGCCAAAGCTATTTTGAGAAAGAACAGGAGGAATCACGCTCTCTGACCTCACGCTATACTACAAAGCTACAGTAATCAGAAGAGTATGTATTGGCACAAAAACAGATACAAAGATCAGTGGAACAGAATAGAGACCCCAGAAACAAATTCACACTTTTGGTCGATTAATCTATGACAGAGGAGGCAAGAATGTACAGTAGAGAAAAGAGAGTTCTGTCAGTAAGTTGTGCTGGGAAAAACTGGACAGCTCCATGTACAAGAATGAAATTGGAACATTTTCTAATATCGTTACAAAAATAAGCTCAAAATGGATTAAAGACTTAAACATAAGACCAGATATTGTAACACTCCAAAGGAAAACATAGGCAGAACACTCTTTGACATAAATTCCAGGAATATTTTATGGGATCCATCTCTTAAAGCAAAGGGAAAAAGACAAAAATAAATAAATGGGACCTAATTAAACTTATAATTTTTTGCATAGCAAAGGAAACCATCAACAGAATGAAAAGACAACCTACTGAATGGGAGAAGGTATTTGCAAATAAAATGACTGATAAGGCATTAATATTCACCATATATAAACAATTCACACAACTCAGCATCAAGCTACCATGTGATCCTGCAATCCCACTCCTGGGCGTATACCTGGAAAGAAACATCGCCTGAAAGGTTACATGCACCCCAGTGTTCACAGAAGCACTGTGTGCAATAGACAAGACATGGAAACAGCATAAATGTCCATCGACAGAAGAATGGGTAAAGAAGATACGGTACATGTACAATGGAATATTACTCAGCTGTTAAAAGGAACAAAGTAACGCCATGGGTGAAACTAGAGATTGTCATATTGAGTGAAGTATAACAGAGAATGAGAAATATCATGTGATCTCCCTTATTTGTGGAATCTAAAAAAAATGATACTAATGAACTTATTTACAAAACAGAAACTCACAGACTTAGAGAACAAACTTATGGTTACCAGACAGGAAAGACTGTGGCGTTGGGGAGGGATAGTTAGGGAGTTTGGGATGACATGTACACACTGCTACATTTATCTCTGTATTTATTTATAATATTTATTTGTCTCCACCGGGTCTTAATTGCAACAAATGGATAACTGACAAGGACCTACTGTATAACACAGGAAACTCTACTCAGTATTCTGGAACAATCTAACTGGGAAAAGAATTTGAAAAAGAATAGGTACATGTATATGTATAACTGAATCACTTTGCTGTACCCTTGAAAGTAATACAGCATTGTTAATCAGCTGTACTTCACTATCAAATAAAAAGTTTAAAAAAATGGGCAGAAGGACTAAGGAGACATTTTTTTTTTTCCCAAAGAAGACATACAGATGGCCAGTAGTCATATGAAAAGATGGTCAACATTGCTAATCTTCAGGAAAATGTCCATGATTCGTCACTGAACTCTGCCTAAGAAAATGTGCCAGGGAGTTGCCATCCATCTTCATCAGGCCTGGCCCAGGGCCTCTGCCTGAACCCACAGCCAGCCTGCATCTGGATCGTGGGCCAGTTGTTCACTGGCAGAGTTGCCTGCATGGAAGGTGTCAACCCGAGCCCAGTAGGCAAAAACATGGTTTCCAGCATTTACTCTCGGTGCTTCCTGGATCAGAACTTCAGACTCTCTTTCAGCCTTATTAATAAAGAAGAGGAAAAGAGGCTCTTCTGTCATGAAGGCGGTTGATGCTGATGAGTTTTATTTTTACACTTCAGGATTTCTCTTTCCTTCGTCATTCAGGAAATCTGTTAGATAACTAAATGATGTCAGTGCAGACCTCCTCCCTATCTCCTGACACTAGATATGGGCAGTTTGAAGTAGGCTTCAGGGGATCAGCTCAGAGCAGGGAGCCAAGTTTCCATCCATAACCGTGTGGTGACCGGGTGACGCACATAGGCGAGGAAGGGGGCTGTGTGCCCGCTGCAGGGGAGCGGGCGTTGGGAGCTGAAGCTCCAACCCCCACTGGGGCTGTGACTGAGGAGCTCCTCGGCTCACAGGTCTGTGACACAAAACACCGAAAAAATAAAAAGAAAAGAAACCCATCTCTCCCTAAAGCAGACCCCTTCCCACATCAGTTCAACTAGTCTAGATTCTGGGGTTCAAAACCTTGTGATTTGTAGAGCAAATGTCACTTAAAGTCAGTGTAGGAAACTGCAGATTGGGAAGTCGGTGAAAACCAGAGGGTGAAAGCCTCTGGCATTTAAAAATTCTTTGATAAGATTGGCTGAAATATCCCAGTGACCAAAACAGGCTATTTTTAACACCCGGCACCTTGTCAGCATACACAGGACACTCACCTTAATCGGAGATGGGGGGATTTTAACATTTTCTTTCTGAAGAAGGTCAGAGTGTCCAGAGGGTGTGTGGGTGATGTCTGTATCAGGACTGTTATATGAGGTTTTGTTACTGGCCCATGTTTAGCATAGCCAGAACCACAACTGTTTCTTAATGACATTTAGCTGCTGTATAAAGACATATAACAAGGAAACTCTCTTATACTATAGTTTTTATTTTCCTATCCAGGACCACTGAAGGTACCCTCTCTTAGGTCACACCCTGGTGACAGGATCTGAACTCCAGAGCACTGGGCTTCACCTCAAACCAGTGACCTATGTAGTGCGCCCTCAGGGGTCCAGGTTCCTATAGGTGGCAGGTCCTGTTTCAGCATCTCTCAGTGGGACCACTGTTGGCGTTGTGGGGGAGCAGGAGCGCTGGGGTTGGGCGTGGGCACTTTATAGTATAGGGCTGCCTCTTGCAATGAGGAATGAGTAGCATGTCTGCTCCCCTCCCCTACAATCAATGCCAGAAAATCTGTTTCCTAATGCACATTTTCAAATGTCCCCATGAGAAAGAGAAACATGGTTAAGAAACTCCGTAGGCAGAAGTGAATAATAAAACTTCAAGCCTCTTGCCTAGCTGAGTATGAAGAGTTTGGACATCATGTGGCCAGTCTGAATGGAGGCATCTTCTAAGGAAGCATTATTCTGAGCCTAAGAGACTTGTACTGCATAGTTTCCCACGGGTGATCTTATCTGTAGCCTCAGAGAAAGAAGAAACTCAAGTAGATGAGCAGAGAGAGGTGGAGATGAGAAAACGTTCGGACCAGAGACTGATGTGTGTCCTTGTTTCTGAACTCTGTGCCAGTCCCTGGCTCCCCAAGCGTCTCATAAGACCTGCTGGACTTTCCACTCTTAGATTCCATGGGATCATCCACAGCCTTAAAATCAATCTCCTCCCCGCTTTAAAATAAATCTCCCTCTCCCTTTGTTTTTGGCTTAAGCTAGTTTAAGATGTTTCAGTTAGTTTTAACCAGAAAAATGTGACTCAGAACTTATACTTGAAAGGATAATTTTTTAATGCCTGATACTCATAAAACAAGCCATAAACATAGCAAGATCATGGAGTAAGTGTAGTACATGTGGTGACTAGGTTTTCCTGGAATTTATGGTTTACACAATTGCCCACTTTCAGTCCAGTGTCCGAGTTTCACAGTAAATTACATGGTCACCCTTTCTAGAGGATCCAAAGTAGACAACCTAGTCTTTATGAAGAAAGTTTATCTGAACAAAGGAAGACTTCAGATAAAAGGAAGAGGAAATTTTTTGCCTCAGAGTCTCTTAGCTGTAGATGTACCTGGGCATGGTTTCAGGTGAAATACAGGTGGCTCCCAAGCAGTCAGGCTATGTTGTTGTTACTGTTCAGTCGAGAAGTTGTGTCCAGCTCTCTGCAACCCCATGGACTGCATGCAGCACACCAGGCTTCCCTGTCCTTCACTACCTCCCAGAGTTTGCTCTCAAATTCACGTCCATTGAGTAAGTGATGCCATCCAACCGTCTTATCCTCTGTTGCCCCCTTCTCCTGCCCTCAATACTTCCCAGCATCAGGGTGTTTTCCAGTGAGTCGGCTCTTCGAATCAGGTGGCCAAAGAATTGGGAGTTTCAATTTCAGCATCAATCCTTCCAATGACTATTCAGGGTTGATTTCTTTTAGGATTGACTCGTTTGATCTCCTTGCAGTCCAAGCAATCAGGCTATGTTGTGGTGGTTCATTCGGTAAGTTGTGTCTGACTCTTTGTGACCCCATGGACTGTAGTCCACTAGGCTCTTCTGTCCATGGGATTCTCCAGGCAAGAATACTGGAGTAGGTTGTCATGCCCTCCTCCAGGGCATCTTCCTGACTCAGGGGTTGAACCCTCGTCTTTAATGTCCTGCTTTGGCAGGCAGGTTATTTACCACTTGCACCACCTGGGATCAGGCTATGAATAAATAAGAGGAGAGAGTAAGATTACCCTATTCTGTTTATTTTCACTGACAAACTCCTATTTTAAAATCTGTTACTGTGACCCATGGAAGTAACTAATTCTGGTTGGGTAGACAGAAGTGTTTCAGGTTTATAATCTATTAAGAGGAATATTGTCTAATCAAAGTTCTTAGATGACCCTGTCTAATTGGAGTCCTTTGTTACAGGAAGAGGAGCAAAGCAGCAAAGGGATTCTCTCCTTTATGAGAGCAATGGGGATTTCCAAGGTTAAGGGACACATGAAGAGCAGATCTTGGTGAAATTCTAGAGGTCACACTGAAGCAGCACTTGGCAAAAGCCACTGAACCTCTGGCCCCAGTCCATGGGTTGTTTCACATTTGGGGTTCCTATGCTGGGTTAATGGCACTCTGATATAGAGTCCAAAGTCAGAAACTGTTTTTCTTTTCTTTATTTGCTTTTGCTTTTTGATCTTATTTCATTAATTTTGAATATGTGGATAGTATTTGGCACACAGTGTCTGATCCTTTTTCTTATAGCAATTCATTTATCGGACTTTTATCTAGTTAGTCATGTGGCTGTACTCATCACTGGGGCCAAGTTGCTCTGATCATAGAGGTTCAATCCTATAAGCCCCAGAGAGCTGACATTAGTATCAGGCAAGCATAGTTGTTCCATAAGGACTACTTAATTTAAATCTTCAACCATCACATTATGTGTCACAGGATAACAATTTTCACTCCCACAAAGAGATACATTATTTTGAATTTTCAGACTACAGGGTTTTGTTTTGTTGCTTTATTTAGCACCTTCTCTGTTGTCTTTATCCATTTTATTCCCTTTCTCCCATCCAATCCCATTTACCCTTTAGGCTCTGCTATATTCACAGATCCAATGTATTGTAATGTATTTTATAGAAGGCTCTGAAGTAGATCAGTACATTCATTAAATCCAAGGTCACTCTCCACCCAGGCTGGAATTCACATGCTCTCCTATCTCCCACTCTGTTGAATCTGTCTTCTTTCTCCATCACGGCCTCAAATGACCCGCTAAGAGAGTAAATGGAAACATTGATATCAAAAGCATAAAACAAGTCTGACACTAAGGCCCTGACAATGTGGACATAGCCCAAATTTGAATCCACATTTCCCTTTAATGAGTTGAAAATTTAAAGTCCAAAATTTTTAAGTCAATGTCCAGAAACCAACTTCAAAGTTTCTTATCCTTTTCAATATTGTCAGAACTCCAGTGATTTCCAAGTGATGGAGAAAAAACAGAGGAAGATATTTTGATTTGTCTCATTAGGCTGTTGGTCAGTCAACGCTAGTCATCCAGAACTCATGACCTCTAAATTTAAATGCACACAGGAGATATATGTTTAGCATTAGACATTGCTCTGTGTTAGAAAATTTGTCTGTGTATACACTCCACTCTCTGAAAGTGGCTTTTGAGATGTTGCTGTCTTCTTTCAGAGTTTAGAAATATGCAGTGGCAGCAGCTGTAGTCACCACTTCTCATTTGACTTGCCCTTCTTCCCTATCCTGCAGAATCTCTTCACTTTCATTTCTTCTTTGAGCTCCATGTTCTGTCTCCACTCTGATCCTCCAACTCCCATGCTGTGGTGAATGAAGGTGGGGCTTCTTCTAGTTTTCTGACCTTTACTATCTCTTCTAGAAAAGGCATTTTCTATTCTTTGCTCAAGGCAGTTGGTGTTTCCTATCCATGGGTTCTGCATCTGCAGATTCAACCATCCACAGGCCAGATTTGCAGTTGGCTGAATCTGCAGGGTTTGAACTCACAGATACAGGATCCACTAAATGACTTGAACATGCACGAATTTTGGTATCCATATAAGTTTCTGAAACCAATCTCCTGTAGATATCAAGGGAAGACTCTATCTTGAGTCCATGCCTTCTTGCTGGGAAATCACTTAGGTCTAAAAACCTATCTTCTGGCAGAGGTACTCCCTTCTCCTCATATTTTTGTCTTTGGAGAATCATGTCAAACAGATTCCTGAACAAAGCTGCTGTTGATGCTTCTGAAGCGTGTGTCCCTGGGGCTTAGAGACTGGCAGTGCCTCTGCTGAGGGCACCTTCAGATGAAGTCCTTCTCTGCTTTCAGATATTCAAACCTTAAGCAGCATTTTCTCTTGTGAGTTCTTTTGCTGCAGCTCTGGCTTTGCCTCTAGTGTATTAGCTTCCCCTTCCCTGACTCCTCTTTTTGGGGGAAGGTTCCACTGACTTCTAACAGATATTATGTTTCTCAAGCTGGTCTCCTGCTTTCCCAAGTTGTTTGCTGGAATTAAAAGCCTGTCTTCCTTTCACATTTTCTTTGACTTCTGGTGCAGACATTTGTTCTCAATTGCCCTCCTCTGGTGTTGTGGGATATCCTGTAATGAAAAATATCAAATGAACAGATGAATGGATAAACATTCATTTAATTGCTCGGCAAAAACAAGTAAGGAACTGTTCAGTTCAGTCGCTCACTTGTGTATCACTCTTTGCAACCCCACGGACTGCACCACTCCAGGCCTCCCTGTCCATCACCAACTCCAGGAGCTTACTCAAACTCATGTCCATTGAGTCAGTGATGCCATGCAACCATCTCATTCTGTTGTCCCCTGCTCCTCCCACCTTCAATCTTTCCCAGAATCAAAGTTTTTTCAAAGGAGTCAGTTCTTTGCATCAGGTGGCAAAGTATTGGAGTTTCAGCTTCAGCATCAGTCCTTCTAATGAATATTCAGGACTGATTTCCTTTAGGATGGACTGGTTGGATCTCCTTGCAGTCCAAGGGACTCTCAAGAGTCTTCTCCAACACCATAGCTCAAAAGCACCAAATCTTTGGTGCTCAGTTTCTTTATAGTCCAACTCTCACATCCATACATGACTACTGGAAAAACCACAGCTTTGACTAGATGGAACTTTGATGGCAAAGTAATGTCTCTGATTTTTAATATGTTGTCTAGGTTGGTCTTAACTTTCCTCCAAGGAGCAAGCTTAATTTCATGGCTGCAGTCACCATCTGTAGTGATCTTGGAGCCCCCCAAATTAAGTCTGTCACTGTTTCCATTGTTTCCCTATCTGTTTGCCATGAAGTGATGAGACCAGATGCCATGATCTTAGTTTTTTGAATGTTGAGTTTTAAGTCAACTTTTTCACTCTTCTCTTTCACTTTCATCAAGAGGCTCTTTAGTTCTTCACTTTCTGCCATAAGGGTGGTGGTGTCTGCATATCTGAGGTTATTGCTATTTCTCCCGGCAATCTTGATTCCAGCTTGTGCTTCATCTCATGACGTACTCTCCATATAAGTTAAATAAGCAGGGTGACAATATACAGCCTTGATGTACTCCTTTCCCAATTTGGAACCAGTCTGTTTTTCCATGTCCAGTTCTAACTATTGCTTCCTGACTTGCATACCGATTTCTCAGGAGGCAGGTAAGGTGGTCTGCTATTCCCATTTCTTGAATAATTTTCCGCAGTTGGTTGTGATCCACACAGTCAAAGGCTTTGGCATAGTCATAAAGCAGAAGTAGATGTTTTTCTGGAACTCTCACTTTTTTGATGATCCAATGGATGTTGGCGATTTGATCTCTGGTTCCTCTGCCTTTTCTAAATCCAGCTTGAACATCTGGAAGTTCAAAGTTAACATACTGTTGAGGCCTGGCTTGGAAAATTTTGAACATTATTTTGCTAGTGTGTAAGATGAGTGCAATTGTATAGTAGTTTGAACATTCTTTGGCATTGCCTTTCTTTGGGATTGGAATGAAAACCGATCTTTTCCATTCCTGTGGCCACTGCTAAGTTTTCCAAATTTGCTGGCATATTAAGTGTAGCACTTTCCCAGCATCATCTTTTAGGATTTGAAATCCTAAAATTTCAAATTTAGGAATTCCATCACCTCCACTAGCTTTGTTTGTAGTGATACTTCCTAAGGCCCACTTGACTTCGCATTCCAGGATGTCTGGCTCTAGGTGAGGGATCACAACATCATGATTATCTGGGTCATGAAGATCTTTTTTGTATAGTTCTTTGTATTCTTGCCACTTCTTCTTAATATCTTCTGCTTCTCTTAGGCCCATGCCATTTCTATCCTTTATTGTGGGCATCTTTTCCTGAAATATTCCCTTGATATATCTAATTTTCTTGAAGAGATCTCTAGTCTTTTCCATTCTGTTGTTTTCCTCTTTTTCTTTACATTGCTCACTGAGGAAGGCTTTCTTATCTCTCCTAGCTCTTCTTTTGAACTCTGAATTCATATGGGTATATTTTTCCTTTTCTCCTTTGCATTTTGCTTCTCTTCTTTTCACAGCTATTTGTAGCTCCTCAGACAACCTTTTTCCCTTTTTGCATTTCTTTTTCTTGGGCATGGTCTTGATCACTGCTTCCTGTACAATGTCATGAACCTCTGTCCATGGTTCTTCAGACATTTTGTCTATCACATCTAATCCCTTGAATCTTTTTGTCACTTCTACTGTATAATCGTAAGGGATTTGATTTAGGTCATATCTGAATGGTCTAGTGGTTTTCCCTACTTTCTTCAATTTAAGTCTGAGTTTGGCAATAAGGAGTTCATGATCTGAGCCACATCAGCTTCCCATCAGCTTCCCATCTTGTTTTTGCTGTCTGTATAGAGCTTCTCCATCTTTGGCTGCAAAGAATATAAATCAATTTGATTTCGGTATTGACCATCTTGTAGTGTCCATGGGTAGAGTCTTCTCTTATGTTTTTGGAAGAGGGTGTTTGCTATAACCAGTGTGTTCTCTTGGCAAAACTTTATTAGCCTTGCCCCACTTAATTCTGTACTCCAAGGTCAAATTTACCTGTTACTCCAGGTATTTCTTGACTTCCTACTTTTGCATTCCAGTCCCCTATAATGAAAAGGACATCTTTTTTGGGTGTTAGTTCTAAAAGGTCTTGTAGGTCTTTATAGAATCGTTCAACTTCAGCTTCCTCAGCATTACTCGTCAGGTCAGGACATTGAGTTGGATTACTGTGATAGTGAATAGTTTGCCTTGGAAACAAAGATCATTCTGTCGTTTTTGAGGCTGCATCCAAGTACTGTATTTCAGACTCTTTTGTTGACTATGATGGCTACTCCATTTCTTCTAAGGGATCCTTGCCCACAGTAGTAGATAT
The DNA here is from genome assembly GCF_019320065.1 of Cervus canadensis. Lineage (NCBI taxonomy): Eukaryota > Metazoa > Chordata > Mammalia > Artiodactyla > Cervidae > Cervus > Cervus canadensis. Next base: position 19,455,772 of record NC_057401.1, read on the forward strand.
AATGGTCATCTGAGTTAAATTCACCCATTCCAGTTCATTTTAGTTCGCTGATTCCTAAAATGTCGATGTTCACTCTTGTCATCTGCTGTTTGACCACTTCTAATTTGCCTTGATTCTTGGACCTAACATTCCAGGTTCCTATGCAATATTACTCTTTATAGCATCAGACTTTACTTCCATCATCAGTCACATCCACAGTTGGGTGTTGTTTTTGCTTTGGCTTCATCTTGTCATTCTTTCTGGAGTTATTTCTCCACTGATCTCCAATAGCATATTGGGCCCTACCAACCTGCGGAGTTCATCTTTCAGTGTCCTATCCTTTTGCCTTTCATACTGCTAATGGGGTTCTCAAATACTGAAGTGGTTTGCTATTCCCTTCTCCAGTGGAACCACGTTTTGTCAGAACTCTCCACCTTGACCTGCCCATCTTGGGTGGCCCTACACGGCATGGCTTATAGTTTCATTGAATTAGGCACTGGAGCAGTGGCTGTGTGGTGCTGGGGAGACTGTGAGGAGATACCCCATGTCCAATGGCAGAGAAGCCCCAGCAAGACAGTAGAAGGGGTGAAGTTGCATTTAGAATCAAACCCCATGCCCACCAGAGATGCTCAGAGGGCTCAAACAAACCTTGTGTGCCCAAGGAACTGTTGACTCATCCTAACCAGACTCAGAAGGCCATTCTCGGTGCTAAACCAGACTCTAAAGGTGACGTACTGTGTGATTCCATTTGTATGGAAACCTAGAGAATCACTGTATGGGCATTCTGAAACTGTCAGAAACATCCCTTATTTTTGAAAAAATCTTGTCCAGTTTCTCCTGCTGGAGAGAGGTAATCCCTCCTGGGAGATAGTCTCCCATCAGAACAGAATGTAGCTCAGTCCTGGTCTCAGTGTGTACTTACCCTTCCTGGTTCTCCCTTCATCTTTGAAATGCTTTCTTTTAGAATTTTAATTCTACAGATTTCTTGATCATGCTCTCTTGACCTGTAGGCGGTGCTCCAAGGACTGTAACCTTTTAATCAGTTAAGTTATGCTTTGAGTATTTTATGTGACTTTTTTTCAGCTTTCCCTCTAAAATCTGTCCAGAAACTATTGAATAGAGTTTTCAAATCTTTAAGGAGCTGTCTTACCATGAATTTTCATCTTAAAGCAGCCTTATAGGAACACTCTGAACAATATTTGAATCTTTGAGTATCCATGGACCAGTCAAGTTGGCACATAAAATTAGTCATCATCATTATCTGATACTGTGGAATCAGACAATGGTGATGGTTGCATACAATTTGAATATACTAAAAACCACTGAATTGTACACATTAAAATTTGGTTAAAATTGTGAATTTTTATTATGTAATTTTAATCTCAATTTTAAAAAGTTAAAACCACAGGAAATACCACTACATATACACACACACACACCTTAAGACTCAGGTATTCCACTCCTAGGTAATTACCCAGGAGAAATGCAGACATTCACATTAAAACTGTATGTGAATGTTGACATCTGCCTTATTTTACTCTCTCTGCTTCCTAAATGGAAACAGTGCACCGTACTTAGTGGGTGAATGGATAAACAGTCTGGGTCGTGCTGGGCAGTAGCAAGGCAGGAACTATTTTTTTTTTTTTTTTACTGTTCTTTTTATTTTTATTATTTTTTTATTTTATTTTTTTTCCATTTATTTTTATTAGTTGGAGGCTAATTACTTTACAATATTGCAGTGGTTTTTGTCATACATTGACATGAATCAGCCATGGATTTACATGTATTCCCCATCCCGATCCCACTATTGACACACCCCAAACAGAAGGATGTCAGATGCACTGTGACAAATGCAAGAAGCCAGGTTCAAAAGGCAACATACTGTATGGTTCCACTTACACGGAAATCTAGAGGATTATCATGTGGACATTCTAGAAAAGGTGGAACTGTAAAGACAGAAAATAGATCAGTGGTTTCCTGCTTCTGAGGGTAAGGATAGGGGATGCCTAAACAAGAGATGACGGGGGATTTGAGGGCTGATGAAACTGTTCTGTATCTTCACTGGGGTAATAGTTACACAACATACATACTTGTCAAAACTCCTAGAACTACATGGTTAAAAAGTCTAAATTTTATTATACAAAATTATCTTAATTTAGAAAAATGGGGGAAATACATGTACGTGTCCGTGGCCTGTGCATGCATGCTCAATCACTTAGTCGTGTCTGACCCTTTGCAACCCCAGGGGCTGCAGCCCACCAGGCTCCTCTGTCAATGGGATTCTCCAGGCAAGAATACTGGAGTGGGTTGCCATTTCCTCCTGCAGGGGATCTTCCCAACCCAGGGATCGAACCGTATCTCTTGTGGCTCCTTTGGCAGGCAAATTCTTTACCACTGAGTCACACACCATCTGACATAATCAGGTAGTCAGTAAATGTTGAACATAACCTTTTTTAAAAAAAGGTTAAATGATACAGATACCTAAACTTTATTTTGTTGTAAGTTATTGAAACTTTTTCTGTCAGCCCTATCAAGATAATAAGAAATCCCTGAGGGTATTAGAAAAATTAAGTTGTGAATAGTTGAATTAAAGTTTCCATGACCTTTGTGGAGAAGGCAATGGCACCCCACTCTACTCTTGCCTGGAAAATCCCATGAACGGAGGAGCCTGGTGGGCTGCAGTCCATGGGGTCGCACAGAGTCAGACACAACTGAAGCGACTTAGCAGCAGCAGCATGACCTTTGTACGTTGTTAATTTGGGGCAGCTATTTCATTTGCCCTAGATTTATGAAGTGCCAGAGAGAGCCCAGCTCTCTTCAATTTGAATGGAAAGGAGGATGCTTAAAGGGGCTCGAGTCCCAACTTGTGGTTGACAGAACACTTAAGAGTCCCGATGTGAGGTAAAATGAAAAAGGTGAGCAGAAAGTAATGCGTGGTCCTTAAAACTAAGTCTATTCAACTTATAAGACTGCCCTTTATTCTGACATCATGTACTTTCTTCTTTTTGGGGGGACTCAGATGGCTCTATTTTATTCTATTTATAAAATGGCTTTTATTTATGAAGAATCTGTCTGGTAATACCAGTTAACATCCAAGCTGAGGGTGTTGTGTGCAGGGTCATGAACCTGGCTATGCCAGCTAGCCCACCCGTGGTTGTAGTTTCCACTCTTCATCATTTCATCTCTGTCCAGGATTTTGCACTCAGCTGACCTCAGCAAAGGCAGCAGCCTAATGCATCTCAGAAATGTTTTGAAAATTCAGGAGGCATTTTCTAAGTTCCAAGGACTTACTCAGAAGTTTTGGATTGAAATGATCAAAATCTAGGCTTTGAAGGTCACATGTTCCCCCCCCCACCCACCCACCCCAAAGGGTGGAATTCATACCTCTTCAGATGCTTTGCTGTTTCACCCTGTGTGCCTGGGGAACAAACAGAATAGCCCTGGTTCCATCTTGACTCTGTTTGGATCATGCCTTTCACCCTGGACTCAAACAGGATGCCACCATGGCCACAAAGTCACACAGGTACTGCATCTGTAGCCTCACCTGGCAGGGAGAGGTCCTTCTATAGGCCTGTAAGCACATGCCTTCTAAAGACATTCTCTGAGCTAAGTATGAAGTCACTACTACTCTGCTGACAGCCATGTTTATTTTTGCAGCCACACAAAAACTAGGCTGCTATGATGTGCAACAGGCTCTGGGAGCTCAGAGCCCAAACTGCCTGCTGTTGGCCAGCACTTTAGGATCAATCTGAATTTGTCTTGACAAATTATCAGTTTCATTCAGTCGCTCAGTCATGTCTGACTGTTTGTGACCCCATGGACTATAGCACTCCAGGCTTCCCTGTCCTTCACTATCTCCCAGAGTTTGTTCAGACTCATCTTCATTGAAGCAGTGATGTCATCCAACCATCTCATCCTCTGTCATCCCCTTCTCCTCTTGCCATCAATCTTTCCCAGCATCAGGGTCTTTTTTAATGAGCCGGCTCTTCACATCAGGTGGCCAAAGTATTGGAGCTTCAACTTCAGCAGCAGTCCTTCCAGTGAATATTCAGGGTTGATTTCCTTCAGGATTGACTGGTTTGATCTCCTTGCAGTCCAAGGGACTCTCAAGAGTCTTCTCTAGCACCACAATTCAAAAGCATCAAGCGATCAGCCTTCTGTATAGTCCAACTCACATCCATACCTGACTACTGAAAAAAACATAGCTTTGACAGTATAGGCTTTTGTCTGCAAAGTGATATTTCTGTTTTGTAATATGCTCTCTAGATTTGCCATAACTTTTATTCCAAGAAGCAAGCATCTTTTAATTTCATGGCTGCAGTCACCATCTGCAGTGATTTTGGAGCCCCCCAAAATAGTCTGTCACTGTTTCCATTGTTTCCCTTTCTGTTTGCTATGAAGTGATGGTACCGGATGCCATGATCTTCATTTTTTGAATGTTGAGTTTTAACCAACTGTTTCATTCTCCTCTTTCAGAAACGTTCATCAAGCAGCTCTTTAGTTACTCTTTGCTTTCTGCCATTAGGGTGGTATCATCTGCCTATCTGAGGTTGTTGATATTTCTACTGGCAATCTTGAATCCAGCTTGAGATTCATCCAGCCCCACCTTTTGCATGATGTACTCTGTATACAAGTTAAATAAGCAGGGTGATAATTAATATACAGCCTGGTGTACTCCTTTCCCAATTTGGAACCAGTCCATTGTTCCAGGTAAGGTGGTCTGGTATTCCCATCTCTTTAAGAATTTCCCAGTTTATTGTGATCCACACAGTCAAAGGCTTTAGCGTAGTCAGTGAATTAAAAGTATATGTTTTTTCTGAAATTCCCTTGCTTTTTCTATGACCCAATGACATGGTCAAGCAAGAGATGGCAAGAGTCAGCATCGACACCTTAGGAATCAGTGAACTAAAATGGATGGGAATGGGCGAATTTAATTCAGATGAATTTAATTCAGTAGTATCTACTACCGTGGGCAAGAATCCCTTAGAAGAAATGGGGTAGCCCTTATAGTTAACAAAAGAGTCTGAAATACAGTCCTTGGACGCAATCTCAAAAACAACAGAATGATCTTGGTTCATTTCCAAGGCAAATCATTCAATATCACAGTAATCCAAGTCTGTGTCCCATCCACTGATGCTAAAGAAGCGATTCTATGAAGACCTACAAGACCTTCTAGAACTAACACCAAAAAAGAGGTCTTTTACAACATAGGGGATTGGAATATAAAAGTAGGAAGTCACGAAATAGCTGAAATAAGATGCAAGTTTGGCCTTGGAGTACAAAATGAAGCAGGGCAAAGGCTAACAGAGTTTTGCCAAGAGAACATACTTGTCATAGCAAACACCCTCTTCCAACACAAGAGAAGACTACACGAGGGCATCACCATATGGTTAATACCACAATAAGAATGATTGTGTTCTTTGCTGCTAATAATGAGAAGCTCTAAACAGTCAGCAAAAACAAGACCCAGAGCTGACTGTGGCTCAGATCATCAGCTCCTTTTTGCAAAATTAAGACTTGAAGAAAATAGGGAAAACTACTAGGCTATTCAGGTATGACCTAAATCAAATCCCTTATAATTATACAGTGGAAGTGACAGATAGATTCAAAGGATTAGATCTGATAGACAAAGCCTAAAGAACTATGGATGGAGGTTTATAACACTGTACATGAGGCAGTAACCAAAACCATCTCAAAGAAAAAGAAAAGCAAGAAGGCAAAATTGTTGTCTCAGGAGGCCTTGCAAATAGCAGAGAAAAGAAGAGAAGTGAAAGGCAAAGGAGAAAGGGAAAGATACCTAACTGAATGCAGAGTTCCAGAGAATAGCAAGGAGAGACAAGAAAGCTTTCTTAAGTGAACAGTGCAAAAAAAAACAAAAAAAAAAAATTAGAGAAAAACAATAGAATGAAAAGACTAGAGATCTCTCTGAGAAAATTGGAGATACCCAGGAATTTCATGCAAAGGTGGGCACAATAAAGGACAGAAATGGCAAAGACCTAACAGAAGCAAAAAAGATTAAGAAGAGGTGACAAAAATACACAGAAGAACTGTACAAGAAAAGTCTTTATGACCCAGATAACCAGGATGGTGTGACATCCTGGAGTGTGAAGTCAAGTGGGCCTTTGGAAACATTACTATGAACAAAGCTAGTGGAGGTGATGGACTTCCAGCTGAGCTATTTTAAATCCTTAAAGATGATGCTATTAAAGTGCTGCACTCAATATGCTAGCAAATCTGGAAAACTCAGCAGTAGCCACAGGAATGGAAACGATCAGTTTCCATTCCAATCCCAATGAAGGGCACTGCAAAGAATGTTCAGACCTTCTATACAGTTGTGCTCATTTCACATGCTAGAAAGGTAAAGCTCAAAACCCTTCAAGCTCGGCTTCAGTAGTATGTAAGCTGAGAACTTCCAAATGTACAGGCTGGATTTAGAAAAGCAAAGGAACCAGAGATCAAATTGCCACATCAATTGGATCTTAGGAAAAGCAAGGGAATTCCAGAAAATACTGTATAATAGTTACACTCATTAACTGTTTATACGATTCTGTGTATATGCAGTTTTCTTTACAGATATTTTTGTCAATCATTCCTTTTAACAAGCCCAGAACCAAGCCTACAATATCAATTGTTCTTTGCCTTGCAGACTGTAATTTCTCTCCCTTCTCCCATCTTCTTGTCTCTCAATCTTGGAGTGATGGTGTAAGATAAAAGACTGACCCACTTGCCTTAAGGTGGGATTAACTTTATATTGCAAAGTCTGTATGGGGTCAGACTGAAGTCAGTCTCTGACTGAAACCATATTTGACTCTTATTTTTTTGCCCCTGACTACTCTGCCTTTTGGGCTTCTCAGGTGGCTTAGTGGGTTAAGAACCCTCCTGCCAATGCATGAGATTCAGGAGACTTGGGTTTGATCTCTGGTTCAGGAAGATTCCCTGAAGGAGGATGTGGCAACTCACTCCAGTATTCTTGCCTGGAGAATCCCATGGACAGAGGAGCCTACGGTCAGTCCATAGGGTCGCAAAGAGTTGGACACGACTAAAGGAACTGAGCATTCACACGCGTTCTGTTTCTTTCTGTCACCTCCCCCTGTTATCCTCACAGCATCCCCCCAACAGTTATTTGAACAAGAATCTCTGTCTCAGGCTCTGCTTCTGGGGAACTCAGTCAAGACTGGCATGAGCTCATAGTTGCCACAAATGGTACAAATATGGAACAGTCCAGCTGCCTTTGAGAAAATTTGTCAAGAGCACTTCCCACTAGGGATAGTCCGGAATATGTGGCAATAAACCAACCCAGCCTCATCTTTTCATGGGGGAGAAAGTGAGCTTCTGCATTTCAGGTTATTTTCCTGAAAAACAGGAGGAGCATTGTTAGCATTCAGTTAAGCACATGATACATCATAATGGTGGAGAGTCTGGGACACAAAGGTACAAAATGTACTGAGGGGTGTATAAATGTCTTGTGGCTACTGGAACAAACTCCCACAAACTTAATAGCATAAAATAAATTTATTTGCTCATAGTTTTGAAGTCCAGGTGTCCAAAACCAGTATCAGTAGGTTGAAATCAAGCCTATCAGCAGTAGGGCCAAGCTCCGTCTGGAGACTCCGGGGAAAATTTGTTCCTTAGTTCTCCCAGCTTCTGGTTACAGCCAGCATGTCTTGGTCTCTGGCTGCATGACTCTTATCTCTGCCTCTGTGGGCACAGTGCCTACTGTTCCATCTGTCCTGTATCTCCTTCTGCCTCCTGTTTAGAAGAATACACCGCGTTTAGGGCCCACCCTGTAGACCAGGATTCTTTCCTCATTTCAGGACCCTAACCTTCATCTCATTTAGAATGATCTTATTTCCGTATGAAGTACCATTCACAGGTTCCAAGAATTAGAATATGGTAAATGTCCATTAACAGAGGAATGAATAAAGAAGATGTGGTCCACATATACAATGAAATATTACTCTGCTCTAAAAGAGAACAAAATAATGCGTGCAGCAACACGGATTGTCCTAGGGATTGTCATACTGAGTGAAGTAAGTCAGACCCACAGGAAGACAAATACCATATGGTGTCGCTTATACATGGAATCTTAAAAAGAAGGGTAAAGGGACTTCTGTGGTGACCCAGTGGTTAAGAATCCGCCTCGCAATGCAGGAAACTTGGGTTCAGTCCCTGATTGGGGAACTAAGATCCCACGTGCCGTGGAGCACCCAGAGCACGTACCACAGACTGCCGAGCCCACGCCAGAGCCACAGCTGGAGTCCGTGCACTGCGAGGAAAGATGCCACGTGATGCAGCAAAGACGCTGCCTGCTGCACCCGAGAGCCAGAGCAGCCGAAGAAATAATTTTTGCTAAAAGATTGGCAAAGAGAATTTTTTAAGAAAAAGGGTACAAATGAACTTAATCACAAAACAGAAGTAGAATCACAAAAGTGGAAAACAGTCTTATAGCTAACAGGGGGTTGGGGGAGTGATAAATTGGGAGATCGGGACTGACACCTACACATGGCTGGATAAAATAGATGCCTGGTAAGAACCCGCTGTAAAGCACAGGTTATACTCAGTGCTCTGCAATGGCCTGTATATATGGGAATCGAATCCTAAAAAGAGTGGATATATGTGTGTGATTCACTTTGCTGTACCCCTGAGACTAACACAGCACTGTAAATTGACTGTACTCCAATAAAGAAAAAAAATGTATCTGGTATCTTCTAGGAGTTAGAATATGGTATCTTTGGGGGGACCACGTTTCTGCCTGATGCACAGAGACAGTTGCAGGGCTGCTCTGCATTCCTGTGTTCCTTCATGATTAACTTCTATCAACAAAGGGGAACCAAAAGCGTTTGCTTTACTTGTTTTATGTGTTGTCCTTCAGTTGCTAAGTTGTGTCCAACTCTTTGTGACATCATGGATTGTAGCATGCTAGGCTCCTCTGTCCTCCGCTATCTCCCGAAGTTGGCTCATATTCACGTCCATTGAGTTGGTGATTCCGTCTAACCATCTCATCCTCTACTGCCTCCTTCTCCTTTTGCCTTCAATTTTTCCCAGCATCCGAGTCTTTTCCAGTGAGTTGACTCTTTGCTTCAGGAGGCCAGAGTAGTGGAGCTTCAGGAACAGACCTTCCAAGAATATTTAGGTTTGATTTACTTAAGGATTGATTGATGTTATCTCATTGCAGTCTCAAGAGTCTTCTCCAGCACCCCAATTCGAAAACATTAATTCTTTAGCACTCAGCCTTCTTTATGGTCCAAGTCTCACATCTGTACACGACTACTGGAAAAACCATAGCTTTGACTATACAGCCCTTTGTCGGCAAAATGATGTCTCTGCTTTTTAATATGCTGCATAAGTTTGTCATAGCTTTCCTTCCAAGGAGCAAACACCTTTTAATTTCATGGCTGTGGTCACCATATGCAGTGATTTTGGAGCCCAAGAAAATAAAGTCTGTTTGGATGGCATCACCAATTCAATGGACATGAATTTGAACAAGCTCTGGGAGTTGGTGATGGACAGGGAAGCCTAGTGTGCTACAGTCCATGGGGTAGCAAAGAGTGGGACACAACTTAGCAACTGAACTGATATATACTATGGAGGATACAGAGAAGTGAAGTCACAGCCTTGGTGTCAAATATCTTGCCATCTATTTCAGGAGAAGTACCCCATAATAAGGGGCTTCCCAGCTGGCTCAGTGGTAAAGAATCCACTTGCCAATGCAGGAGATGCAGGAGTTGTGGTTTTGATCCCTGAGTCGAAAAGATGCCCTGGTGGAGAGTATCACAACCCACTCTAGTATTCTTGCCTGGGAAATCCCATGGACAGAGGAGTCTGGTGGGCTACAGTCCATGAAGTTGCAAAAGAGTGGGACACGACTTAACCACTGGACACACACACACGCATCCCATGCTCAAAATAATGTAATTTACTACAACTAACACTGAATTTTATAGGCCTAACATACCAAGAAGAGAAAAAGCCAGTAAACTGGAGTGGTGAAGGGAAACTTTAGAGAGAGGTAAGACTTGAACCAGTCCTTGACATTTTGTCGAATTTGGCCAAGCAGAGAAGAGAGTTGTCTTCATTCTTTAGGGCTGTATGACAAAATACCACAGACTGGGTGGCTTATAAGTACAAAAATTTCCTTCTCACTGTTCTGGAGGCTTGGAAGTGCAGGCTCGTGGCACCAGCGTGGTTGGGTGGAGATTATCTTTCAGACTTCTCATTATATCTTCACATGATAGAGGGATGTGAAGGGCTCCCTTCACTAGGGAGCCCTGTGAAGTCTCTTTGTTAAAGCTGGGATCCCACTCATGAGGCCTCCACCCTCATGAACATCTCACCACTACATTAGGACTCTAACATGTGAATTTCGGGAAGACACAAACATTCAGACCATAACAAGAGTTCAGTTTATTTCCTCATTTGATTTTTACAATCACTCTTTAGGGTTATGTCTTTTAAACATTTTTGGCCCAACTCATATTAAGAAATATATTTGATATCATGACAGTTTATTTAATGAACTTATGAATAAAAGTTTTGTAGGACAATATTTATTTTTAACACACATCCAGTTTTGATTTTTTTAAAAAATTCTATTCTGTTCTATTTCATTCCATACTATTTCATTAAAAAAATGCTGGTTGAGGCTCTCTAGCTCACTAAATTAAATCATAACCACTAGCATGGATTAAGATACAGTTATTTGAAAAATACCACTTCAGTACAAATACTCTCTATCATGATTTCTGACCATACTGGTCATTAGATATCTATTGCTGCACATAACAAATTATTCCCAAACTTATTGGGTTAAAACAGTACCCATTTATATCTCTGAGTTTCTGAGGGTCGGGGATCTAGGCATTGTTTAGCCCGGTGCTCTTGCCTCTAGGTTCTCTCACAAGGCTGCAATCAAAGTGTTGGTCAGAGCTGTAGTCTCGTCTGAAGACTTGACTGGAGAGCAAAAAGATTTACTTCCATGTTTGTTCATCTGCTTGTTAGGATGTCTTAATTTGGCATTCGATGAAAATGAGGTGTGAGGATTGACTGGCTCATGTGGACTTTCAGGGTCTCGATTATTTGTTAGCTGGAGGCTTCCCTCAGTTCAATTCCATGTGGACCTCTCCACAGAGTACATAGCAACATGATAGTTGGCTTTATCAGAATGACAGCGGGAACAAGAAGGAATGAGCAAGGCCTAGTAACAATCTTTTCATAACGCAGTCTCAGGAGTGATTAGTGAGTCAGGCACTCAGTCATGTCTGACCCTTTGTGACCCCATGGACTGTAGCCTGCCAGGCTCCTCTGTCCATGGAATTCCCCAGGCAAGAATACTGGAGTGGGTGGCCATCCCCTTCTCCAGGGGATCTTCCCAACCCAGGGATCGAACCCAGGTCTCCCACTCTGCAGACAGATTCTTTACTGTCTGGGCCACCAGGGACCACTTTTGCTTTATTCTCTTTGTCAGAAAAGAGTCACTGGGGCCCAACCCACACCTAAAGGGAGAGTTATGTAATGGATGCGAAATCACTGGGGATCATCTTATTGGCTGCCTGCCACACTGGAAAATCTGGTATCAGCAAGGGAAGGCATTAGTGGCACCTGGGGGAGTTGACAATAACATGATGTCTAACTTGCTTAATCTGTAGTGAGCCGTCTTGATCCATGATACTATACCTAGGGTTTGACTGCTGTCTACAGGTAGGACATTGAGGAACAAAATTCAAGGAGCAGTTTAAAGGCAAATAAGGAAGCAAGAGTATCGTCTTAATTTGACATTTGGTGAAAATGAAATGTGAGGATTGACTGGCTCATGCTCATATTGTGAATTATTGATAATTCTGTAATTACCAGCCAGTTCACCTGGCTAGAAAGATTAGTAACTTCTGACTTGGTAAGTTATTAACTTGTCCATGACTACACAGTTAGATGTTAACACAATACTATACTTTCTTATACCAGGCTAGCAGGTTGAATAAGAGGAACTGATGCTCTCTTTTGTGTTAAATTAGCCAGTTTAGGGGTGTTTTACTTTCTCTGTGGCAGAGGAGAGTATAACTCTTATGGAGGAAGCAAACCCTTTTAATTTTTTCAGATTGTTATCTGAGGAAGTAGGCATTCTTTTCTTTCACCTAACCACAGTCTGTTCGTTACTGAGAACCAGAAATTCTAGCAGTCTTAAGAAATTTGGTAATGATTAAAGAAAAATATTGAGGAGTCTTAAGATGTTTTATCATGCAAAATTAAGGACATGCTACTTAATTAAGGCATGAAAATTAAGGCATGAAACTAAATGAGTATTTCTTTCTTTTCTTGTGTTTCTCAAAACCAGAGAGGATAAGAAAGGAAAGATGAAGGTAGTGTTGTTTATTTATCTGAGGAATTAAAATATTGACATTGGGAGATATATTTCAAGTTCTTAGAGTCTTCTTTCCCCTAGGGCTCCAATTTAGGCCTATATAATGTTTTAGGAGTAGCCAATGAGTCACTAATAGTTGGTCCTCTGTATCCATGAATTCTGCATTCACAGATTCAACCAACCAGAGGCTGAACTCTTTACATAGCATTTACATTGTATTTACAACTATTTACACAGCATTTGTATTGTATTAAGCCAGAGATGACTTAAACTATATAGGAGGACAAGCATAGGTCATATGCAAATACTATGCCATTTATATAAGTGATTGGAGCATCTGTGGATTTTGGTATCTACAGGGGTCCTGGTACCATTCCCCTACAGGCTAAGGGATGACTGTATCTGTTTTATATGTAGAATTTTCTGGTTTGTTGAATGCAGTCTAAACACTAGCAGGGAGGGGGTGATTTCCAATAGCAAGAGGGGGTGAGAGGTCCAGCAGGATGTAGAAGAGGATCAGTTTGAGAGCTCAAGGTCCTTTCTGTAGCATCATCCCAGGCGGGAACAATAACCCTGTTCTTCTTTACCTTGTTCTTGTTGCTATGGTGATCTGTCCACTCACAGCAGCCTGAGACAATTGTGTTGAGACTCATCTCCTCCAAGATCCTCTCCTTGTGATAAACCACTAGAGAGATTTCACTGACAATCATCACTCATGATGTAGGCTGCATTCAGATGATGGCATTAAAGGCTTTGAATGACAGGAGGAGCTGTTATGGAGTGACCCCCACAAAAAAGGAATTTTATAAAGAACTTTTTTTTCTAAACTAGCAATAAGCCTGGGGCTTGAGAGAGCATTCTATCCTTTCTTTCTGTCTTCACTGTGGTCGTATCTCTGAGGTTCTGAAAAAAGTCTGCCTCTTTGGGGATGGTTTGAGTAGAGAAGAGGGTTGAGGCATGAAACTAAATGAGTATTTCTTTCTTTTTCTGTTTCTCAAAACCAGAGAGGATAAAAAAGGAAAGATGAAGGTGGTGTTTTTTATCTGAGAGATTCTTCCTTCTTTCTGAATATTAAAACATAGCAAAATGAGTAAAATTGATCTGTGAGTTTAAAGAAGGGAAACTGAGAAGGCTAAAGAATGATTTTGGATACCTTGAAACTAATGATGAAAATTATATAAAATATGATAAAAATATTTTGGAATGATTTAAAAAGCTAATAATATGCCCATATCTTTTTACTCTTGGTTTTCAATAGCTACTGTTCATTTTTAGTGAGAGGTCTCTGGAATGAAAGGGTCTTGCCTGACAGAGATGTTGGTAGGACTTCTACTCGTGAACAAATTACAGAAACTACTCAAATTTTCCTTTCAAGGCCTACATTCCTGTCTGTTTTCTATCTTCTCTCTCTCCAGTTTCCCTGTCTTTCTAAGTACTAATTGGTTAAGCATTTGGTCTCTTTGGTTACCATGGATTGGGGTGGTGACTCATGTGCTGCCAATGGGAACCTCAGCTGATAGCTGGGTCTTACGGAAACTCAGTAAGAATCGACTCATCAGTGTCCACAGAGAGAGCAAGGGGCTGGAAAGCCTGGCCTCACAAAGCCCAGGAGAGGTCGGGATGGCTGTAACCCCCTCACACACACCTCCAAGCACCCCAGCGGTGGGACCCGAGGTCTCTTCTCCCAGCGCTCTGCCTTTCTGCGGCTCTGCTGGTCTTAGCTTCTGCTTGTCTTCGTGTCTTCTCAATATTTCCTCACTGCTGATTCACTCCACATTTTCCACTCCCAATTCCGAGGAAAGGTCTGGCTGGCCACCCAATTATCATCTCTCTATTCATGGAGCTCTTTGTGCAAAGTCACATCACAGGTCCCAGGCCCGCTTGCGAATTGGTAGCTTTCATGCTGTAACAGGTTATGTGACTTGGACATTGCTAACCCTACTGGAATTACTGCTTTGAGGGCCCCTTTTCCTCAGTGGGGCAGTTTTTCTCCCACACTGTGTGGGACTGGAAGGTCTCACACAATGACGGCTGTGAACACTCTTTTCCACTAAAACACCCTTGTCTTGTCCCACATGTTTTAATCTGACATAAGAATGATTGTTCATTTACTTCGTGATAGTCCTTTGAAGGGAGTATTCAGGTGGGCTAGGTAAGATCTTTTCTTTATTCACAAAGGAATGCCATTACAGGAGGAGAATGCCAATGGCATTTTAGAAAGTGTAGGTGAAACCTCGTCTACTCTTTCTTTTGATTTCTGGTTGCATTTTGCTCCTTGGTGTGTGAGTGGATATTGAACGGGAGACTGGCTGGAGCTTATGCCTGGGCACTGCCACCGTCTGTCCATTCCATCAGATCAGCCAAGCCATCCATCTAAAATGGATTAAAAGATAATGACCTCAAGCTGTGAATGAATTTGTTTCCTTACTGGTATTTCTCATCTCAGGTCAAGTGGACCCCACTTTCCTCACACCACAGTGTAACTCAGGAGAGACAGGCATGGGAGGCGGGGCAGTGCAGAGGCAAGGCGTGCGAGGCTGACTTGGCCTTTGTTTCTCTCTCTCTCCATACCTGTCTGCTTACATATCTTGTTTCGGTCTGGAAAGGATACCACTTGGGAATACATACTTTCCTTTTGAAAATGACTGATATGAGGAATTGTAACGTTTGAAAAGTCAGCCCTTTCAGGGGGTTTACCAGAGTTTCCTCCTTGACCTAGTTTCCGGGTTCTCTGCTCTGTTTCCTATTTCAGCCGTTGAGGTTTAGGTTGCTATGAAATGCCTTCAGTTTGCTCCAGAGGCCAGCGCCCCAGCATCTGGTCCACAGCAAGTGACCGAAACTGCTAAAGTTGCTTACTAAATTGCTCAAGTTGCTCTCATTGTAACAGTAATCCAACTCCTACTAATGCGACCAGCTTGCAGCCCTTGTTCTAAATCTGAACTCATCCTTACACAGTGAGAGAATGAATTTCTGTGAACTTGTGTTCTACACCTCTATTTATACATCCACATGTTTTCTGCTTCCCTTTAAGATAACAAAAATGCGCAGCTGAAACCACACATTGCGTAAATGACCTCGTTTAATCTGCTTTCTTCTTCCTCTTCTTCAAGGTTGTATTTAAAGAGTTAAAAAAAATGGGACAGGATGATATGCAGGTGGAAATTTCAGGTTTGCGGTTGAAAATGCAAAACAGTGAAAAAGTATCTGGGCAGAGAGTCGACTGGGAATAACAAATGATGGCAAAATGCCTGAGGATGTCTTATGAATCATTTTATATCAACTCATGGTTTTGAGTTCTGGTTTAAAAGTCACTGTCATCGTCCTACGTGGGAGCTTCTTACAGTGCAGAATCTCAGGGGTTTCGGCCCAAATCTGCATTTTCACAAGTTCCCCAGGTGATTTTTAGGCACTTTAAAGTTGGAGAAGCACTGGCCTAAATACTTTGTTGGTTGTTGTCATGACAACCCGGTCACTTCCATTCCAATTGAATTGTTTTATTTTTAATCCAGTCCAGCTGCTCCTTGCTCAGTAGTCTGCAAGTCTTTCTGTCACCTGGCAAACTGAACCCAAATTTTGGAGGGGTGGGCCATAAAGGCTGGGCGCAGCACCTTCAACCTGTGTTTCCAGCCTCACTTCTACTTATCCCCGCCCCACCCCCTCATCAAACTAAGATGCCTCACTCATGTGAAGATGTGTGACTTGCCTGTTCTTCGGCTGTTCTTCCTTTCTGACGCGCCCTCTTTTCCTTTCCTCCCTGCATACTGACATCCTGTCAAATCTACAAGTACCGTACCAAATGGCCTATCCTTTGTGAAGCCTTTCCACAGATGGACAGGACTCCTCTGTCTTTGAATTCCTGTGGTTTTCTTCTGTGAACCATTTGCTTTACCCCAGAGTGCTCATCTGAGCTTTTCCTACCTCTCCAGACCCTGCACCATATTGTAAGCTCTTTGAAACAGTGGCCACATCTTAACTCATAATTGTCCTTCCTGACAATGGCCTCAGTACTTTCTACATAGTGTACAGTCAATAAATTAAATGGCCAGGTAATATAATTGGGTTAATATAAAATAATCATATGCTAGGATTCACATATAAGATAATACTCTGTATGTCATGAGCAGGATTTTTAGTGGATGAAGAACATACACTTGCTCAGTTCTCTTTTTGAGCACTCACAAAGGATAAGCATGAACTCTTTGGCTTAGAACATTGTGACGCTAAGTGGTCCCAAGATGCGTTGAATTTGTGATTTGCCAGCTTTGCTCTGGGGTGCCTACGAGGGCAGGCCCAATGTGGGAATCTTTGTCCTTTGACTTCCTAGATTTATCCCCTTGAGGAAGCAATTTAAGCTCTCTCAGCTTCAATTTTTCACATAATTAAATGGGACACACAATGTTTATCATGGTGTCTGGCACTCAGAAGGCACTTAATAAACAGAAACTGTTTTGATAGTTTCAAAGATAATGAGAATTGTGATTAAATTAATATGACCATTTATTTTATTATTCTAAGAAAAAATACAAGCCACTAGATCCTAAGATGATATCTAACCTAGAGAGTTCAATGTTGTCTTCTATGGCAAACAGCAGTGGACACATCAGAGTCTATAGGAGACACTTCTCATCTGTCATTGGGTAGTATTTTCCTTTCACACCATTTAAAAATTTCTCTGCATAGTTTATCATTTTAAATCAAATCCTACACAGAATAGCACCTGTTCAGTTCAGTTCAGTCTCTCAGTATTGTCCGACTCTTTGCGACCCCGTGAATTGCAGCACGCCAGGCCTCCCTTTCCATCTCGAACTCCCGGAGTCCACCCAAACCCAGGTCCATATTGAGTCGATGATGCCATCCAACCATCTCATCCTCTGTCATCCCCTTCTCTTCCTGCTCTCAAGTTTCTAGCTAAATTAAACTAAAAATAATCCATGTGGAATAAAGTAAATGAAGAAAATTTGTTATCATCCTGAACACTGACAAATAATGAAGGTAGAGAGGGAAAAACAGTTAGATTGCAACATCATCAACATCCCCATTTTCCACTTGTGATATTGTCACAGTGATGGAGGAACAAGTTAGCAGAGAAAAATCTTTTCCTTCCTTGTTTGGATTATTTTGTCGTCTGTCATGTTGGGGAAAGTAGCATATTGATAGTTCAGCAGTTTTAACATAGAAATCTTGATTAAGTTGATGGATTTCTGCTTTCCTGAAGCATCCATCATGGACTAGCTCTTCCTTCTCTGACATTGCAATTTTCACAATAATTTTCCTTTCCTTTCTATCCTCCGACATTGCTTATTCTCTTTGGCCTAAGGTTTTTATTAAACAAAATCATCTTCTCATCTTCCATGCTTGTTACTTTCTTATTAAATTTCCAACTATTTCAGTGCATTATTTAATAGTTCCCATGACATCAGTGATTCCACTGCCCTTTGGACTTTTTTCAGTTTGTTTCTTATGTTAAAGTACGCGGCACTGAAAAGAGGATTTCAGACATTTTGCTGGCAGTTCTCATTAAGAAGGCTCTCAGATTATCACTGTCATTGGAGGGGCCTAGAAATTTGTAGGAAAAAATGAAACCAGTGTGATCTTAGTCAAATATAAAGGGTTAGAAAATTCTGTGGGCTCTAGAAACCTGTTTTTTCCCCTGCCATCCCATTCTTCCTTTTGTAGCAGCATCTTATTTTCCTTTAGTGGGTATTCCTTTCTGACTCTTAGACCATGTGATGAGGTGGGGCTGACCTCATCCCCTCTCTAGAGACTAGCCAATGAGGTCCCTGGCCAGAACGTTCTCTGGATCCAAGGTGAAGGGCATTTTTCCAGCTAAGGTGGTGAAGGAGGTAAGCTGTAAGCTGGAGGTGTTATTGTCTGTCCTTGTCACCACAGCAGAGCTTACCTTTGGGTGAAGCCATAGAGAGAGAAGCAAAGCTGAGATGGAGTGAGAGTAACTAAGGCCTTATGACCCACTAGTCTCAAAATAAGTGCTTTTTGTTACGTGAGCTATTGAACTTCCTAGCCGGGTTGTGTTTCTATTGCTGTGAGCTGAATCAGTCTGATACAAGTAGCCTTGATTCATTCTTAGCTCTCCATGGCATGAAATGCTAAGGAGAAAATAGGGTCTTTCTGAATTTCCCATGTGGGTTTTATCATGTTAGAACCCAGGAGAGTCTGACTGTACCCTGCTTCTATAGACTTGGAGGCGGTTGCACACAGTGCTAAGAGCACAAGCTTTTGGAACAAAAAGTACCTGGTGTCAAATTCAACGTTTGCAGCTGTGTATCCTTGGGCACATTACTTAACATCTTTGACCCCCAGTAGGATAGCATGTGGACAAGCCTGGGTGCGCAGGTGACATTGGGAGACTGTGGGAGGAAACTCAGAGTTTCCTGGTGGGACGCATATGCAGTCTCCCAGGACAGGCGCAGCCGTGTGGTGACCTCACCACGGAGTCCTGTGTGCAACCCCAGGGCTCATCAGCAGAACGCTCCATAAAAACCCGTGACTTCCACAGCCAAACACCTGAATCCAGCCATGTCATTCCCCTTTAAAAAATTCCTCAGTAGCTACTCATTGTTCAGACTTCTAAACTTATAAATAAAGCTCTTCCCAGTCTGACCCACAAAGCCCACTGATGGCTGCTGAAAGCCACATGGCACTTGGTGCAAATTGCATGAAGGTCCTTGGGGGAGAGGTTGAGTTACAAAAAGGCCCTTTCCTGGGGGGATGCAGGAACTTTACGCAGTGTGCAAACACCACCACCTTCTACTAGAGGGACTACCTCACCTCCACCTGGCACTCCTGCCTCTTCTCTTAGGAAGAGTCCCACCATTCTCCCTTCTGGCCATAGTGGATTTCTCCCACGTCTTCAAAGGCCTAGCCACTTTCCTTCCTCTGACCCTGTGATGAAAATCTGTTTTCTCATACTGGAAGTTCTCTTGCTTCCTTGATAACCTGGAGAACATCTACCTGTGAGGCAGGTGTGAACAGTACTAGACCACATCTAGGCTAAGAGCATTCTTAGCATCCCATACTTAGCTCTTCCATGACACTTGTCAGACATTATTTTTATTATGATTGCTTATTGAATTGTCTGACTTCATCTCCAGGCCACTAGGTCTTAGTACTTGTAGGGATTACAGTCCCTTAGTGATCCCATTGAAGTGTAAAATATAGGGGATCCAGTCCCAGAGATTCTCCTCCAGTTACTCTTTTAAAGGTAGGTTTAGGGTGTGAGTTTACTGGAGAAGGGAATGGCAAACCACAGCAATATTCTTGTCTTGAGAACCCCATGAATAGTATGAAAAGGGAAAGAAATATAACACTGAAAGATGAACTCCCAGGTGAGTAGGTGCCCAATATGCTACTGGATAAAAGTGGAGAAATAACACCAGGAAGAATGAAGAGATGGAGCCAAAGTGAAAACAATGCCCAGTTGTGGATGTGACTGGTGACGGAAGTAAAATCCAATGCCGTAAAGAGCAATATTGCATAGGAACCTGGAATGTTAGGTCCATGAATCAAGGTAAATTAGAAGTGGTCAAAAAGGAGCTGGCAAGAGTGAACATCGACATTTTAGGAACCAGTGAACTAAAATGGACTGGAATGGGTGAATTTAACGCAGATGACCATTGTATCTACTACCGTGGGCAAAAATTCCTTAGAAGTAATGGAGTAGCCCTCATAATCAACAAAAGAATCCAAAATGCAGTACCTGGGTGCAGTATCAAAAATGACAATGATCTCTGTTTTCCAAGGCAAACCATTCAATGTCACAGTAATCCAAGTCTGTGCCCCAACCAGCAATGCTGAAGAAGCTGAAATTGAACAGTTCTGTGAAGACCTACAAGACCTTCTAGAACTAACACCCAGAAAAGTTGTCCTTTTCATCATAAGGGACTTGAATACAAAAGCAGGGATTCAAGAGATACCTGGAGTAACATGCAAATTTGGCCTTGGAGTGCAAAATGAAGCAGGGCAAAGGCTAACAGAGATTTGCCAAGAGAATGCACTGGCCATAGCAAACACCCTCTTCCAACAACACAAGAGAAGACTCTACACATGGACATCACCAGATGGTCAATACCAAAATCAGATTGATTATATTTTTTGCAGCCATGCTATACAGTCTATACAGCATGCTATACATAGAAATGCTATACAGTCACAAAAAACAAGACCAGGAGCTGACTGTGGCTCAGCTCATGAACTCCTTATTGCCAAACTCAGATTTAAATTGAAGAAAGTAGAGCAAACCACTAGACCATTCAAGTATGACCTAAATCAAATCCCTTATGATTATACAGTTGAAGTGACAAATAGATTCAAGGGATTAGATAGACAGAGTGCCTGAAAAACTATAGATGGGAGTTTTGAGACATTGCACAGGAGGCAGTGATCAAGACCATGCCCAAGAAAAAGAAATGCAAAAAGTCAAAATGGTTGTCTGAGGAGGGCTTTATATAGCTGAGTAAAGAGGAAAAGCAAAAGGCAAAGGAGAAAAGGAAAGATACCCATTTGAACACAAAGTTCCAAAGAAGTACGAGGAGAGATAAGAAAGCCTTCGTTAGTGGTCAATGCAAAGAAATAGAGGAAAACAATAGAATGGGAAAGACTAGAGATCTCTTCAAGAAAATCAGAGAGAAAAAAAAAAAAAGAAAATCAGAGATACCAAGGGAACATTTCATGCAAAGATGGGTTCAATAAAGGACAGAAATGGTATGGACCTAACAGAAGCAGAAGATATTAAGAAGAAGTAGAAAAAATACAAAGAACTATACAAAAACTATCTTCATGACCAAGATAATCATGATGGCATGATCCCTCACCTAGAGCCAGACATCCTGGAATGTGAAGTCAAGTGGGCCTTAGGAAGCATCACTATGAGCAAAGCTAGTGGAGGTGATGGAATTCTAGCTGAACTATTTCAAATCCTAAAAGATGATGCTGTGAATGTGCTGCACTCAATATGCCAGCAAATTTGGAAAACTTAGTGACCACAGGAATGGAAAAGGTCAGTTTTCATTCCAATCCCAAAGAAAGGCAATCCCAAAGAATGTTCAAACTACCACACAATTGCACTCATCTCACACACTAGCAAAGTAATGCTCAAAATTCTCCCAGCCAGGCTTCAATAGTATGTTAACCTTGAACTTTGAGATGTTCAAGCTGGATTTAGAAAAGGCAGAGGAACCAGAGATCAAATTGCCAACATTCACTGGATCATAGAAAAAGCAAGAGAATTCCAAAAAAATATCTACTTCTGCTTTACTGACTACGCCAAAGCCATTGACTGTGCAGATCACAGCAAACTGTGGAATATTCTTCAAGAGATGGGAATACCAGACCACCTGACCTGCCTCCTGAGAAATCTGTATGCGGTCAAGAAGCAATGGTTAGAATTGGACATGGAACAACAGACAGCTCCCAAATTGGGAAAGGAATACGTCAAGGTTGTATATTGTCACTCTGCTTATTTAACTTATATGCAGAGTACATCATGCAAAATGCTGGGCTGGATGATGCACAAGCTGGAATCAAGATTGCTGGGAGAAATATCAACAACCTCAGATATACAGATGACACCATCCTTATGGCAGAAAGTGACGAGGAACTAAAGAGGCTCTTGATGAAAGTGAAAGAGGTGAGTGAAAAAGCTGGTTTAAAACTCAAGATTCATGAAACTAAGATCATGGCATCTGGTCCCATCACTTCATGGGAAATAGATGGAGAAACAGTGGAAACAGTGACAGACATTATTTTCTTGGGTTCCACAATCACTGCAGATGGTGACTGCAGCCATGAAATTAAAAGACTCTTGCTTCTGGGAAGAAAAGCTGTGACCAACCTAGACAGCATATTAAAAAGCAGAGACATTACTTTGTCAACAAAGGTCCGTCTAGTCAAGGCTATGGTTTTTCCAGTGGTCATGTATGGATGTGAGAGTTGGACTATGAAGAAAGCTGAGTGCTGAAGAATTGATGCTTTTGAACTGTGGTGTTGGAGAAGACTCTTTGAGAGTCCCTTGGACTGCAAGGAGATCCAACCAGTCCATCCTAAAGGAGGTCAGTCCTGGGTGTTCATTGGTAGGACTGATGTTGAAGCTATAACTCCAATACTTTGGCCACCTGATGCAAAGAGCTGACTCATTTGAAAAGACCCTGATGCTGGGAAAGATTGAGGGCAGGAGGAGAAAGGGAGGGCAGAGGATGAGATGGTTGGATGGCATCACTGACTCAATGGACATGAGTTTGGGTGGACAGTCAGAGTTGGTGATGGACAGGGAGCCCTGGTGTGCTGTAGTTCATGGGGTCACAAAGAGTCGGACACGACTGAGCGACTGAACTGAACTGATGCAAAGAACTGACTCGTTGGAAAAGACCCTAATGCTGGGAACGATTGAAGGCAGGAGGAGAAGGGGATGACAGAGGATGAGATAGTTGGATGGCATCACCGTCTCAATGGACATGAGTTTGAGCAAGTTCCGGGAACTGGTGATGGACAGGGAAGCCTGGCGTGCTGCAGTCCATGGGCTTCCAAGGAGTTGGAGACGACTAAGCGACTTACACTTTCTTTCACTTTAGCGTGTGAGTACTGAGCCCAGACTCCAAGATTTAAATCATGGCCCTGTTTTCCCTAGTTATGTGACCTTGGACAGGGCAGTTCAGTTTTTTTGGTCTTAGTTTTCTAATCTGCAAAATGGGGATAATAATAATAGGTCAAATATAGTGTTGGTATGAGAATAAAATCACAGCCCATGTGAAGCACTTATTTTAGTGACTGGCATGTACCATGCCCTTAATATATGGTAGCTGTTGTTACTAGTGATGACTCTGATGCAAATAGTCATCAGACCACACCTTGAGAGGCACAGAATTAGATGATAAGCATTCCAAGGTCAGCAATCAGGTCTGTCTTGCTCACTTGAGTCCCCAGAACCAAGCCCTGTGTCTGACACATAGTAGTCACTCAAACAACCATCAGTCTGCCTTTTTGGCATAGTTAGTGTCTACACGACTCATTTGGCCCCTTTCCTTATATTAGTGTGTGTTATATATCACTCACTGTTTTGTGGTCTAGCCTCATCTAACATCCAAGTCAGAAGTATCACCAGGGCAGAGAATGTGACAAGCCTTGTATCTCCACCCAGCAGGACTTTCCAGCTGCTGCTTCATGGAAACACAGCTGAGCTCATCACTCTGCCTGGAGTCACCAAACATCTGACTCTTCTGGAGAACAGAAGCTTGTAGCACCCAGCATGGTTCCCCCAAATACTGCAGAACACTGAATTCTCTATTTTTTTCCACTCCCACATGTCAGGAGGCAGATATAATATGTCATCCTTAGGAACATGAACGGTTACTGTAGTGATCTTCCAAGGTGGGTGGAGGCAGGGGTGCACTGATAAATATTTTAAAACAACCTCTCTGGAGTCAGAGATGAGGAGAGCCCTGATTTACGGTGGGTATCAATTTCCATGCTATAAATATTTCCACCATGTCTGATCTCAAGCCCTCAGTGAGATGCTGCTGCATGTAGATTCAGCAAGAGGTGTGTGCAAACCTGCTCCATCGAGCCGGTCAGATGTGTGATGACTCCAAGCACATCATTAGTCAGTGGGTAAGTAGGTATTTCTGGTGTGTGTGTGGGAACCTATATAGTATGCAATCGAAAGGCTCTCCACAAGATTCTGAAAAGTTCCTTTAAGGGGAACTCTACCCTCCTTTTCTACCAGCCAGAGTTACATTTATAGGCAATCAATAAATGCAGGAAGCTGCTGGGATTTGGAGGAGGGGTATAAGGAACATGAATGCCAATTTTTCAAGTTTCGTCCAGGTACTTTGGGTCAGGGGATGGCAATATAAGCTAGGTTATTAAGAGGGGCTCAAGTGTTAGAATATAGATTTATTTTAACGCTCCTAATGATGTTAATTGCAACCATTGTAGCAAGTGTTCCAACTCTCATTGCTGGTGCAGAGAATTTCTTTCCCAGATGAGTTTTCAGAAATTAGAGAGTTTCATTGTTAGATGGTTTTTCACATTTTAATCTGTGTTTATTGATGAATGCGTGACTCAAACTCCACATTTATTTTCTATTGTCTCCTAAGGTGAACGCTTCATTGTACTTAGTCTGGGATTTTCATTATTTCCCAAAGCCCATGCTCACTGTTGTTTCTATACCTTCATGCTTTCCTGTTAAGTCATGGCTCTTGGTGGCATGACTCTCCCACAGTGGAGCCTAGGACACGTGAAAGGTGAGGAAAAGAACTGGACTCCCTTCTCGGCTGGATTAGAGTTAGGAAGAACTCTGTATATGCATGAGGTAGGGGAGCAGGTGAGTTTGTGGTGTTTATAGTCTGTTATGTAATAATGGCCAAGGATCCTTGAGTCTTTACTACATACCAGGTACAATGAAAATGCATTAGTTCATTTACTTCTTAGAACAGCCATGTGAGGTAGGTACTGCTATTAGCCCTTTTATAGAGGAGGAAATGGAGGCATAGGAAGGAAGAGCAAATGGCTAAAATCACAGTTGGATGCAGATTGGCTGAAGGGAGAGCTGGGATTGAACCCTGACCCCTGCTAGATGCACTGGGCTGTGAAGGGCTCCACTCAGCTGTCACCCCAGGCTGTGGATCGGGTGGCGGTTGGGTGGATGCAGTGTGGTGGTGTAAGATTACCTTGCATTCTTCCATCTACCTTTACCTAATCCCACAGGATGGGTCCATGAACCCCAGTAACTACGATGTCTTCTAAGACAGCATTGGCTGTGACTTGACCCACACTCCAGAGAAAACCCCCTTGGTCAGCCTCATCCAGTGAGGCAGCAGCAGTCTTGCCCTGAGAACTTCCCCTGCAGCCTTATCACAGAGGGGCACCCTGTGTGTGGCACAGATGGCTGGCTCCCCTCCGGTATTCTTTCCTTCTTACATAGAGACAGAGGTTCTAGCTGGGCCAATGGCCAGTGAAGGCCATACTTCCCAGCTTCCCTTATGGCTTTTTCTTTTTAAAAATATTTATTTATTTGGCTGTGCTGAGTTCTAGTTGTGGCATGTGGGACCTTCAATCTTCATTGCAGCATGCAGGATCTTTAGTTGTGGTCTGTGAACTCTTAGCTGTGGCATGTGGGATCTAGTTCCTGACCAGGGATCAATCCTGGGCCCCCTGCATTGGGAGCATGGAGTCTTAGCCACTGAACCACCAGGGAAGTCCCTCCCATGCAGCTTGATGTGGCCAGGTAACTACTTTCTGGCCCACTGGATATGAGAGAAAGTGAAGCATGCAACGCTTCGGCTACCCTCCTAAAGGCAGGAGTGCACTCTCCCTTCTCATTGCCTTCTTCTCAGACAGGACGGTGATGGCTGTGAATGGAAGCCATGCATGGATGCCTGGACTCCTGACACTTTGAGGAACAGAGCTTTACCATCAGCTTGGATTTTTATGGGAAAGACAGAAACTGTGAAACATTTAAACCACTTTTGTTTTGGTTCTCTTGTTATATCATCTCATCTACAGCATCAGAATATATTCAGCTTCTGTAAATCACAGCAGTTATCTCCCCTTACTTATGAAACTCTTGTTTTCTGCTTACATGGGTTCTTTCATGCTCCTGTCACCAGGGAGCACTCAGGGCCCACGTCCCCATGGTGAATGTCTTCTTCCAGTTCTCCATCTCGCCTGCTTCTCAGAGTACCACGCCTCAGAGCACCACTGTCATGCTGAGACTGAACGCACATGTATGAAGGAGATGAAGAGTGAGCTGGGATTCAGGCAAAGTCTGGGGATCATGCTGAGAGCAAGACAAGGAATAGGATAAAAGCCAACTGTCAAGTGAGGCAACGAATCTAGTATCTGCTTGTGGGGAGGAGCCAGAGATTAGGAAGGAATGGAGGCCAATACAAAATGAGTTCAGAAGGTAGGCAGGCGAGTAAGACCAGAGGACAAAGAAGAATCCAGAGTGACTGAAGGATGCAGCCATGCATGAAAGTTTTATGTGCATTTGGGAGAAGAAAAATAGACACATCTTTAAAAAAAAAAAATGCAAGGGCTTTGGAAGTTAGGTGAACTTGCCTCAGATAAAAAGGCTCTTAGAACTCACCTGCTGTAACAGACACTCAGGGCTGACTCAGGCTGAGGTCTGCTGGGAGCCTGGGGTAGCAGCCCACAGGTCCTGACGGTCATCCCGGCCTTGTTCACATGAGCACAAGGCGTGGGGGAGCCTTTCTCATCCCAGGGATGCTGTGGTGGCCTGGCGCACCCTGCGGGCTGGCTCAATCAACAGCCCTTCCAACCTCTTATCCTTTCTCCACATTAGAGTCAGGAGAGTTGAGGTGTCCTTGAAACCTGACTAGGGGTGCAGTCTTGGTTCTGCTGAGCAGAAGCAGCCCCACGCTGCTGGGAAGGAGGGTGTGATCCTGTGGCCGAGGTGGGCTCCCCGGGCCTCTCTGGGAGGGTCTGTGCTCTCTGGGCCCTCGTGTCATTGGCGCTGAGGAGCAGACGGGTATACCATGGATTTCCACCAGAACAGTCCTGGTGTGGTTGATTATTTTCTCTGGTTGCTGTTTCACCTTTAATCCTGTCTTACTTACTGGTCCTCAAAGAGACTCTATAAGCCACCTAATAAATTCATTTTTGTTTAAAATAATATGAGTGAGTTGTTTACAAACCAGGTGTGCTGGCGGCTACATGCATACTGTTTTACATGGTCTTTAGTTTTTTTATATCTATTCCTATATCTTGCCTCCACAGCTATAGCGTAAGCCACTTCTAGATAGAGAACATGTTTTATTCCCCACCCCACCCCCACTTTTTTTTTTGTAATTTCAGTTTTGGTTGTGCTGGGTTCTTTGTTGCCGCATGCAGGCCTTCTCTAGTTGGGGCAATCAGGGAGGGGGGCTACTCTCTAGTTTTGGGGCCTGAGTTTCTCATTGTGATGGCTTCTCTTGTTGTGGAGCACAGGCTCTAGGGCGCCCAGGCTTCACTAGTTGCTGCCCGCAGCCTCTAGAGCACAGGTTCAGTAGCTGTGTGTGGGCTTAGTTGTTCTGAGGCATGTGGAATCTTCCTGGACCAGGGATCGAACCTGTCTTGCCTGCATCGACAGGCAGATTCTTTACCACTGGACCTCCAGGGACATCCTCATTCCTTTTTTGAATCATTCTTTGTTCCTTCTGTAATGCTGAGTACATAGTAGAAGCTCAAAAAGTACTTTTTAAATTGAAATGTGGTTCTTTTGGAGGAAAGAAATATAAACTACATCAGTGATCCCTCTGGGAAGTGCATAAAATGATCCATTGTTGTGCAAGAAGAAAATACTAGAATGGAAACTAAATTTTATCTGAACACAATTTTTATTGTTTTACTGGTATTTAACTTAGATAGTAGTACATTTATACCGACAGACAAATGTTGGTGTGAACTATTGAGAAGTTATTACATATATGGGTGAGAAATTTTTTAAAATGTTGGAAGGCCATTGGGCTGAGTGACCTCTCAAGATGCTTTCCAGTGATTTTTTTTTAACCAATCAGATTTCTCATCAAAGCCAAGAAATGGGCGGAGAGCTTAGTAGAGTGCCATCTGGTGGTGAGTCCTTCAACATGCAGTGTCGATTCCATTGTTCCTGCAGCAAGTCATCTGTTAGCACCACTGCAGGCCTTCCCTGCCGGCAGCGGGGACAGTTCCGAGGAAGGGGAGAGTGAAACTCATCTGGCACAAAGGAAATGGAAGGGCAGGTGGGTACAGAGAGAGGCGAAAATAAAAATCTGTACTTAAAAGACACAGTGTGATTAGGACAGAAACACACTGCAGAGAGGGTCCTGCTGTCTGGGTTCAGCTTATCCACGTTCATCATAAAAAATCAGAAGGCCAGGATGGAGGGTGCCTGAGCCCTCCTCTCTCCCAGGGGCCAGGTGTCAGCACAGAACAAAGACTTTTTGGGCTAAACTTTACCTCCCTGAGAAAGAATTTATCTTTCAGAAACAAACACTTGCAATCTCACCACAGACAGCAGAGCCTGAAATTCTCTTCTCTACCAGATGAATGACTCGATGTTTCTGCTCTGGATCCTCCTTCTCCTTGACTGACCGCCCCCCTGGGGGAGTTCTGGTCATAAGAACGTTAGAACAGACACTGCGTTTTCCTTGGGCATCGCAAGGTCATGGCTGTAACGTCAGAGGAGGCTGCTCCTTGGGAAAATAGAACCGAACAGTGACAATTACGCTTCCCAACAGATGCCCGTGTCCTTAATCTGCCCGCTGTGGTGAGAAACAGCAGAGGAGACATTTGAATCGTCCCTTGATGATGTGTCAGGACGGTCCAGTTTTGACAAGGAGGCACTGGGGAACAGGGAGCTGATGACTTCTCAGTACAAGTGTCCCCTCCCTTTTATGCACAGAGAGGTAAATTAAGAGGAGCAGGCAAAGGAATGCAAACAGAGGAAAGAGGGAAGTGATGCCTGAGAGGGGGAGGACGGTGGGAGGGGAGGGAGGGAAGCACACAGCAGGAGTTCTCCCAGGCAGAGAATTTCTTCAGAATAGCAAGAAGGGGTGGGGGCGGGAGGAGAGGGCGGGGAGGAGGGCCTAGCAGAAACAGTCACCTTCAGAAAAAAGAACAAAGATCCTAGGAACTCAGGCTTCTGCGACAGCGACAGCACTGTGGGAATTTGCAGGAGAGCAGAGGCAGTGGGTTGGCAGTTTGGTCTAAAAAAGAAGGAGCTGGTCAAGAGCAAATGGTGGGGGTTTCCTACCAGGAGTGTCACAGGGAGGATTCTTCAGTGACTCACCTCATGGGAGTCACTGATGGAGTTGGGTTAAAGCTGGGTCAGATTTGCGGAAGAGCCTCCAATGTGCCACATGGCGGGGTAAGGGTCACTGGCTCGGCTGAGTGTGGACGGGAGGCAGGACAGGGTCAAGGTGACCTCAGGGGGCCGCTTGCTGAGGTTTACCGTGGTCATCGTCAATGGGAGACAGTGGTGTGGAGGCAGGTGGCCAGGATCTGGGTTTGGGGGACCACTTCACCTCTCATTAGGTTCGTAACCCTGTTCTTGTCTAATGTCTTCTTTAGTCCTATTTCTTTATCTGCAAAATGGGTATATTCCTCCTTATTTAATCATTCATTCATTTCTAATAGATGTATTGCTGCTGCTACTGCTAAGTCACTTCAGTTGCGTCCAACTCTGTGCGACCCCATAGACTGCAGCCCACCAGGCTCCCCCGTCCCTGGGATTCTCCAGGCAAGAACACTGGAGTGGGTTGCCATTTCCTTCTCCAATGCATGAAAGTAAAAAGTGAAAGTGAAGTCGCTCAGTCATGTCTGACACCTAGTGACCCCATGGACTGCAGCCCACCAGGCTTCTCCGCCCATGGGATTTGCCAGGCAAGAGTACTGGAGTGGGGTGCCATTGCCTTCTCCAGATAGATGTATTGAGCAGCAACCAAATGCCTATCACTCTGCTCCATTCTAGGACTGAAAAGTTAATCAACCTTTCCTGTATCCAGTGCTCATCCAGCATCAGGCACTTTATTTATTTTTACATGAAGCTTTTATCTTTATTTATTTTTTGTTGTTGTTGAAGTTTAGTTGATTTATAATGTTGTGTTAGTTTCAGGTATACAGAAAAGTGATTCAGTTATGTATGTGTGTGTGTATGCAGACACACGAGGCTCCCCAGCTGGTGCTAGTGGTGAAGACCCCGCCTGCCAGTGCAGGAGACATAAGAGACATGAGTTCAGTCTGAGTCAGGAAGATTCCCTGGAGGATGGCGCGGCAAACCACTCCAGTATTCTTACCTGGAGAATCCCGTGGGCAGAGGAGCCTGTGGGTCGCAAAGAGTCAGACATGACTGAAGTGACTTAGCACACATGCTTACACACACACACACACACACACACACACACATTCCTTTTTAGATCCTTTTCCTTATAGGTTATTACAAAGTATTGAGTACAGTTTCCTGTGCTATACAGTAGATCCTCATTGGGTATCTATTTTAAATATAGTAGTGTGTGACTGTTAAATCCAAACTCCTAATGTATCCCTTCCCCGCTTTCCCCTTTTGCAGTCAGAAATGTGTTTTCTATGTTTGTGGGTCTATTTCTGTTTTGTATATAAGTTCATTTGTATCATTGTTTTTAGAGTCTACATAAAAGCAATATCATGTAACATTTGTCTTTGTCTGGCTTACTTCAGTTAGTGTGAGAATCTCTGCATCCATCCATGTTGCTGCAGATGGCATTATTTCAGGCTTTTTTATGACTGAGTCATATTCCATTGTGTATATGTATCACATCTTTATCCATTTCTCTGTAGATGGATACTTAAGTTGCTTCTGTATCTTGACTATTGTAAATAGTGCTGCAATGAGCATTGGGGTGCATGCATCTCTTTGAATTATGGTTTTCTCCAGATATGTGCCCAGTAGTGAGATTGCTGGATCATTCGGTAGCTCTGTTTTTAGCTGCATAAGTAACAACTCATTACCTTAACTGTATCAACTTACTGCCACAGTCCTCAGAGAGCAATGCTATCATTAAATCCTTGTATAAAGTGAAGAAGCTGAGGACAGATTAAGTACAGTGCAAAGGATGCACAGCAGCCAGGAATTGGAACTGCTGAATTTGAACCCAGGCAGCCAGCACCAGAGGCCAGGTCCCCACCCTCTGCTTGTCGATTCATCTGGAAGGTGGAGGAGCTCGACCATATACTCTCCGAGGTTGCTTTCAGGCCAAGGTTTAAGGAGTCCGTCATGCAGTATCTCAGGGTTCGGATGAACTGCCTGCAGCTGGGCTTACCCCATGCACCCCTAATCCCACATGGAATGTGGGAGCAGACACCCTTCCCAGTTCCTCATGACTCCCCAGGCTCTTGGCCCTTCCACGATGTCATGGCCAGAAGTGGACCATGCCACACAAATGGCATCTATTTGAGCATAGACTTGAGTCACCGTATCTTTTCTGAGAAGAAAAGAGGGAACACTGGGTGTTAGGGCTGCTTAGGAGAATAGCTCATGCCTTTTTTTTTTTTTTTTTAAACAGGCTTGATTTTATCTCTTTTACTAAAATTGTGGTCAACAGGCTGACAATATTATATATTCTGGATGCCCTGAAATTCATGACAATGATCTACTATTTGAGGCAAAAATGATAGAGTCTCACTTTTCTCAGTGTTTATGTCTTTCTGTTTTTCGGAGCTAGTTAAACCCGTGTAAAACCCGGTGTGTACATCCCAGCGGAGCCAGGAATGAGGTCAGATTTGAGGGTGGGTAACGGAGGGGTTTTCAGATAAATGAAATAAAAGCCAGGGCTGGCTGATCTCTGCGGTGCGGGCGTACCCAAGACGGCAGGGCCTGCTGATATTCTGAGGAGGGTAAAGTGACGTGTGGTTGAAAGCAACCAACCAACGG
The DNA here is from genome assembly GCF_019320065.1 of Cervus canadensis. Classification (NCBI taxonomy): domain Eukaryota; kingdom Metazoa; phylum Chordata; class Mammalia; order Artiodactyla; family Cervidae; genus Cervus; species Cervus canadensis. The sequence goes on from NC_057401.1 coordinate 19,487,505, forward strand.
CATCCTCACCTCAAGCAGCAATTGTAGGTTCCATAGTTTTGAAACGTTAAGGACAGATGATCAGGACCTCTGAGGGCAAGAGAATGGTTCCCTTCTCCATGTGTTTCTCCTCCACACTCTTCCACACGTTTCTACTATAAACCCCCACAGAGGGGTGTGAGGAGGGGGCTTTGTGACCGGGAAATGGGCACCCTAATCAGGGACTTGGGGGAAATTCTTGTCAGGACATTATTGGGCTGTTTAAAAACTGATTTTTCTGAGGCAAAAACTGATTTTTCTGAGGCAAGACTGATTTTTCTACCCACTGATAGGCCTGTGGGTCCAGCAAGAGGAGCTAGAGGTCACTCAGCGTCTGAGGCCAGTGTAAATGGGAAGGAGACAGAAGGCGCACAGGGAGGGTCAGCCCAAAGGACCTGGGCCAAGTTGAGGAGGCTGGTGGCCATCCAGGCAGTGTCTGCGCCCAAAAGTCAAAGAACTTGAACGTGAGTCCAGCAGGGAAATGATTCAACCGCTTCACAAAATGGAAGTCTCCCCTGGGATAAGAGGACAGAAACCCCATTCAGCCGGAGGGTGATGCTTCACCCCCCCCAACCCCAGCAAGGACTGGGCAGAGGAAGATGGCAGCAGGTGGGCTCTGTCAGAGGTTGCTGAGTGCTCGGAGCCTGACTGGGAACCTGTGAGCTCTCACGGCCCCCACCCCGTGATTCAGAAGGGCCTGCTATCAGGATTAAACCAGCTGAGGACAGGAAGGCAGCGAACGGATGTGCGGAGAACAGGGATATCAGAGGGATGGTCTTCAGTGAAGAAACACCCCAATAGTTTTGCCCTTGTAAGTCCACAGAAGCAACGAACAGGAGCCTTGCCTGGGAGGAACTTTTCATCTGATGGAGAGGGCCGTTCCGGATTTGGGCAGCACTTGAGACTACCTTAAGATGCTGGGAGTCGGGACAGAAGGAAGATAGAAGAAGAAGGTGTTTTAGGTCAAAAATTACAGCCGAGTTAAAACACAGATGCTTCTGAAGGAGCTAATGATGTCCTGAAATCAAGCTGAGGAGTAAAAGAATCTTTCCCAGCACTGGGGGGATCGGGGAAGGGGAGGAGACAGACTACAAAACCAGAGGATGTGCCTGAGAGGGGTTTTGGGGACGGGCCATGGCAGAGGGGGGTGGAGGACACAGGCCAGGACCACAGGGAACACTGCCTCCAGTCTTGACCCGGGGTGTCTAGCTCACCTCACCCTCAGGACCACACATATTCTACTTAAATTGACCCTGCGCGGGCTGCAGACCTGGCTTTTCTGAGGTGCTGTGCCATTTGGAGATGGGCACCGCTCTCACGGCCCCAGCCCTGGGCCCTGAACTTCCAGAGCACCACAGGGGAAGTTCCTGTGAGCCTACGTGCTTCCAGAGATGCCCTCCTTTTCTGCGGCGCTTAGAGAGCAGAGTTGTGCTGACACTAAAAAGTGGTAACTATGCCTGGAGTGTGCTCTCTGAGAGCAGACACACACACATGCACAATGTCCTTCATATTCAGCTGTCTCAGGATATCACCACTGTGTGTAACGCTTCACCACTGAGTCCTCACAGTAAAGAACTACAACTTCCGGCGACTTGTAAAGGAGAGAGAGTTCAGTGATCAATCCAGCCGCCCTCCCACAGAAGCCTCAGCTCAAGAAGGCCGTCTGATTTATAAGTCCCATGGGCCTCAGCCTTAGGGTTTGGTCATCTCTGAGCCACGTATTTTGGTGGTCCCAAGTGAGAACGTTACAGGCCATCAGTCGCCAACATTCCAGTCTGACCAGAGAGCTCCCTCTTGTGGCTATCCAATTTAAAGCAGGTTCTTTAAATTTCCAATCCCACCAGTTTTCGTTGTTTTCAGTAAGTAGCTAAGCGGTGCCTGACTCTGCCATCCCATAGACTGTAGCATGCCAAGTTCTTCTGTCCTCCATGATCTCCCAGAATTTGCTCAAATTCATGTCCATTGAGTCGGTGATGCTATTAATCATCTCGTCCTCTACCACCCACTTCTCCTTTTGCCCTCAATCTTTCCCAGCACTAGGGTCTTTTCCAATGAGTTGACTCTTCGCATCAAGTGGCCAAAGTATTGGAGGTTCAGCACCAGTCCTTCCAGTAAATATTCAGGACTGATTTCCTTTAGGAGTGACTGATTTGATCTCCTTGCAGTCCAAGAGATGCTCAAGAGTTTTCTCCAGCACCACAATTCGAAAGCATAAATTCTTCAGCACTCTGCCTTCTATATTGTCCAACTGTCACATCTGTACATGACTACTGGGAAAACCGTAGCTTTGACTGTACAGACCTTTATCAGCAAAGTGATGTCTCTGTTTTTAAATATGCTGTATAGATTTGTCATAGCTTTCCTTCCAAGGAGCAAGTGTCTTTTAATTTCATGGCTACAGTCACCATCTGCAGTGACTTTGGAGCCCAAGAAAATGAAATCTGTCACTGCTTGCACTTTTTCCCTTCTATTTGCCATGAAGTGATTGGATGCCGTGAAGTGATGGGACTGGATGTCATGATCTTAGTTTTTTTCATGTTCAGTTTCAAACCAGTCTTTTCACTGTCTTCTTTCACCCTCATCAAGAGGTTTTTCAGTTCCTCTTCACTTTCGGTTGTTGATATTTTTCCCAGCAACCTTGATTCCAGCTTGTGGTTCATCCAGCCCAGCATTTCACATGTACTCTGCATATGAGTTAAATAAGCAGGATGCTGGGTTGCCATGCTCTCCTCCAGGGGATCTTTCCAACCCAGGGATTGAACCCTCGTCTCTTATGTCTCCTGCACTGGCAGGAGGGTTCTTTACCACTACTGCCAAGTTTTCCTCTGTTTATTGGCATTGTTCATTTAAGAAGGCCTTCTTTTCTCTCCTGGCTCTTCTCTGGAACTCTGCATTCAGTTCAGAGTCTCTTTCCCTCCGGCTCTTGTTTTTTGCTTCTCTTCTTTCCTTAGCTATTTGTGAAGCCTGCTCAGACAACTTCTTTGCCTTCTTGCATTTTTTCATGGGGATAGTTTGAGTCATTGCCTCCTGTACAAAGTTTTGTACCTCTGTCTATAGTTCTTCAGGCAATCTGTCTACTAGATCCATTAGTAATACCTTGAATCTTTGTGTCACCTCCACCACTTAATCATGAGGGATTTGATTTAGGTCATACCTGAATGGCCTAGTGGTTTTCCCTCCTCTCTTCAATTTAACTCTGAATTTAAGCTAATGATCTGAGTCACTTCAGCTCCAAGTCTTGCTTTTGATGACTGCATAGAGCTTCTCCATGTTCGGCTGCAAAAAACATAATCAGTATGATTTTGGTATTGACAATCTGGTGATGTCTGTGTGTAGAGTCTTCTCTTGTGTTGTTGGAAGAGGGCGTTTGCTATGACCAGTGTGTTTTCTTGACAAAACTCTGTTAGTCTTTGCTCTGCTTCGTTTTATACTCCAAGGCCAAACTTGACTCTTATTTCAGTATCTCTTAACTTCCTATTTTTGCATCCCAATCCCCTCTGATGAAAAGGACATCTTTTTTTGGTATAAGTTCTAGAAGGTCTTGTTGTTCTTCATAAAACTGGTCAACTGCAGCTTCTTTGGCCTCAGTTGAGGGGTGTGTGTGTGTGTGTGTGTGTGTGTGTGTGTGTGTGTGTGTGTGTGTGTGTGTGTGTGCGCTCAGTTGTGTGCAGCTCTTTGCAGCTCCATGGACTGTAGCCCGCCAGGCTCCTCTGTCCATAGAATTTTCCAGGCAAGAACACTGGAGCGGGTACTCACTTCCTTCTCTAGGGGATCTCCCCCCTGGCATCGAACCTGCATATCCTGCTTCTTCTGTATTGGCAAGTGGATTCTTTACCGCTAGCGCCACCTGGTGGACGGGGTATAGACTTGTATTACTGTGATGTTGAATGGCTTCCTTTGGAAACAAACCAAGATCATTCTGTCATTTTTGAGACTGCACCCAAGTACTGCATTTCAGACTCTTTTGTTGACTATGAGGGCTAGTCCATTTCTTCTAAGGGATTGTTGCCCACGGTAGTACATATAATGGTCATCTGAATTAAATTCACCCATTCCTGTCCATTTTAATTCACTGATTCCTAAGATGTCAATGTTCGCTCCTGCCATCTCCTTCTTGACCACGTCCAATATACCTTGATTCATAGGCCTGACATTCCATGCTCCTATGCAATATTGTTCTTTGCAGCACTGGACTTCACTTTCACCACCAGACACATCCACAACTGAGTGTTGTTTCTACTTTGGTCCAGCTGCTTCTTTCTTTCTGGAATTATTAGTAATTGCCCTCTGCTCTTCCCCAGTAGCACACTGGACACCTTCTAACAAGAGGGGCTCATCTTCTGGTGTCATATCTTCTTTCCTTTTGATACTGTTCTTGGGGTTCTTGCGGCAAGAGTGCTGGAGTGTGTTGCCATTTCCTCCTCCAGTGGACCATGTTTTGTCAGCACTCTTCACTATGACCCATCTGTCTTGGGTGGCCCTGCATGGCATGGCTTATAGCTTCATTGACTATTCATATTGTCATGTCATACTGAAAATATGGCCCCAGAAATTAGGATGATAAGTGCCATATGAGTGGTACCCAGGAAGGTGCTATGGGAATCCAGAAGAGATTGCAGCTGGGAGAGACAAGGAGAGCTGCAGGTTGAATTCCAAACCGAGAAGGTGGAATCAACCTGGACCAAGAATGGGCAGGATGTTGACAGATACGTTATTTTAAAGATGATATAGGAGAGGCAGCTGGTTATATGTAGTAAAATTGAAAATTAAATGTAGTCAACAATCGTTAATTCCACCTACAATTGTACACCTTGAAGAAAATGTGACCTTTACATATAAGGGTACACACACAAGAAAATGTAATGAGTAAAACTGAAATCTCTAAATGTCCATCTACAAGAGAATTGATAAAACACGGTGTTTCATGCAATAGAACTCTATATACCTGTTAAATGAATTAGTGCTATCTGGTATATCATAAAAATATTAATAGTAAGAGAAAAGAGTATATTTGCCAGAATGCCTTTAGAAAACATGGTTCTCTGATGTTTGATGGACTTTAACTGAAGATAATTCAATGAAGGGACTCTATTCAGAGGTGTAGATGGGTAAATGGAATCAGAGGGTTGGTATAATACTCGGGAACTAGTAACAAAGGGAAGTTTTCACCACTTCTAGTCTTGAAGTCCTAAAAGGAGGGATTGAGATTACTGGAGCCTGGTTAGAGATGAAGCCATAGAAGAGAAGCTGCTGGAAGGGAGTTATTGTCAAAAATGAAGCCACTAACAGGTATGCAGCTAGACAGAGAGATAGCAGAGAGGATAAACATCACTGTCTTACATGGAGGAGATTTCTATATCTGCTGTAACAAAGTACCAGAAACTTAATGGCTTAAAACTTAAAGTTTATTATGTTAATGATTCTGGAGGTCAGAAGTCCAAATTGGATTTTACCTGGCTAACCTCAAGACATCAGCAGGGCTGCATGCTTTCTAGAGGACACTGTTCTCTTGCCTTTTCTCAGCTTCTATAAGCTGCCTGCATTTCTTGACGTGTGATCCTTGCATTTTCAAAGCCATAAGTGTTGCTGTCTTCCAGTCTCTAACACACCTGCCTTCCTCCTATAAGGACCCTTGTAGTTACATTACTCTCATCTGGAGAATCCAAGATAACCTTCCCTTATGAAGATCCTTAACTAATCAATCTGTCCTTCTTGCTATATAAAGTAGTGTATTCTCAGGACCTGAGGAAGAGCACATGGATGCCTTTGGGGATCACTCTTCTCCCCATCATTTCATACTTTCTCTTCTGCCACCCTACAGTTTCCTGTTGTTGCTTTGCAATAGACAAATTCAACCAGCAGCAGAGAGCAAGGAAGCCTGAAGGTGCTATCCTTGGAGGTCACTTTTGGGGGCACAGTGCAGAGAAGGAGAGAGACTGGAATTGGGGTGGTGCATTGGTGACTAACCACTTTAAAAAGTCAGTCATGTAGTGAAACACATAGTACAGTATCATTTATACAAAGGGAAAACCTATAGAATATTCAGACAAGGCTGCATGTTGGCATTGCTTATGCCTTGTTGTTTAGTCGCTCAGTCGTGTCTGACTCTTTGCAACCCCATGGACTGTAGCCCACCAGGCTCCTCTGTCCCTGGGATTTCCCAGGCAAGAGTACTGGAACAGGTTGCCATTTTCTCCTCCAGGGGATCTTCCCCACCCAGGGATCACACCCATGTCTTCTGCTTTGGCAGCCAGATTCTCTACTGCTGGCCACCAGGGAAGCTCGTCAGTAGTCATACATGAGTGGCAATAATATATTTTAAGATGATCTTTTTATGGTAGAATAAATTTAGATTTATAAAAAAATTATAAGAACAATACAGCTAGTTCCCATATACCTATACCCAGTTTCCTCTATAATTAATGTGGTACGTTGTCACAAATAACGAATGGCTGAAGTGAAAGTGTTAGTCGCTTAGTCATGTCCAGCTCTTTGCAACCGCATGGACTGTAGCTCACCAGGTTCCTCTGTCCATGGGATTTCCCAGGCAAGAATACTGGAGTAGGTTGCTATTCCCTTCTCCAGGAGATCTTCCAGACCCGGAGACTGAACCCAGTCTCATGCATTGCAGGCGACTTTACTGTCTGAGCCACCAGAGAAGTCTCTAATGAATGTCTGTGTACGCTTTATTATTAACTAAAGTCCATGGTCTGCTGAGATTTCTTTGTTACTCCCTAATGTACTTTTTCTGCTTCAGAATTATCTCAGATATCACATTACATTTAGTCATGTCTCCTTAGGCTCTTCTTTGTTGTGACAGTATCTCAGACTTTTCTTATTCTTGATCAATAATAGTGTTTTAAAAGTGCAAGAAAATCACAAGTACCAGATCCAGGATATGATATCTGTTACTTCTGGGAAGATTGTGAGGGCCATAGGGTCAGGACCGGGTACATGGGCCTTCAGATACATCCATAATGTTTGATCTCTTTAAAGAGATGTGGAGTGGCTGTGACAAAATATTTATAATTGATAGCATTGGGTGGAGGATAAGTGTATTATTCTGTTTTCCATTTGTTTGAAATATATCAGAGTCGAAGGATTTGAGCAGTTGAGAAGAAAAGTACCAGGTGGAGGGAGAAGTGTGAGGAGAGAAGGGGCCCGAAGTCTACAGAGGAATAGGCTGTGGTTAGAGGGTCTGCAAATGCTGTTTCAAGGTCTTGTGGCTGGAAGTGCAGCCTCTGGGCCTGTTGTGGATGCTGCTGATGGAGGATGAATCAAACGTCATCATCTGAGGGCCACTGACAACTGCGGAGCAGTGAGGTGGGATGAGCAGGGCTCCTGTGGACGGGGCATTGGAGAAGGGAGTCAAGTCAGCTGGGAGGACCGTAAGGAGGTACAGGCATGCAGTGACGAGGCCTGCATTTAAAAGGCAGCAAATGCTTACCGTTGACTCTTCTAGTGCTCTATGTGTTACCGGATTTCATTCTCACAACCGCCCGTTGAGGTAAGTAGTAGTATTACCGACTATCTTTTTGCAGATGAGGAAACTGAGCCACAGAGAAGTTAAAAAACTTCCCTGAGGTCAGAAACCTGGGGACGCGGGGCACTGGCGGGGCACTGCTGCGGCCAGGCTGGCTCCAGCACACATGCACCCCATGTCCCTGCTCTGTCTCCACCCGAAACTAGTGGCACTGCGAGAAGTAAGGGGGCCCAGGCGTCGGGGATGAGGACGTGGGCTAGGGGATTAATGGCTTCAAGCCCGGGTAACCAGAAGCTGCTGTTACCCCAGAGAGAAGCTTTAAACAAGAGGAGGAGCTGGACTGAGGATTTGGCTAAAGAAACATTGGGTTTGCGGAGCAGAAGGAAGGCGGAGCTGGCAGCTGGAGAAAGGGGAGCCAGTTGTTCTGGGGAATGAGAGAGAAGCTGTGGGAGGGAGCCAGAGCACTTTCTTTAAAGGAGGAGAGGAAGCGAGAAAAGTGAAAGGCAGGAAGCAATCAAAACTGTAAAGATAGAAATGGTTCTATAAACTTGGTTCATTAAATATTTAGTAGACTTTTTACTTAAGTATGCTATTTCCTTCCACCTCAGTTTTGGGCAAGCGTGAGTGAGAGGTAGTTTGTCCTTCCTTTCTTTTTTACAACTTCTTCCGCTTATGGAATGGGTTCTTGGCTTGGTGTGGTTTCTAGAAGGATGAATTAGCATCCTTTTGCCCCAGTTTACTTTCATATTATTTATGTTATTCTTTCCAGTTTGGCCTAGCACTTTTCACTTTCATTTAAAGAGAATAACATTCTTTTTTCTTCCAACATTCTTAGTTTATGCACACTATAGCTCTTTCAAGGAAAGATAACAAATAGGAGTTGAAATAAACAACTTAAAAAATATAGTGTTGTGGGCAGAACATTGTTGACTTTTTAAAAATCCATCTTTGATGTCACAATGAAATTAAGATTTTGTGTGCTTTTTTCCTTCTGTTGCCACGAGGAGGTAGAGGGGAAGGGACTTGGCAGCACTTTCCCTGTCCTGCAGTGCTTCAGAGTTGAGTGCTGCTGAGACACAATCTAAAACACACCAGAGGGCTTCCCGGGGGCACAGTGGTGAGGAATCCAGGTGAGGAGTCCTGCCAGTGCAGGAGACATGGGTTCGATCCCTGAGTCAGGAAGATCCCCTGGAGTAGGAAATGGCAACCCACTCCAGTATTCTTGCCTGGAAAATTCCATAGACAGAGGAGCCTGGCAGGGTACAATCCATGGGGTCACAAAGAGTCAGACATGACTGAGTGACTGAGCATGCACACACACACAGAGGAATGAATACCTTTCAAAATGTTTGACTGCAAATTGGTAAATCTATGCATTCATAAAAACATCACATTATTGTAAGACACGAGCTACCTGCTGAAGCATGTTGTTAAAATATGCATTTATTGCAAAGCTGCTTTAGGAAGCTGTAAAATATTAATACAAGTCAGAATAAGGTAGGAGTCTTTTCCCTTCAGGCATTTCTAAAGAAATCTAAAAAGAGTTGGGGGAGGAAAGTGTTTATATAAATTTGACCTTTGTTGTTCTCATAGGAAGATTTGTAGAATGCTCTTTAGTAGTCAAATCTCTTATATATACTATATAGAACTGCATGGAATAAACAAGAGTGAAAGCCAGGAGTGGGACAAATGTTAAAGCAAGAGTCAGGAGACTTGGTACCATGCCTAAGTTACTGTCATCCTAGACAAACCAGAATCATCTGCTCCCATGCTCAGAGATCCCATTATCATTGGTCTGGGGTGAAGTCTAAGCTTGGTGTGGTTATAAAAGTATTAATACTTCCCAGGTAACTCCACTGTGCACCCAAAGTTGAGAACCATTGCCTATAGCAGTAGTTTGGTGCTGTCCACTGCTCTTTGGAGAGCAGAGGTGGGACAGTCAGAGCTTATTTTAGGAGAAATTAAAGCAGAGTTGGAGGGAAACATAGCCGACATTTGACTGACTCTCAGTATCCATCTCACTCAAATGCTTAGCCTAAGCCACCTAGGGGACCTCATTCTTTTGGCCTGTGATGGATTCAAGGTGGAGAACATGACCCAGTCTGGTTGATGAGACATAAGAAGTCTGCTGCTGCTGGTCGCGGGTCAGGGGTGCCATTCTGGGAAAGGTCTCTCACCTGAGAGAAAGTCCGAGAAGGAAATATTCTCTCTTCTTCCTCATGACATTTTGTCTGGATGTGATGCTTGGTTCCATTGGAGCTATCTGGTTACCTGCTTATGGAGGGAGTAAACATCAAAGCTCAGAAGACCCTAGGTCTTCTTTTTTTAATAATTAATTACTTAATTTTTGGCTGCGTTGGGTCTTCAGGGTTGTACGTGGACTTCCTCTAGTTGCAGTGAGCAGGGCTTCTCTTGTTGCAGAGCATGGCCTTAGTTGTCTTGCAGCATGTGGGGTCTTCCCTGACCAGGGATTGAACCTGTGTCCCCTGCATTGGCAGGTGGATTCTTAACTACTGGACCACCAGGGAAGTCCCAGCCTTGGGTCTTCATGACATGTAAGCCACTTTATCAACTTGCCCGGGAACCCACCCTACCTTTGAGATGCTATAAAATAGATATTGAAAGCCACTTTGATTAAGATTTTATTGTGTAGGCAAACATACTCTAAATGATACAGTGAAAGATAGTTCATTCCTGACATAAAAACAAAGGAGAGTTTTCTGATGTGGCCCTCTCTGGAATTGTGCCAGTCTTTGTTGAGGCTTTGGTTAAGGTCAAGTCTGGGTCCTGGAATCTCATAGAGTGATAGATATAGACAGTTATATTATTTGAACTCTTTATTTTTGCTGAGTAGACAAGAACCAGAAAAGTAATATGACCTTTCTAAGGTCATATAGCAAATTTGTTATGTGGTTATGTCTAGAAACCCAGAAGATATTGTCTTATTAGACTCAGTTGGAAAGGCCATCCTTCTAATATACAACTAGCTCTTTTATATTAATACCTCCCATGTTTACGGTGATGCCAAGAATGTTTCTCACCAAACTTAGAAAGTGTAAAACATGGTATTCAGGCTTTCAAATTAGTGTGGGGGTCTTGATGCATCAAAAAGGTTTCATTCTGAACAGTACAGATTTGCCAATCAAGAGAAATTAGGTAACTGACCAGGTTCCTTTAGTTCTGTATCATAAGCCACAGTTGAACCTGTGCTTTACCCTGGAGCAAAGTGGATGTCAGCTTCCTTCACATGGCTTGTCAGAAATGTGAACAATTCACTTTCCCTTCCTTGCCTTCCTGGCACAGACATTACACTCTGAACTTAGAGATTCCTTCCGTCTGCCTACAGTGCTATATGAAATTAAAATGAAAATAGTGCTGGGAGGGGTAATAATCAAATCCATGCTTCTTATACGAGAGTAAGGGGATCCCTGTGCAGGCTCCCCGAGGGAATAATGCATACCTTCCTGGAAAACAGACCTAACCTGATGGTAAAAAAGAAAAGGGTACGGGAAAAATCCAGTTTCAGGGGATATCTATTCACTTATTTCCTCCTGGGGATCTTTGGGTGGAACAGTTTATAAGTACTGATAAGTTGCTTTGTCTCAAAGCAGTGAATGAAGTTTTGGGTGATTTTTTTTTTTCTCTAGAACATTCACTGAATGTAACTGAGCCTAAAAAGGGAGTGGGCTACGGTCAGAGTTCCACTTACCATGATTATATATAGCTCATTGTATCAGAACCTAGTGGTGCCGAACAACGAACTGTTAGAATGAAACTGTGGGACAGGAATTCAGACAGGGTACAGCAAGTCTAGGGTCTTATCTGGAAAGCTCTCTATCTTGAAGACTGGAAGCTTTGTTCCCTTACATTTCTGGAGGTGAAAGCTGGCTGCTGGCTGTAGCATCAGCCCTCTCTACATGGACTAACTTGGGCTTCCTCACCGTGTCCACACAAGTGTCCTAAAAGACAGAGCCAGGCAGAAGCTGTATCCTTTTCTTTTTTTTTTTTTTTAGTATTTATTTATTTTAGTCTGTACTGGGTCTTTGTTGCTACACATGGGCTTTCTCTAGTTGCAGCAAGCAGGGGCTACTCTTTCTTGTGGTTCATGGACTTCTCATTGCAGTGGTTTCTCTTGTTGGGGAGCACAGACTCTGGGCATGTGGGCTTCAGTAGTTGCAGCAATAGGGCTCAGTAGTTGTGGCTCTTGGACCCTAAAGCAGACAGGCTTCAACACCCGTGGCACGTGGGCTCGGTAGTTATAGCACACAGGCTTGTGGGATCTCCTGGACTAGGGATCGAACCCATGTCCCCTGCATTGGCAGGTAGATTTCTATCTACTGTGCCACCAGGCAAGTCCAGAAGCTGTATCCTTTTTTGTTGACCCAATCTTGGAAGCCACTTAGCATCACTTATGCCATATTCTATTGATCGAAATCTTGCCCAGGAAAAGGGGAAATCTTGCCCACCCAAGGGAGATCTCTTGGATGAATAACAAGATCCTGGGAAAGCAAGTGGGACTGGAAACACTTCTGGGGCTTTTTGAGAAAATAAAAAGTTAGAACCAGACATGGAACAATGGACTGGTTCCAAATTGGGGAAGGAGTACGTCAAGGCTGTATATTGTCACCCTGATTATTTAACTTATATGCAGAGTATATCATGAGTAATGCCAGGCTGGGTGAAGCACAAACTGGAATCAAGATTGCCAGGAGAAATATCAGTAATCTCAGATTTGCAGATGATACCACCTTTATGGCCGAGAGCAAAGAGGAACTGAAGAGTCTCTTGATGAAGGTGAAAGAGGAGAGTGAAAATGCTGGCTTAAAGCTCAACATTCAAAAAACTAAGATCATGGTATCCAGTCCCATCACTTCATGGCAAATAGATGGGGAAACAATGGAAACAGTGACAGACTTTATTTTCTTGGGCTTCAAAATCACTGCAGGTAGTGACTGCAGCCATGAAATTAAGATGCTTGCTCCTTGTAAGTAAAGCTATGATAAACTTAGCGTATTAAAAAGCAGAGACATCACTTTGCTGACAAAGGTCCATATAGTCAAAACTATGGTTTTTCCCCCAAGGAGATCCAACCAGTCCATCCTCAAGGAGATCAGTCCTAGATGTTCATTGGAAGGACTGATGCTGAAGCTGAAACTCCAGTACTTTGGCCACCTCATGCAACGAGTTGACTCATTGGAAAAGACCCTGATGCTGGGACGGATTAGGGGCAGGAGGAGAAGGGGACGACAGAGGATGAGATGGTTGAATGGCATCACCGACTTGATGGACATGGGTTTGAGTAAACTCTGGGAGTTGGTGATGGACAGGGAGGCCTGGCGTGCTGTGGTTCATGGGGTCGCAAAGAGTTGGACACGACTGAGCGACTGAACTGAACTGACTGACTGATGGTTTTTCCAGTAGTCATGTATGGATGTGAGAGGTGGACCATAAAGAAGGCTGAGTGCTGAAGAATTGATACTTTTGAACTGTGGTGTTAGAGAAGACTCTTGAGAATCCCCTGGACTGCAAAGGATTGGGAGTGCAGTCAATCCCAAAGGAAATCTTCAGCCCTGAATATTCATTGGAAGGACTGATGCTGAAGCTCCAATATGGCCACCTGCTTCGAAGAGCCGACTCATTTGAAAAGACACCGATGCTGGGAAAGATCGAAGGCAGGAGGAGAAGGGGACGACAGAGGATGAGATGGTCGGATGGCATCACCGACTCAATGGATGTGAGTTTGAGCAAATTCCAAGAGATGGTGAAGGACAGGGAAGCCTGGCGTGAGGCAGTCCATGGGGGTCACAAAGAGTTGAACAGGACTGAGCAACTGTATGCCAACAGCAGTCAGCTCACCAAGGTCACGGGGACTTCATCTTCTTTTGTATCTGCCTTCCGTGGCTATAGAGAAACCTCTCACTTTGTCCGTATCTCATTCAGCTGAAAAGTTGTTTTAATAAAAATCTGTGAAGAGTATGAGTGGATCAGTCTAAACCTGTCTACAGTATTTGAAAAGTAATTCCAGATGTAGGTATGTCCTTCAGAAACATCTCTACAGACAGGGAAAAGTACATTAAATCTGCCTCTAAAGAATATTGTTGTCAAGGTAATTAAGCAGCAGGTACTCAGAAATGAGCTGGATCTCGATGTTGTCTTAGACCTTCTGTTTTTAAATTTACCCCCTCTGAAAGGTAAGGTCTGGCTCTGTCCACCTTAGAAATCTGTAAGACAGTGCTGTGTGGTGGAAGGATTGGGACTAAGAGGGTTTGGAGTCAAAGCTTCAATCACTGCCCAGATCTGGTCGTGAACAGCTAATCTTTCTTTCTTTCTTTCTTTTTTAATGTTTCGCTGTGCTGGGTCTTCACTGCTTCAAGGGCTTTTCTTTAGTTGTGGTGAGCGGGGGCTCCTCTTCATTACAGGGCAGGTGCACGGACTTCTTACTGTGGTGGCTTCTTGTTGCGGAGCACAGGTTCTAGAGCACACGGGCCCGGTAGCTGCAGCTCTAGAGCTGTAGGCTCTAACGCGCGGGTCAGTGGTTGTGGCGTGTAGACTCAATAGTTGTGGCGCACACGCTTAGTTGCTCTTCAGTATGTGGGGTCTTCTCAGACCAGGGATGAACCCGTGTCCCCTGCATTGGCAGGCGGATTCTTATCCACTGAGCCACCAGAGAAGTCCAACCAATTATTTCTTAAAGCCTTTGTACCCCATCTAGAGTCTAGAATAAGGACACTAGTAGAATCTACCTCCTGGAGGATACAAGAGAATGCCTATAACACAAGTAGGCTCCTAATGTTATAGTTACCTTGTGGGGCCAGCTGTGATGAGGTTCAATGGCAAAATGAAGGTTAAGTCATTTTACATACTGTAAAACCCTGTGGCTAATTTGGTATTATTGTTATTATACTCAACTTTCTAACTCTCCCCTAGCTGAGAAGTTCTGAAATCTGGTGCTGATGAGATTTATCCAATAAAATAATTTAAAATATGGATTTTTGATAACGAGTTTGGGAGATTTTACTCAGTGAGTCTGAAGTTGAATTGGGGAAACTTATAGTTTAACCTGCCCCTGGCTCAGTGGTAAAGGATCTGCCCGCCATTGCAGAAGACGCAGGTTTGACCCCTGGGTCGGGAAGATCTCCCCGAGAAGGGAATGGCAACCCACTCCAGTATTCTTGCCTGGGAAATCCGTGGACAGAGGAGCCTGGTGGGCTGCAGCCCATGGGGTCACAAAGGAGTCGTGTCTGGTACCCCACCCCAGGTGACGCTGATGCATCAGATGCATTCAAGGTGTCCCTTTGGGATCTGCTAAGACGATCCCTGGGAAACCTGAGCCCTTGGACAGTAAAGTCCAGAGACTAGAGTTCTGCCTCACAGCAGGCTGTTGACAGAGCTCCCACTGCAACATCTGCAGACATCAGAGGGTGTCAGAATGTTTACACACCTAAGGGGAACTGGGAGGAGAGAGCTGAGACCACCCAAGGGAAGGTATGTCTCCATGGGAGTCCATTAGCCTCATCATTGTCTTGGGTTTTGTGGCTGTGAGGGTTTTTCTATCGACTAGGGAAAGAGGTTTTTAGCTAATAAAGTAGGAAAATTACCCAGGATTTAATTTTTGTTTGAAAGATCAAATGATTAAGGAGCAAAACACACTTTGCAGAAGACCAATTTACATGTCAAGAATCATTAAAATAAGCTGCTGGACTTTCCTGGTGGTCCAATGATTAATAAGAATCCACCTGCCAGTGCAGGGGATGTGGATTTGATCCCTGGTCTGGGAAGATTTCACATATGGGGGGCGGGAAGGTGTGTAACTAAGCGCATGCGCCACAGCTACTGAGCCTCTCATTCTAGAGCCTGTGAGCCTAGAATCTGTGCTCTGCAACGAGAAGCCACCTCAATGAGAAGCCCAGACACCACAAGAAAGAATAGTCCCCTTTTGCCAAAACTAGAGCAAGCCCATGTGCATCATCGGAGATCCAGCAAAGCCAAAAGAGAAGACAGCTAATGGTATGACTCGACACAAACCAGGGCTCTGTAACAACCTAGATGTCAGGAAGCATTTAACAAGAGGCTTCCTGTGTGCTGTTTTGGGTCTGTCAGGAACCCTCTGACCCTTATTGATTCCTGAATATTCAGGAATTAAGAGGAGAGGCACGCCTTTCCCGGGGCTGAGGAATCCAGGCATTTCTCATTACAGTGATAAGTACCCTCTTCCTTTTTATGAGCCATACGGTAAAAGGTGATCGTTTGCAACTCTCTCTTTGATAGGGATCATCTTATGTTTTGTAAGTCTGGAATTTTAATCTTTGTCTTTGCTGAGAATAACCACCTTGTAAGACAGTATATATGCCCACGCCATGTTGATTAAAACACCTTTGCTCCGTCAGAGCTTTGGTCCCCGTGTCTTTCTTTCTTTCTTTCTCTCTTTCTTTCTTTCTATTCCTTCTCTTTTTCTCTCTCTATATTTCTGGCTAATTCCTTGGAGCGCGGAGGCCCGCTGAGCTCACTTTCTTGCCCGGGCTTCTAAGACCCTCTCGAGAAGGCGCACTGTGCCTTCACCCACCCGAGAGGGCGCCTGGTGCCTACGTGCAGTAGCGCGAGCCCTAAGAACAGGGCTCTATTGGCTTTCCGCGTAAACCAGGGGACATCAGCCTCTTTCTCTCTCTCTTACTCTGGGAACCACTAGGTTCCGGTCCATTAAAGGACCAACAAGCGCTATCGGCCTCTTTCTCTCTCTTACTTTCTTATCATCGACTCCGGACCACCAGGTTCCGGTCCATTAAAGGACCGACACCTAGAGGGGTGAGAAAGGGTGGGAGGTGGCAGGGAGGTTCAAGAGGGAGGGGACATGCGCACACCTGTGGTTAATTCATGTTGATGTATGGCAGAAATCAAACCAATATTGTAAAGCAATTATCCTTCAATTAAAAATGAATAATTTTTTTTAAAAAGCTGATGAGTCCTTTACAATTGGCTGCTATTTCTTCTGCTCAACAATGGATGTGATGTTTCTGAAGGAGACCTGCAGCTGTCAGGACCTCTGACCCATAGTCCACTCTGCCTTTCTAGAGGAAGTGGAGGCATCAGAGTCGAGGAGTTGCCGCTGAGTGTGACACTGATGAGAAGTTAGAAGTGATTTATCTTACTTTCTTTGGGAAGCATATTCCAAGGCAGTCTTGAAGAACTCGGGAATGGCTGTACTGAAGGAATCATTTTCTATCTGTAACACAGTTTTGCCTGCCTCCATCCCTCCGGCATACTCTTACTTCTGTGATTTTTAAAATGTTAACGTTTTTTGGTAAAACATTTGCCCCTTCTCTGTTTAACAGAAGAAACTGCATCGATTAAATAACTTTTCAAATCCCCATTTCTTCCTTTTACCCATACATCATAGTCTAGAATAATTTTAAGGAAGTTGCTGATGACATTTCCAACTTCAAAAAAATCCTCATAATTACTTTATATTTGTCCTCGCTACCAAAATTTTTTGCTTCAATAGTATTCATGTAATTGAATACATATGAAATGTATTGAATATGAATGCATACTGAACTTATGGAATGTAAAAGAATATTCAGTTTATTATTCTTCATGTAATTTTAAATATTTGTTTTTCTTTTTAAGTCTATTATAGCCTTCTGTCAGGATTTGAGGATTAGTAAATGATATTTAAATTATGCACTCTAGTTTCCCTTACCAGAATCAACATAGAAAATGACACAATACAATTCTTACTCTGCCCTCTGGTGGAGGCAACTGAGTATGCATTTTCTTTCTAGCCTTGTCTACTCTAGCATATAAATAATCATACCTAACACATATTAGGGGCTTCCCAGGTGGCTCAGAGGTAAAGAACCTGTCTGTGGACACAAGAGACACAGGTTTGATCTCTGTATCTAGAAGATCCCCTGGAATAGGAAATGGCAACCCACTCTAGTATTCTTGCCTGGAAAATTCCATGGACAGAGCCTGGTGGGCTACAGTCCATGGGGGTCACAGTCTGACATGACTTTGCGTACACACACACAACACATATTAAGCATTACATTGAACATTGTGGCAGGCATTGCATGCATCATTTACATCTCACAACAGTTTAAGGAATAAGGAAGTTGATGATCACAGAAGTCAGAAACTAGCATATGGAGGAAAGATTTGAATCCAAGAATGTCCAAATCCAAAGCCTATACTCATATTATTATGGCATGCTGCCTCCCATCCAGTATCTTCAGAGAAGAAGATAGCCTAACAAAACTATGCTTTGGGTGTCTGAGAGCTTCATGCAGGTTAGACCTGTCTTTAAGATCCATCCCTACTAATTTCTGTTTGTTTTACCTTGGTCATATTATGTAACATAGTTAAACCTCTGTATTCTCATCTTTGATTCTCAATGAGAATCTTTGTGGCCACATTTCAGAGGTCTTTGGTGAGAATTAAACAGAATAACCCATAAACACACAAAGTAAGTACCAATGCATTGTTGGTCTGATGACCATATCTTGTTGAAAAATATTGTTTGCCCCAAACTCAAGTTTGTTGGACACATTTACTCTTGGTTCTTTTTTTAAAAAAAAATTATTTATTTACTTCTGGCTGCACTGGGTTTTTGTGGCTGTGTGTGGGCTTTCTTTAGTTGTGGTGAGAGGGGCTACCTCCTAGTTGTGGTGGGCAGGCTTCTTATTGTGATGGCTTCTTTTGCTGCAAAGTACAGGCTCTAGGGTGCACAGGCTTCAGTAGTTGCTACATGTGGGCTCAGTAGTTGCATTGTGTGGGCTCTAGAAAGTGGACTCAGTAGTTGTGGTATACAGGCCTCAGCCACCCCACCACATATGCAGTCTTCCCAGACCAGAGATTGAACTGGTTGGTGTCCCCAGTATTGGCAGGCAGATTCTTAACCACTGGATCACCAGGGAAGCCCCTCAGTTCTTGTCTTTTACATGGCTTCCCCATAAATTTTAAATGCAATTTTCCTGGTAAAAAGAGACCTTCAGTTTTTTGTCATTGCAACTGAATGTTTCCCCTCTGTGAGTTTAGTGTATGATAGAGTTGCCTTTGTTGTCCTGTGTGTGCTTCTGTGTTTAGTCGCTCAGTCGTGTCCGACTCTGTGCCACCCCGTGGACTGCAGCCCACCAGACTCCTCTGTCCATGGGGATTCTCCAGGCAAGAGTACTGGAGTGGGTTGCGATGCCCTCCTCCAGGGGTTCTTCCCAACCCAGGGATTGAACCCAGGTCTCCCACATTGCAGGCGGATTCTCTACCATCTGAGCCACCAGGGAAGCCCTGTTTTCCTAGGAAGCAGCAAATGAGAATATGATATGGTCCCTGGACCTTTGTTCCTTGTCTATCATTCTATTCAAAGCCATTTGGGAATTCATCTCTTAATAAGAAAGCTGTATGAATTTATTAATGATTTATGTATGGTTTGGTTACAAATTTAAGATTTTTTTAAAAAATTTTAAATTTTCTCATTTATTTTTGGCTGCTCTGGATCTTTGTTGCTGTGCATGGGCTTTCTCTAGCTGTGGCAAGCGGGTCTACTCTCTAGTTGCAGTATGCGGGCTTCTCATTACAGTGACTTCTCTTAACTGCGGAGCACGGGCTCTAGGGCACACAGGCTTCAGGAGCTGTGGGGGGAGGACTCTAGTGCGTGCGAACTTCAGCAGTCGTGGCACGCAGCCTCAGTAGTTGTGGCACACGGGCTTAGCTGCCCTACAGCATGTGAAATCTTCCCGGACCAGGAATCAAACCCCCTAGCCCCTGCATTGGCAGGTGTATGACTACTGGACCACCAGAGTGGTCCCACTAGTTTCTTTCTGGGTCCAAATCTTGCTGACCAAACGGCCTCACCAAACTCAAAAAAGAAGTCATCATCCAATGAAAATTTTTTCAGTGAAGGAAACAGATGGTGTGATGGTGTACGGATCGTAAAGTTCTTTTTAAATGCCTCAGAAACTCATGAAAAATAAATGGTGCACTTTTTAAAAAAATCCACACTTCTTGTAAGATTGTAGTGAGCAGGAATTTTTACATTATGTTAGTGAGTATGTAAATTGGCATGGTGGTTTTGAACAATAATTTGGTATTTTGTAGTAATAGCTTTAAAGATGTTCATTTCACTTTCAGAAATCTGCCCTTAAGAAAAAACAAGCAAAGCTTTAGTTAAACAGATGCTCATTATAGCATTATTGATGACCAGAAAGTTAGAAATGACCAATGTGTGAATAGTAGAGGATTGTTTATATAAATGATTGTACTTATAGTAAGATTAACTACAGTATATTCATTAAAAACATTCATTTAGGAGATGACTTGGGAAAATATAATACAATGATAGGTAGAAAAAGAAAACCAAAATACTGAACTATCCATACTATAATCTATCCATCTGCAAATTATATATATATATATATAAACACGCTATTTCCTTCCTATTTCATATTCTGTCTTCATATTTTAACAGAATTTTCTGCAACACTCCTGAGCTATTTCTTGCCTCCAGTAGGTCATATAATCAAGAATGGTTTGCACTTAACCAAAGCATCTCCACTACTGTTAGAATTTGTCATGTTCACATTTTCATTTTAGCCTATCATGGGGTATCAGTCTGAATATGGAAAAAAACCTAGACAACAAACAGGGTATGGATTCAGAAATTATGGTTGGCTATTTATTTCTAATATGTAGAAGTAACATCATTATTTTCTAGATTCGTTTTTAGCCTGTTTTACCAAAAAGGGAGTTCTATACCTGACTAAGGTCAGGTATCTACATATTGATCTACACATTGATCATTTTAAAAAGAGCCACATATTCCTTCAATAATAAAATTTTAATTCTGTTATTCATCTTTTGTATTTTCAGCTTCAGCGAGTTGTAACTGACAAGTAATAAACTGCATATTCTTAAGTATATAATTTGATAAACTTTGACGTATGTGTGCATGCCTGTGGCATTAGTTCTCTATTGTTATGTTACAGATTACCTCCCAAATTAAGGACTTAAAACAATAAGCATTTGTTATCCTACAAATATTTCTGTGGGTCAGGAATTTGGGAGTGGTGTAGCTGGGTGGCTTAGGCTCAGGATATCTCATGTAGCTCCAGCCAAGATGTTTGAAGGGCTGCAGATGGTAAAGAACCTGCCTGCCAATGCAGGAGACACGAGACATGGGTTCGATCCCTGGGTCGGGAAGATCCCCTGGAAAAGGAAATGGCAACCCACTCCAGTATTCTTGCCTAGAGAATTCTATGGACAGAGGATCCTGGTGGGCTATAGTCTGCAGGGTCGCAAAGAGTCAGACACGACTAAGTGACTAACACACACACACACATACACACATACACACACACACACACACACACCCCTGAAGATTTGACTGAGGCCAGATAATCTGCTTCCAAGAGGGCGCACACTCGTGGCTGTTGGCAGGAATCCTCAGGTGTTTGCTTGCTCTTGACCGGATGCCTTAGATTACATCTGGGGGAAATCTCTCCACGGTGGCCGGTTACTCCTCACAGAGTGAGCGAGCCAGGGGAGCGCAAACAAGAGAGAACTGCAGTGTTTCCTGACCGGCTCCGAGACTGTCGTCGCCCCTCTTTATTCTGCTCGTTAGAAGTGAGTCACTAAGGGCAGCCCACACTCGAGGCAGGAAGATTAGGCTCTGCTCCTGGAAGGGAGGAGTGTTAGAGAACCTGTGAGTGTATTTGAAAACCCACACATGCATGAAGTTAGCAGCACAATCAAGATAATGAACATACACCATGTTAATTCAGATTCTAAGCCAAATGAAATGTTAATGTGCTTAATAGTATTTCAACTTTGATGGTAAAGTTTTTAAATTACACAAAGTATTTTCCCAAATACCACTGTTACCTTGTGTTCACAGAGGACCTTTCAGAGATTGAATTATTTTCAGAATGTTTTCAAAATTGTTCTTAGAGCAGTCAGCACATCTTTTATGCATGAAGCTGGTAAACATCCAGCAATTTTGGGCCAGAAATACAAAAATTCCTTATTTGGGAGATAAAGGGGAAAGGATGCAGCAGAGGATAAATAAGAATATGTCCATAAATTATGTTTCTTTATGTCAGGCCTCTGACTCCCTCATGACCTTATCAGAAAACATTATTTGGAACATCTAAAGAAAGATGTTTTTCTGACAAATACTGAAAATGTGATCTTACTTCTAGTATGCCAGCACCTCTACAGCAAGTACCCAGAGAGCACATTTTCTATCTCCTGAGTTTTTCTGAGAGCAAAGGGTTTCCTCTGTCATTGCTGCTCTCACAGCACCTGTGTGATGACCACAGCATCACAAATAACGTTGCCGCCCTCCATGTAGTATGCACTTTGTATATATATCAGGCACTAAGCTGTCTCTTGAAAACACATTAGCTCATCTCTTTCTTATAAATCCCTGTAAGAGAGGAGTACTACCCTCATTTTAATTTTTTTTTTCTGTTAAGAATGTTGGTGAAATTAAGACAACCCATGGTCATTCATTCAATCATTTGTGCACCCTTCATTCAACAACTGTTTTTTGAGCACTAGCTCCGTACCTGGTACTGTTTAGGTGCTGGGGGTTTTGAAGGAACAAAACCGCTAAAATTCTCTACCTTCAGAATTACATGAAGGAAGTGACATTTAAACACAGACTGTTCAAAGTCTGGATTCCTAACCACCATATCAGTGGTTCTCAAACTTTTATGGGAGTAAACATTACCTGAGAAACTTCGTAATAAAATATCAGGTGGCCGAAGTGTTGGAGCTTCACCTTAAGCATCACTCCTTCCAATGAATATTCAGGGTTGGTTTCCTTTAGGAGTGACTGGTTTGATCTCCTTGCCGTCCAAGGGATTCTCAAGAGTCTTCTCCAACACCACAGTTCAAAAGCATCAATTCTTTGGTGCTCAGCCTTCTTTGGCCACTTTATGCAAAGAGCCAACTCAGTGGAAAAAAACCCTGATGCTGGGAAAGGCAGGAGGAGAAGGGTGTGACAGAGGATGAGATGGTTGGATGGCATCAGCAATTCAATGGACATGAGTTTGAGCAAACTCCAGGAGATAGTGAAACACAGGGAAACCTGGTGTGCTGCAGTTCATGGGGTCAAAAAGAGTTGGACACGACTGAGTGACTGAATGAGAACAACAACCTTCTTTATGGTCCAAATCTCACATCCATACATGACTACTGGAAAACCATGGCTTTAACTATAGGGACCTTTTTGGCAAGGTAATGTCTCTGCTTTTTAATATGCTGTCTAGCTTTGTCATAGCTTTTCTTCTAAGGAGCAAGCATCTTAATTTCATGGCTGCAGTCACCATCCACAGTGATTTTGGAGCCCAAGAAAATAAAATAAGTCATTGTTTCCACTTTTCCCCCTTCTACTTGCCTTGAAGTGATGGGACTGGATGCCATGATCTTAGTTTTTTGAATGTTGAGTTTTAAGCCAGCTTTTTCACTCACCTCTTTCACCCTCATCAAAAGGCTCTTTAGTTCCTCTTCGCTTTTGGCCATTAGATTGGTTTTCATTGGCATTTCTGAGGCTGTTGTTATTTCTTCCGGCAGTCTTGATGCCAGCTTGTGATTCACCCAGCCCGGCGTTCTGCATGCTGCACTCTGCATATGAGCTAAGTAAGCTGGGTGACAATGTACAGCCTGATCATACTCCTTTCTCAGTTTGGAACCAGTCCGTTGTTCCATCACCGGTTCTAACTGTTGCTCTTGGCCTACATGCAGGTTTTTCAGGATGCAGGTAAGGTGGTCTGCATTCCATCTGTTTAAGAATTTTCCACAGTTTTTTGTGATCCACACAGTCAAAGGCTTTAGCATAATCAATGATGCAGAAGTAGATGTTTTTCTGGGACTCTTTTGCCATCTCCGTGATCCAGCAAATGTTGGCAATTTAATCCCTGGTTACATTACAGGGCAAAGGGGAGTTTGTGTGGTGTAATTAAGCTTATTGATCCTAAAGTGGAGATTATCCTGGTTTGTTCAGGTGAGACCAATGTAATCATGTGATCCCTTAAAAGCATAAGAGGAGGGTAAAGGGCTGTGACAGAAAGGGAAGTCAGAGAGATTTCAAGAGTGAGCCATGTTTGAGGTGCAGGCTCTAAGACATAAAGGTCATGTGCAGTGACTGGAGACAGGCTTCTAGGAACTTGTTCAAAGCATGGAAGAGGCTCTAGGAGCAAAGACTGGTCTTGGGTGACAACTAGCAAGGAACCAAGAACCTCAGCCCTACAACTATGAGGAACTGAATTCGGCCAGCCTAAAAGAGCATGGACACAGATCATCCCCAGAGCCTCCGGTAAGGAATGTGTCTCTGTTGACACATTAATTTTTAGGCTACTGAGACCAGTAGGACTTCTGTCTATAGAACTGTGAAATATTAATAATATCTGGGTTGTTTGTTTTAAGCTGCAAAGTTTGTTGTAAATTGTTATGGCCTTGTAACAAAGCACGATACACAACCGGGAGTTGGGATCCTGTCACACCTCTGCACAGTTAGAATGGGCGAGTTTCTTACAGAAGATGGAGAGCGCTTTCTGCAGCACCTGGGTTTACCTGGGAATAAAGAGCTGCCTGTGCCAGTCCCGCCAGTGGCAAAGGTATTGTACTTGTCCCTGTGCTATTGCAAGAGGAATGGGCAAACTCATTTTCATGGGCCGCCGCTACAAATGGCTTGAAAAGAAAAGGAGATAAAGGGGGAATGACTTCTACAGGGGCCATTCATTGTTAGGGGGTTTGCTGGGCTGTTTGTCATGATGTTGCCGTGACTTCAGTAGCACTGCCCAGGGCTCCGTTTGCATGCTCACATTGTGACACCAATCTTAATAAAACAGCTGCTGCTCCTGGACTTAATAATTCGTGGTTGAATGAAGAATAGGAACAGGTGAATGGGCAACTTTAATGGCTTTTGAATAGCTGGATAACCCGTGATGGCAAAGAAAGCGCTACTTTGCTCTATATTGGGGGTAGCTGTCCAAATTGGATAAAGCTGTATGAAACTGTGTTATCTGTTGAGTTGTGATAACTCAACAGTTATATATGTGATATCTGATAACTGTGTTATCTGTTGTTATCTGTTAAACTGTTGACTTGTTTGTTTGTTTGTTTGTTTTTGTGCTTCACAAAACTGGACCACATGAAAATCACCTGAGAACCTTTAAAAAATTCTTGACCTTGGGTCTCAGCATCAGACAAATCTGATTAAATTAGTCAATATGGAGCTAATGAACCAAGTTGAAAAGCCCTTCTCTGGGCTCTTTCCTTCAGAATTGGTTCTGGTTGGACCATTCTTGTCACAACAGGGACCAAGCTGTCTACCAGCCAACTTGCTGTTCCCATGCTAAAGAATCTCAGGATAATAAGATATTCAATTCACGTGCCTGATGCATAAAGACTTTAAAAAAAAATTAACACTTGTTGCAGGCAGGCATAGATGAATAAAATAATACACATTGCCTCATAATATTGACCATAAAGATTGAAAATGACGTCAGTTTTAATGATCAGATCATGAAGTGACTTGAGGGTGGTCTTAATATTAAATAATTAAACTCCAAGTGTTCTTTCAGATTAAATCATTGTGTTTATGAGGATGGCCTGGAGGTCAAATGGAAATGATTAAAAAAAAATTCCAAAAGGCTATTATGCTCTTCGATATCATAATGCCTTTGGAAGAATTTTTTTTTTTCTTTTCTACTGAAAATTCAAGGAAAATCTTCTAGGTCTTTACCATTTAAGAGCAGACAGATAGTAAGAGATATATTGAAATTTCTTCTATAGAGAGTCACAGTAACCTCGGGGGATTGTTAAGGAGAGCATCAGCAATTGTGTAGTATGTGTTAATAGTAACTGTATTTTAAGTTACAGAAAGGGAAAAAGATTTTTCTGCATGTCATCTTAAGGTCTCATTGAGTTTTTGATAATATATAAAAATCTTGAGTATTTTTGTGAAAGCCCTGTTTTCATCTGTAGGATTGTGGCACCCGGGAATCTAATATATTTTTCAAGACCCTTTTTTCTTTAACCAGCTTTTGATTTCTTGCTCATACTATCAAGTCTCCATAAGAAATTTTCCCTTCCCTTCTGCTTCCCACTGCAAAACCTGACTGCACTTCAGCTCAAGTATTAACAAATGGTCTTTTGTGAATGCCATCTTTTCCCTTGCTAAGCCCATGTTAACGTGTCAGTTTCTAGAATTTCCATTACCAACACCACTCCTTCCAGAGTTCTATTTTTAAACGTCCTTTCACTTTTGACTTGTTCTCTATTAGCCTACCCCTGTCTTTTGCCTTTTCTAGTCTATGAATAGAGGCAAGGGCAAAAAGATGCCGACGGATATGTTCATTTATACTTGACCTGAAGTGATGTCAGCCACAGGGAGTGCATCACACCTGGTGTATCCCAGTGAGAAAGTACAAAGGAGCAGCTGCCAACTTTTCAGAAATACAATTGCCTGCCTTTCTCTTGCAAATGGCTTCGTGATTTGGTGGAAGCACAGCAATTTAAAACCTTAGCTCAGTTGGGCTTGTCACCCACTTAAACAAAAGACTGCTGGCCGCTTTGACATGAACAATGTAGTCATCACTGCTAAGATGAGGTTGTGCTTTTCTTGGTTAGTTTGAAAATTATTAAAAAAGAAAACTTCAAGCGTCTGTTTCAGTATGGACCTTAAAAAGATAGCTTTTGTTCATTTCATCATAAGTAGTGGTTGGATGCTCTGTGCCCTACAGGTTAGTAAAAATATTAGCAAAGGACAAGAGCAACTCATTTGAGATTGTTGTGCAGAAAGTAAAGCACATAGAGATGGAGCAGAAGAGATAGAAACAGGAGTACAAATGGGAGAATGAGACTTGGATGGGAAGAGTATCAATTTTTTTGCTTATATTTTCTAATTCAGCTCTCTTTAATACAGAATGATATGTAAGCCTCTTGAAATAAGGCAAAATAAAACCCTTTTTAGACTGTCCTTAATAGCCTTTTCTTGTATTTACAAAGTACCTGAAAGAATAGTATCTTCACCAAACCTGTCCCTGCCAAGGTGACTGGTAATCCTGAGTTTTCTCCACGTTATCTGAAAATGTGGACCACTTCTATGTCAAAACTCGCTCCTCTCATAGTTTCTTGTCTCCCACCCTCGTCCCATTCTCCATTTATCTTTTTTTTTAAAAAAATTGAAGAATAGTTGATTTACAATGCTGTTAATTACTGCTGTACAGAAAAATGACAGTTATTCATGCACATTCTTTTTCATATTTTTTCCAGTGTGACTTATCACAGAATGCTGAATATACTGTGCTATACTGTAGGACCTTGTTTATTCATTGTATATATACCAGTTTGCATGTGCTCATCTTGAACTCTGGATCCAACTATCTCTCACTTGCCACCCATTTGGCAACCACCAGTCTATTCTCTATGTCCCTGATATGTTTGTTTCATAGATAGGTTCATTTGTGTCATATTTTAGACTTCACTTATAAGTGCTATCATATGGTATTTGTCTTTCTGACTTCATTTAATATGATAATCTCTAGTTGCAACCATGTTACTGCAAATGGCCTTTTGTTCTTTTCAATGGCTGAGTAGTATTCCATTGTATATATGTATCATGTATCACATCTTCTTTATCCATTCTCTGTTGATAGATATTTAGGCTTTTCCATGTCTTGGCTATTGTGAACAGTGCTGCTATGAACATAGGTATGCGTGTATCTCTTTGAATTATAGTTTTGTCTGGATGTATGTCCAGGAGTAGAATTGCTGGATCATGTGTTGATTCTATTTTTAATTTTTTGAGGAACCTCCATACTGTTTTCCACAGTGGCTATACCAATTTACATCCCCACCAACAATGCAGAAGGGTTCCTTTTTCTCTACATCCTCTCAGGCATTTGTTGTTTGTAGACTTTTAAATGTCCATCCATCTCTTTAGCAGCTCATTTTTTAAGTCATCTTTGTGAGTTTGTCTTCCTTGGTTGCCTATAGAAGTACTGTACCTTACTTCCCCATCTACTCTTCTGATTTGATACATTCTCCTGAACTTTGTTTTATCTACTCCCTAGAGTTTTAATTATTACCTCTATTTTTTAATTGAGTATATTTGACATGCAGCCTTGCATATAGCATGTTACTTCAGTACTTAACATGCATGCCTTGCTCAGTCGCTCATTGCATATTTGCACCCTTAAACAGCATCAGTCATATCCCCTACCCTATTCCCTGGTAACCATCATTTTACTGTCTTTTATGAGTTTGAATTTTTTCTATTTCACACAGGTGTTATTATATGGTACTTGACTTTCTCCATCTGTCTTATCTCACTTAGCATAATGTGCTCAAGGTGTATCCATGTTGTTGCAAATGGCAGGATGTCCTTTCTCATGGGTGAATAATATTATACATATTTTTTATCCATTCATGAGTATTTAGGTAGTTTCTATGTCTTGGCTTTGAGAATAATACTGCAGTAAGCATGGGAGTGCATATGGCTCTTCAAAGTCCTGTTTTTATTTCCTTTGGCAATGTTATAGAATAACTCAGTTTTCCTCCTTCCACAGTAGGAAAAATCTCAGTTCTTCCCTACTATGAGTTCTTCCCTGTGAATCTCCTATTACTTCTCATAAAAGATACTTCACTTCTGGTCACCAGATGTGTGGAAGTTTTTCCCCACACCAAGTAATTTTCTGACAGAAGCTAGATGTCTTGTGTGCTTAGTCACTCAGTTGTGTCCAACTCTTTGTGACCTCATGGACTGTAGCCTGCCAGATTCTCCAGATCAGAATACTAGAGTGGGTTGTCATGCTCTTCTCCAGGGGATCTTCCCAACCCAGGGATCGAACCCAGTCTTCCACATTGCAGGTGGATTCTTTACCAGCTGAGCTACCAGGGAAGCCCAGATTTGCAACTAGTGTCTAGATAACTACCTGGATAGTATCAAGTCCCGTAGGTTAAGGGCTCAGTCCCACAAGACCCCCCTCCCCCCTACTTTAGACCCTAGTTGCAAACTCAGGTTGTCACCTGGGCTTTTGACAAAATGGCTGTCGATTGGAAGTTGCAATGACCCCTTTCTCTTGTTTAATTAATTTGCTGGAGAGGCTTGGAAATGTTTTATTTTTTACTAGGATATGTTGAAGGATGTGGTTGAACATCCAGATGGAAGACATGAGCAGG
The DNA here is from genome assembly GCF_019320065.1 of Cervus canadensis. Classification (NCBI taxonomy): domain Eukaryota; kingdom Metazoa; phylum Chordata; class Mammalia; order Artiodactyla; family Cervidae; genus Cervus; species Cervus canadensis. The sequence goes on from NC_057401.1 coordinate 19,516,186, forward strand.
GCAATGTCTGTGGGAAGGAATACAGAGCTTCATGCCCTCTCTGGGCATGCCACTCCTAGCACCTCCATGTGTTCACCAGTCTGGAAGATTTCCAAACTCTGTTCTTGTGGGATTTTTTGAAGGCTTCCCCACATATGCCTGAGTAATTGTTAACTACATTTCTATCACCCCTCCCCTCTCTGGAGGATGAGGAGTGGGGCTGAAAATGCCAAACTTCTAATCTTGGCTTGGTCTTTCTGGTGACCAACATCCATCCAGAAGCCCACTCAGGCTCATCTCAGTATAACAAATAAGAGCACTAAGGGTATTATCACTTAAGAAATTACAAGACTGTGCAAGATAATGGAGTAGAAAGACCCTGAGATCACCTCCACTCATAGGCACCCCCAAATCACAACTATTTGCAGAACAACCATTGATGAAGAATACCAGAGCCTATAACAAAAGATCTTCTACAAATAAGATGAGGAGGGACAGAATTGTGGTATAGTCAAATCCCATATCCCCAGGGTAGAAGGTTTCACAAACAGGAGAATAATTACAATTGCAGAGGTTCTCCCAAATGAGTCAGAGGTCTGAACCCCACATCAGGCTCTCCAGTCTGGAGGTCCTGCACTAGGAAGAGAGCCCTTAGAGCATTTGGCTTTGAAGGCCAGAGGGGTTTACTTATGGACACGGGCTTCCCTGACAGCTCAGTTGGTAAAGAATCTACCTGCAATGCAGGAGACCCTGGCTTGATCTGGAAGATTCCCTGGAGAAGGGAATGGCCACCCACTCCAGTTTTCTGGCCTGGATAATTCCATGGACTGTATAGTCCATGAGGTCTCAAAGAGTTGGACATGACTGAGCGACTTTCACTTTCACTTTAGGGCTTCCCAGGTGGTACTAGTGGTAAAGAACCTACCTGCTAATGCTTGAGACCTAAGAGATGCTGGTTTGATCCCTGGGTTGGGAAGATCCCCTGGAGGAGGGCATGGCAACCTATTTCAGTATTCCTGCCTGGAGAATCCCCATGGACAGAGGAGCCTAGCGGGTTGCAAAGAGTCGGACATGAGTGAGTGACTAAGTACAGCACAGCAAGTTTTTAACAACTTAAGTTCAAATGCATCTAAAGCTCTACATTTTAATCTATCCCACTTCATTTTATGTTCTTGATGTCACATTTTACATTTTATTTTGTATCATTGTTGTTGTTCACTCGCTAAGTTGTGTCCAACTCTTTAAGACCCCATGAAGCATGCCAGAAGCATGCCAGGCTTCCCTGTCCTTCACTATCTCCTGGAATTTGCTCAAACTCATGTCCATTGAGTCAGTGATGCTGTCCAACCTCAGTTGCCCTCTTCTCCTGCCCTCTATCTTTCCCAGCATCAGGATCTTTTTACCAGTGAATTGGCTCTTTGCATCAGGTGGCCAAGGTATTGGAGCTTCAGCATCAGTCCTTCTAATGAATATTCAGGGTTGATCTCCTTTAGGATTGACTGGTTTGATTTCCTTGCAGTCCAAGGGACTCTCAAGAGTCTTTTCCAGCACCACATTTTGAAAGCATCAGTTCTTCAGCACTCAGCCGCCTTCATGGTCCAAATCTCACATCCATACACGACTACTGGAAAAACCAAGCTTTGACTGTACAGAAGCCTGTTGGAAGTCAGATCCTTAGGCAGCAACTTTTAAAATACACAAATAGATTGTCTTATGTGACTGTACATATAACTCACTGGCCACAGAGCCATGCAATAAAGGCATCTTGTGGGTGGCAATTGCAGAGATTGGGATGCTAGTTGAGTCCTTTAGAAAAGATATCAGTGCCTTAGAGCAAGGCAAAGGGAGAGCTGGGCTCCAGAGATGGAGTCCAGTGGCTTCTGTCCTTGGAAAGCCCCTCTGTTAGGCCTTAGACATGCAACCAACAAGAAGCCTGTTCCCCAGGCTGAAGCTCCAGAAGAAGCAAAAAGACCTCTGTTACATGAAGACTGGAGGGGTGTTTCAGTCTGCTGTCTGCACAGTGCCTCAGGGGTGGAAGCTTGCCGAGAACCATTGCTCTGTTTATCACCAGCCCATGGAACTCAGGGAAGCAAGTCCTGCTGGTTTGATTGCTAGGCAATCAAGGGGCTTTCCCTGGTGGCAACCACAAAAACCAAGGCCCTAGACATAAAACCTGGGCATCAGACACATGAAAGAGCCCTCCTCTTGGGGTGTGGCAGAGGGAGAGCACAAAGATGGGGCCTGTCTCCTGCGGTTCCTGGAGATTTCACGGAGCCCTCAGCTGTTGGTTTAGTTAGATACCTGCCCCGCAGGTTGCAGCCCTGAAGATACGCTAGTTGACGGCTTTCACAGAAATGCTGGGTGCCTCAGTCTGTTGCCTCTTGCTGTGCTCTGGGAGCGGCAGCCATGTAAGAACTCTTTCTCCATTATATTTCAGGACCCTCACATTTGAGCTCCAGTGGCCACCAGGGCCAGGTGCTTTGGAGGTGTTACCTGGGCAGCAGTGATGCAAAGCAGGGTGCCAGAGAAGGGTAGAAGTTCCTTTCTAAGAGATAAAGGGGAGCTGGAGAACGGGAGAGAGCGAGCACAGAGATGGTGTCCGCCAGCCTGTCCCCAGGGAGTACCCTGTCAGGCCCCCTGATGTGTGTTAAACTAGATGCCTGCCCCTCAGGCTAACACTTCATGTGAAGAGGCTTATCTGCTTGTCTTAAAGTGTGGGTTCCTCTCAGTTGATTGCCTCCCTGCTGGTCTCTGAGGCAAGTGAGTCAGAGCCCAGAAAGTATGAGTTGTTTCTCGATTGCTCTGCACTTTGGGTCTCATGGATGTGATCCCTGTTGACTTTAAAAGCTAGGTGTTTGGGGATTTATCTCAGATGCATATTTCATGAGTTGGGGTGCCTGATGTGCTCCACAGGGAGAAGCCCTGGGTTTTAGTTCCCTCCTGATTGTGGACATCACATCCATGATGGAGTTTATGGTGAGATTGTGTCTCAGCTTCTCTTACCTGCTTTGCTGTTTTGTTTTTTAATTTGCTCAATGTGTAAGGGTTGCTCAGGTAGTTTTTATGCTTTTTCCAGAGGAAGTTTTTCGATATGTAGCTGCAGATTCAGTATGTTTATGGGATGAAGTAAGTTCAGGATCTGCTATGCCACCATCTTGAACCAGAACCTATACTTTGTCTTTTAGTTAATGGAACTAATATGTACTTAATCAGCTGATGAATATGCACTTAGTCAACTAATATGTACTTACTCAGCTGAGCCAGGAAGGTCAGCGTTGGTCAGGTTCTAGGCCTCACTCTTCAAACCTTACTGGTCACCGTTACCCACCTTCTAAATTGTGTGTCCTGTACTCATCACCACCACTGAGCCACTTTTATGTAAGCTGTGCTGGTCTTTGTTGGGCTCTATGCTCTGGTGCACGGGCTTCTCTAGTTGTAGAGCATGGGGTCCAGAGCGTGTGGGCTTAATTGTCCCTCGGCAAGTGGGACCTTAGTTTCCCGACTAGGGATCGAACTCACAACCTGAAAAAGATACATTCACTTTGTCTCTAGTTCAAGCTCAGTACTGTACTTAGGACTGCAGAAGAGGAGGGGACCAAACTGGAAATAAGCATCCTAGGACCAAAAATAATACAAACTGAAGGGAGATGAAAAAAGTTCTCAGACCAAGACTGAGAAATTCAGGAATATAGTCTCTTAGATATTTATTGTAATCTCCAAAAAATAAAACAAGATTAACCCAAAGAACAAAAACCACTTTCTATACAGAATTCACATACAAACTTAATACCTAATAGAGCACATACAGTTCTTACACAATTAATTTCAATAAAGAGAATTAAAACTTCACAATGTGAATACACTTTATAGCTTTAAACCCAGACAAAAGCTCCTGTGGACACATGAAGAGTCACAATAATTGCTGTGCAGCGGTAGTTTTCAGATAAAATCACGATCACTATATGAAAGCATTAAGCTGTTACTCAATTTTTTCTCAAGAAGAGCTCCACAGTGCAGTCACTGAGGAGGAGCCAAAAGTGCCTGGTTACAAAGGAAGGTCTTCATCTATGTACTTCCCCAACGCTCTTTATGGGAAACATGGAACCACAGAAAAATCTCTGGGCACACATCTGCCTGGTTGATGTTGGCCTCGACAGTGTCTTGTGGTTTGGTGCATGGGCAAAATGTCTAAATCAGTGGTTCTAATGAGCTTCAAATCAGTCTGTGTTTTGGAACGAGTCTGGGGCTGCTCAGCAGCACTGAGGAATATGATGATGCTACAGTTCATCTTCGTCAGGGGAACAAAAACACAGCCAAACTGGGGCAATTGGTGGGGTTTCTGAGGGCCAGTCTGGTTCTCTGGAGAAAAACAAAGATCTCTAGCTGCCAGCTCTTCACCCTTCCAATAAGGGAGCAAACTGTGACCTTCCCCATTCATTTGCCTGGCACAGTCTCCTCTAACTCTTTTGTCATGTCTCACCTCTTCGGTGGAGTCCTTCTTGATTCCTCCTGTTTTTATAGGTCTCCCATTCTCTGTGTCCCTATATCCTGACATAAGGTAGCATTTAGATTATATTCTGGCATTTTGTTCCTTGTGCTTCAGTCAGTAAACTTATTAGGGGCCAGAGCCATACCTCTTCCATGTTTGATTACCCCAGCACTGAGCACGTGCTATTTGGTAACTGTTGATAACTGAACATTTAAATACACCCTTAAATTATCATTCTCATGTTGGCTACCTGCTTACATTTTCTTTTTTTTAATTTGGCACAAAGTCATCTCTAATCTTCCTGTTCCACTCACCTCTGTTTTGTCAGTGGGTGTGAAAGATGAGTACAAAATTTTATCTATCACATGTAAAACAGGGCCACATACCACTGGTGGTGGCCCAAAGCCATTTTTTGTGATCGGCACATCTTCACATGTCAATGTCAGGCAACTGTCATAGAGAGAACTGAAGGCTTTCTGTGAGGTACTGAGGGTCATGGTCATCTAAAACCAACTGCCCTTCGTCATTTTTAGTGACAAACATAACTTTTCTTCCCAAGGGTATTATGATTTACTCTAACTAAATGAAAAAGCAAACCACAATATTAAAATGAGTGCTTTGCCTTAAAAATTGAAATGGCAAATAGGAATTTAAGATAGTTGTCCTACTTGAAACTTCATATTTATATAAACACAGTTTTTGGTAATCCGCAACCAGGCCTAACTTCTTGATTTTCCATCTCAGTGAAGTTGTAGACCACAAATTATGAGACTAATCAAGGGGGTTTGACGATGAATATATGAGTTTATGATGATATACCAAAATGATTTAAGGGTTTTGACTTGTTTCTCTTATATTATCAGTGTGGACAATTGAGAATTGAAAGCGAATATAACAACAACATAAAAAGAAATCAATATCTTAGAGTTCCCAGGACTGACAGGGATTTTGCAAACAAAATACAGGGTTAACAAAATATGCACACAAATATGAGTGAAAATTCTTAGTAGACAGAACATGGGATCAACATTTCAGAGAAAAATAAAAATGACTTATGTGCATATTTTTTCTTAGGTTTCTAAATTAACCTTGTATAAAAGGCTTCAGGAGAAAAAAAGCTTCAGGAGAATTTGCAACTAAAGAAGGGAACACTTATTTAAAATAAACTAACAGCCACTCTGTCTTGAAAATAAAACCCACAATTCTAAAAGGCAAAATTGACATATATTCGCAGATACTAAATGTTTGGTCTTAATTAGGAATAAAACATACTTTGAAGTAGGCACAGAAGAGTTTCACATGACACCAATAAGGTATTTACTGTATAAATTGCACCACTAGACAAATACAGCTACAAGAAATAATTTGAGCAAGTCAAACAGCCATCAAAGCATCTCACACATTCATTATAATTCACTCTTTCATACTAGTTTATATACACTGAGTAAGTCATTAAATATTGCACTTATTGGCCCATGAACCCTCAATTCTGAGGTGTTGAAAAATAGAAAACAAATCTATTTTTTACAACATATTTCATGCAACATTTAAGACATTTCAGTTCCACAAACACCATTAAATAGTTGTACATTTGGACAGGTCAACGGTATCACATCACGTCTGACATTAACAATATATTAACAGGAATTAACAGGAAGTTTTCATTCAGCACATATCCTAGGGATGGTGAGAAAATGCATGGAAAACCATCATACCAAGACAGCAAACAACCCCCAGACTTCACTTGTATGAGGAGTATGGAACCACTAGAAAGATGAAAGCTCGCTCATGTCCCTGAAAGGCCAGGTGTCTGCGGCTCACGTACCGTCTGCGTCTTTAAGAACAGCGTTCATGAACCTAAGCAACCTTTAGTGCCAAACAACATAAACATGGAAATATTTCCATTAAGAAAGAAAGCCACAGCCAACTCTCAGTTGTCCACAATGAAGGAAAGTATGAACACAGGTGAACAAAACACACAGGTAACCCCCTCCCATGCCCCAACCTCATTTCAGCAAGTGATGACTGGTTACAGTTACAGTAAATGTATCAATGGGAGGTAAATGGTGAAACTTAAGTTTCATTTCCCGTTCTTGGTCCTGTCATTCTGTGGGGGTAGTGCTTGAAAAAATTAAAATGATAAAAAATCAGGAACTAGAAAAGAGAACTGTAAATAGAAAGCTCAATTTGCCCACTGTCTTGATGGTCTGATTTTAATACTCAAACTCTGACAGAGACTTTGTAATAATTTCTTTTCCCTAGAACGTTTGCAAACTATATCCTCTCTATTCTCTCCTTTTAATGGAAATTAGGTCTATGCACAGACATACGAATCTAGTCAGTGTGAAGAATCTATTTTGTAGACCTTTTTAAAGAAAACGCCAGTTCCAGCTGGAGCATAGTAAAGCTTCCTTTTCCCTGGCACTGAGAAAGCACCACAGGTGGAACCTCTCCTTCATAGAAAAGTGTGTTTGAGTGTGTATGTTCTGGGAGGGGCAACACTCTTGAGGCCCAAATGTAAATAGCTTAATCCATTTAAGGGAAATATTTGATTAGCATGTCAAGAATTCCTGTAAAGGTTTTTAAGAAACCAAAAATATTTATTTATGAAGTAACAATAGGTGGATATATTTTAAATAAATTCTCCAGACGTGTTTTTGCCCCCCTAGGGGATACTGTGTTTTTGGAAAATCTGGAACCCTGTAGGTGCACTGTAGAGATAATCAAGACTTTTTTTTTTCCTGGTTATAAGCTTCATTTTTTATCCATGTTTTCCCAGTTTGTTTCAGAATATAAAACAGGTTTATATCTTTGATTGGCTTTGATCAAAAACTACCTAAAATATAAAGGACTCTAAAAAGCTGACCCTAATGGTTCAACTCATCAGAAAGATTTCACCACTTTACTGGCGGACCCCTAAAGCACAGGTAGTTTACTCAAACGGGCAAAGCCAAGCAGAGCTGGAGAGGCTGCACTTCCAAGGGGTGATCAGAAAGGCCACACGGGTCTGGTTGCTCACGCGGCACCCTGACACAGCACGCTGAGTAAGTACACACTTAAAGGATCAAAGAATTCTAGCTTCCAGTCATGCACACTGTCATTTATAAAGGCAGGTTTCTTCAGGCAGAAAGACAGACCACCTCCCAAGTATACCTCACCAAAACTTCCTGATGAAGCATTCCAATAGCATATGAAAATGATTAAACACTTTTTGGCTTGGAAGGGTTTTAGTTATGACTTTAAGACTTAGATTAGTTTTCCATATGCAGCTGCTACCTCTGCCTTGGTCTAGCTTGGGAGAGTCTGGCTACATTTTCAATATAGTCCCACCAATGCCACATGGTTGACTGAAGAATGGCATAGCGCATCCTTGCCAAGCACGAAGATGCACATCAGATAAAACACATCACAGTGAGGCCCGATTACCAACTACCGTGCTCTGAAATTAATGTTTCATGGAAGTTCAGTTAACAGCAGACTGTGTTTTACTTAAAAAAAACAAAAAACATTTCATCCCTGAAAGTATTGTCAGCATAAACATAGCTAAAATTGGAAGTTTAAGTTGGTTCCTGAAAGATAACCACTGTGCTGAACTAAAGACCTATAATTAATCTGGATAAGAGTTAAGTAGCTGAAATAGATATTTGTTTGTGGCAAATATAGATGGCTTGTATAATTGGGGTTGTACTTTAATAGAATTTATAGTTCGCATTTAATGTAACACTGCTGCAGCTTTCTCTGTAGCCAAAGGCATCATCATGGTTCCCTTTCCAAATAAAAATCTTAGCCCTTATTTATTAGGCAGCAGGGGGTAATGATTTTAAGTGAACCTAAGGAGGAGATTAGAAGTTCAAGGCAGTGGAAGCTGTTCAGGGAGGGCAGTGACAATGAATGAATTCACTGACTTAAAGCAGTTCTTCTTAGGAGCCCGGACACACAATGCTAACTTGTGAACTGTCGTCTTAGGACTCAAGTTCCATGTACCTTCTATGTCTACTCACATCCCCAAAAGCTGAAATGCAGATCCACTCCATGAATGACCATGTAGAGGAAATAATTTACAGTCCAATTTTTCATTTCCATTTAGAACAGAAAGGAAATCCCCAAACCAAAGCTCTTGGAAATATCTGCTCAAAACAATCAAGGTTTGCTTATAAAAAGTAATCAGAGAGATGGGGTGATGAGATGAGTGGCAGAGGAAGATAAATACTTCCGTACTTGAAACACTAATTGAACTGCATCGAGGTTAAAAGATGGTTGTCTACAATTTACACACTAACATTTTGTAAGATGTCTTTGTGCTTTTGAATACAGATTTAGTTAGGCAATTCATAAAAAATGATCTGTGGTTATTCAGGCTGTTGGCAGATGGAGAGAATATGGGAGGTACTGTATGCAGGTGTGTGTTTATATACATTCATGTGCATGATGGCCAGAAGGCTGAAAAACCTTGGAACTATAGTGTTATAAGTAATATAGCTTGATGCCAAGAAGTTTACTTAGTTAATCCTGGGCTGGTTCTTTTTTTTGCCAAATTTGATTTTAAAGCCAAGATCTCTTGATGGGATTAGGAATAGAGGATTTTTCTCTCTTTCCATGTGGTTTATATAGCAGGAGCATTGGTGCTCAATTCATTGAGCTCTGTGACAATCCTTTCTGGAAGCTTCTGGCTTGGTGAAATTCACACCAGGGTGAGTGCTTCAGACTGACTCTCAAATCAATTAGGAAGGCCCAGCTTCCACTGAGGTCTGGAAAATAGAAATTGCTGAATGTTCCTTGGCACTGACACCTAGCCCAGTTGTTGTGTTAAGCTCCCCTGACTGGCATCAAGTAGCACAACTTTGGCAGGTTTGACATTGTGTATGTGGGTACTTGGGTTAGGTCTTCTGGTTCTAGGGCCAATTAATTCCAGTAGAAATTAGCTTTTTGGGAAAAGTGTTTGCAAGAGGGTAAAACTCAACTTTCTTTCCAATTTTCTACCCTCTGATTTTGCTTTCCATTTTACAATATTACACATATCAAGGGCCTTCTGAAGAAGCCGTATGAGACATCCTATTTAGTATATTTAGGTCGTTGACATCTGTATGTATGTATGTGAGGTCAGGGCTAAGAGGGGATGGGAAGGTGTTCCTGGTTCTATTGCTTCATGTTAAACTGGAAAAGTCAGCTTAACAACTGTATTATTTAACATGGTCATTTCCTAGTCTAGGTTATAGAAATATTACAATATCATGCAAACAGGCTTCTGTTGCAAACAAATCTGCTTTGATGGCCCCCACCTTCACTTGCTTCCCCCTTCAGTTTAATTTCTGTGATTTTTGAAGCTGGTTTGCCCTATTAAAATCTAATAAAGCATTAATGTCCTGTCTTCACTAAGGCCTACCCTGCAGAGTGCCAAAGTGAAAACTTACTGCCAATTAGTAGATTTTAAGCTAAGAAGATGAGACATAATAAAAATGTGGATATGCTTAAGAGATCCCAAATGCTTTCTCCTGTAATTTTCATCTTCTAACTTACTAGTAATATATGTGATCTACTTCCCTGACTTGCAGGCATTTATTCTCCAGAAACCTCTTTATCTTTCTCTATCAATATCTTGGCTTAAAAATCTTGCACTCAGCATTTTATGGGAAGTTTCTCTACTTTTAAAAAGAGAAAACAGTGTTTAACATGATCACCAAAAGAGAGGAACGTTCACCTAATGGAACTGTCCTTACAAATATGCCATTGTGTGCCTTCTTAAAGTCCTAGCTGTGAACAATGCTGGGTAGTGATACAGATGCTATATCTCTTTTTTGCTCATTTAGACTCACCGGTGGGATTGGTTTGCTTGTTCACTGTATAAGGTCCTTGAGAAATTTAGGAGAAAGAATCTGGGTATTCAAATGATTTCCTTTCTCTTCTCAATTTGTTTATGGCATCCTAAGATATTTCTGTAATCCTCAGCTCCAAATAGTGGTCTCTGACTCCCTTAAGCATGGATAAAGGCTTACAGAATGGGGATATACCTTAACAGTATAAATACTTGGATTTAAAAAGATTAGAGATGATAGTTGCTTGTCTTCAACCTGAGAACCATGGAGATACTACTTAAATGACTTCTAACCAGGTTAAAAAACCTGGGGAGGTGTGAGCAGACGGCAGTGGTTTGGGAAGCAAGTCTACATCCTGCGAGAAGAGAGACTCTCACAAGCTTCAACTTAACCTCTGTTTCAGGGGTTGATGATAGTTCCAGAAAGTTGTGGTGGTATATGCCATGGGGGAAACTCAGGCCCTGGAATCCTACATTTATCATTCTGGATTAAGATGCTTGATATATAACACATTCAGCAGATACTTCAGTCTGTCAGTGCCCTCAAATATTTAGAATGTTGGGTGGAGCAGTCCTGGGTTAGGAATTCCTTTTTTAAACATCCAAACTAAGACTACTGTTGATATCTAGTTCCAGTCAGGTCAATATTCATCTCTTAGGAAATTTTCAAGGGCCTTAAACAATATTTTTGTTTCTTTATAGTCAGTGATCTTCTCAATTATTAATAACATTGAAAGATAGATACTTGAACCATAAACCAACCAGACTCACAACAGTCTTCCTAATCATGAGTAATATTTCCACTGGATTTTTCAATTGAGAGTAAAGCAAATAAGGTCTCCTAAGATCACCCCCAGCCCACACCACGCACACAACCAAATTCTCGGTTATCATACCTACAAGTGAATCTAATAATTTGAACCCATGGCACAAAAGTCAGTTGTATGAAATTATAATCAGAAGTCCCAGCAGTAGCTTAATCTAAGAAATCTGAAACAAAAAGAGCCTAGAAGACAAATAACAAATCACATGCAAATACCAGATGTTTATAGATGGATAGTCCTTACAAAGTTAAGATCACATATTTGCCACATATTAACACAGGGAATCTCCCCAGAATTGAATGCATGTTCGAGCCACTGACATCAAAGATTTCCCTCAAATAGTTATTAGGCAGTATAAATGAAGGCTAATCAATCATTTATAAATGCTGTTTTTAGCAACCAACCCCTCTGGAGCTGCCTGTACGGGGGACACTAACAGCCGCAGTTGGGCTGTGGTGGAGGAGGGGTTTCCTTGAGTCTTGTGTTCTGCTTTGCGGCAGTGATGGCTGGATCTGTCTCCAGGCTCTCAGACATCTTGTCACAGATGATATCCACAAGGCGCTCAAATGTCTGCTTGACGTTAATGTTATCCTTGGCACTTGTTTCAAAAAATTCAAATCCTGGAAGAAACACACAGAAACACAGTTTGATCATTTCCTATGTGTGCTGAAATTAAATGGGACATGCATGGGAGGCGGGCAGTGACTGGTGGATGTGGTTTAGGTGAGAGATAGGTGTGAGGTGTCATGTGAACATATTGCTATCCGTGAACCAGGAACAACAGGACAAAGTGGAATTAGTGATAGTTGCATGTTATTCTTCTCTAGACAAAAAAAAATACCTTGGCAAGAGCTGGTAATAGTAACATGAAGACTCCTCAGTGTTGAGTCCATGTCATCTCTTCCCCCAACCCCTAGATCACCATGTAGCTGCTTCTAATCTTTTCTAAGACTGGGGTTATTTGGCTTTTTTTCTTTCCTCATTTCGGATTCTACCAAAGTTATTTTCATTTTTTTATTAACTTGAGGCTTAGACGTCTTCATGTTCGTATTCTGCTGTGAAAGGGACTCCTAAACTCCAACACAGTGCAGCCCTAACTTTTTCCATGTCTGTCCTAGTGAAGCACCTGAGGGTAAGCTTTTGGTAAATTTCCAGTATTTCACTGGACACAAGGTGGCACTAAAGAATCACTGGATTTACCTTAAGTGTGCTTCAACCTCCTTTAGGAAATTTGAGTGGTGTTAACCTAACAGCACTCCAGGGCTTTGTATACCACTGCATCTAGCTACTGATGCTGATTTTCCAGAGCTTCTGTTATCTGTCAGCAGCAGTGTTTTTATCAACAGCTGGGAAAGGACACGATAAATTCAAATGAGCTGCCAGAAGTGCGAGATGGCACGAAAATGCAGTGAGAGTTTGACGCTTCTTCTGATGCATCACTGCCTGGGCAGAAGCAGCCTCAGTCCTCGGCTCTGTACGCAATCTTATCGCTCCATTGTTTGCAGTCACATTCCACTGGCTGAGCTTGCCAGTCAGTTGCCATGACAACCTCCCCACTAGGGTCAGCCAGAGATTGCTCTGGTCCATTCAGGGGATGTTGATTTAGGATGTATTGGGCTGAACACAGAAATGCTTTCCTAATCCATTCTGAATTTTACACCCTATAAATCCTTCTGGTTACATCTGGCCCTATCTCAGAGGAGCCACATGGATTCAGAATGATTAAATAATGTGATTTCATCCCAGCTCCTGAGGCCAAATGAGAAAAGGCAGATTAATATTTTGCATCTGTGTCAAAACTGCTCTTATAAACTAGAAATAATAATTTTCTTAAGCACTATTGAAGATACACAACAACAAGCAATTTTTGTGAAAATTTCTGATTTGGTTAAGATCGATGACTATGTCTGAACTTGAATTTCTCTAGTTACTGTGTAGTCTATTGTTAAAATGTGAGTGAGTAACCACAGGATTTGAGCTGAAGGAACAGCATGAGTTAAAACAGGTTTTATAAAATAGCAGTGAATATTTCAAGCCTTCTTTGGCTTTTATTTCCAGATAGTGTTTATGTAGCTCTCTTAAATTCTGCATTTCTTTACAGAAAATGCTATCTGGCTTAACAAGAATTCTCTTCTCTAACATTTGCAGTCTATTGGGCTAGCTCATTCACCTTTCAACAATGTGATCCAGATTTTGGAAAAAAGCGATTGCTTAGGTCCTCAACTTGCCTAGATGTCAAAACTATTTGCATCTTTGTGGGGATTCTCTCAGTTTTAACAGGAGGATAATTTGTACCAAAGTACAGAATTTCTTTTCTCCAAAGGTTTTAATTTTCTCTTACCTCTTCCGTGACATGTCTTTTATTTATTAGCACGACTGGGAGAAGGCACTGAAATTGAAGGGTATCATAAAAGATGTTGCCATTGTGAAAACAAACAGTCATCCACGCAAACCTTTGCCAACTGTGATTCTTTCAATCTGGGCTTTGAGACACACACCGCTGCTGGTGTGCAGCTTGAGGTGAGTAACGTGATCCTCGATCCCAGCAGCCAGAGTGCTCTCAGTGTCGTGACTGTTGGCTGGAGCCCCACGAACAGACCGCCACATTATAACAGTCCTCCATTTAGCCAGCATGGCTGGAGAAGGAGGTACTGTCCTATGGTGAGAGGGATGATTTGGCCACAGGAGCAATATTTACTGGCTTTATGATCACGAGAAAGTCATGTTTTTATTCTTATGATCCTTATTTATGATATTTGTCTCTCATTAAGCTCAAATGAGAAAATATATGTAAAAGTGCCAAGAAAACCAGAAAATGCTATAATTATATAATAATTACGTAATTAAAGAATACTCTCATTAAAACAACAGTAAGAGTAACAAACTAACATTTGGATAGTTACTGTAGAACAGGTAGTATTTAAAGCACTTTATACGTTTTATCTATGAGGTAGGTGCCAGTATTTTCTCCAAATCATCAGTAAGGAAATGGCCCAACTTTGCTCAGACACTTACTTGACCAGCCAGTCATGGCACAGCTGACATTTAAACTAAACATGCACATTCGCCAGCGCCTTCAGATACTCTGCAGATGCTATCACTTGGTTCCAGTAGAATTGGAAGTTCTATGCTGAGATAACAGACTTTCATCAGTTTAGAGAGTTAGATTTAACACTCCTAGTGAACCAAGTGAAACATCTTTTCTTAATGATCCCAAAGATACTCTGGTATTTTATGCTGCCTAAGGTCCATCAGGGCAGCCATCAGGACCAGCTGTATGTCTACAGAGAAATATGTGAAAGGTTCTGGAAATTAGGCCCCCTCTCACTGACCACATGAGCTGTTTGTCATAAAATGAGATATTCAGGATAAAAATAAACATCATTAATTCAACATATAGTTATTTGGATTCAGGGCAAAGCAGTTTTGTTGTTTAGTTGCTAGGTCATGTGTGACTCTTGCGCCTCCATGGATGTAACCTGCCAGGATCCTCTGTCTATCGGAGTTTTTTGGCAAGAATATTGGAGTGGGCTGCCATTTCCTTCTCCAGGGGATCTTCCTGATGCAGGGATTGAGCCCACATTTCTTGTATCTTCTGCATTGGCAGGCAGATTCTTTACCACTGTGCCACCTGGGAACAAAGCAAGTTTACTGTGCAATAAATAATTTTCCCTCCAGGGGAATCAGTATCTTCATCCAGGCAACTTTGTGTTAGACTACACCCCACACCTATGTATGTCCATGGTGTTGAAACCTCGTGGACTAAATCCTTAACATTTCAGCCTTTATTTTTCCATTGAATCCTTGTTAGATTTTCTGGCCATTACCTCTCAATGTATCATACTAACTTCAACTATGGTGGTTCTCGGTAAGGAATCTGCCTGCAATGCAGGACACTCGGGTTTGATCCCTGGGTCAGGAAGATCCCCTGGAGAAGGGAATGGCTACTCACTCCAGTAATCTTGCCTGTAGAATTCCAGGGACAGAGGAGCCTAGCAGCTACAGTCCATGGAGTTGCAAAGAGTCAGACACGACTGAGCAACTAACACTTCCACTTTTCAACTTCAGCAATAGCAACATGCCCTTGTTCTTAGAAGAGCATTGGAGAGCCAGCACTTCAGCCAGTGATCCTTAGGAAATAGTCTTTTTCATAAAACTTTGGAGATCATTTCCAGTTTATTAAGTAGGACAGTGGTTCAGCAGATCAAATAAGTAGCCCAAGGTCACACTGCAAGCTGATTGTGAAGGGTGACAGAGATCTCCCAATAAATAGGTTACTGGTTAAACCTACAGCTTTGGACATCTGTCCCTCAGACTACATCATTCAGTATTAATAATTGCAGCACATATGTTTTCATCAGCAAATCAGTGAACACTTTCAGTTAACCACAGATACTAGTCATCCATTCTGATTCCTCTCTGACACAGACAGCACTGTTCTCAAGTTGGATGAGCCTTGCACTGTGGTTCAGTATATATATTTTTAATTTTATTAGAGTGTAGTTGATTTACATTGTGTTAGTTTCAGGTGCATAGCAAAGTGATTCAATTATATATACACAAATATTTATTCTTTTTCAAATTCTTTTCCCGTATAGGTTAGTACAGGATATTGAGCTGTATAAAATCAGCAGATAACCTTACAGCAATTTCCTTGTGTGTCATTTGTTGCTTTTTCCATGTTGCTTGTATATTTTCTCTTTGTATTTAATTTTTGTCAGTTTGATTAATATGTGTCTCACTGTGTTCCTCCTTGTGTTTGTCTTGTATGGGACTCTTTGTACTTCCTGGACTTGAGTGACTTTCCTTTTCCTTGTTTCCTTTCCCTTATTAGGGAAGTTTTCAGCCATAATCTTTTTGAATATTTTCTCAGGCCCTTTCTCTCTCTGCTTCTTCTGGGATCTCTATAATGCAAATGTTGGGTGCATTTAATGTTGTCCCCGGGCAAGGAAGCAGAGAGAGGTGATACAAACCAGCTTTTACTCTACTGTCCAAAAGATGTTATCCTGATTTCATACCACTAGAGGTCTACCTACAATAGAATCACCTGAGGTACTTAAAAACTTTTAAACTTCAGCTCAGACATACTAAATTGGAGTTGTAAGGAGAAGGACCTTAAACACGCATTTTAAAAGGCTTCTTAGGTGGTTTCTTATGCACATGAAAGGTTAAGATTCACTAGCCCCTCTGCACCTATGTTCATTACAGCATCATTTACAGTAGCCAAAAGGTGGTAGCTAACCCAGGTATTTATCAGCTGATGAATGAGTAAACAAAATGTATATATATACTCTGGACTAATGTATAAGTCTTAAATTCTGACACATGCTACAACATGTATGAATCTTGAAATTATGCTATGTATAATAAACTAGTCACAAAAAAATACAAAGTACAGATTCAGAGGGCCTGAAAGTGAAGGACCAGGGGCTGGAGGAGGGAAAAACAGATGTCACATAACAGGTATAGAGTTTCACTTTTGCAAAATGAACTAAACTCTGGCAATTTGTGGCACAAGAAAGTGGATACATGCTAAACTGTACACTTTAACATAAAGCTCACCATGTTTTACCAAAATTAAAAAAAGTCTTAGCAATAAGTGTCTAAGAATCTAAGAATACAAGAAGAATCATATTCTTAATAGCTCAGGAAACTAGAAAAAGAAAGAACGAACAAATCCCAAAGTTAGCAGAAGGAAAGACTTGACAAAGAGCAGAGTGGAAATAAATCAAATAGAAACAAAAAAGTAAGAGCTGATTCTTGGAAAAGATAAGCAAAAATGACAAACCTATAGCTAGACTCTCCAAGAAAAAAAGAGAGGACTCAAGCCAGAAATG
This sequence comes from Cervus canadensis, assembly GCF_019320065.1. Lineage (NCBI taxonomy): Eukaryota > Metazoa > Chordata > Mammalia > Artiodactyla > Cervidae > Cervus > Cervus canadensis. The sequence continues at coordinate 19,533,127 of NC_057401.1, forward strand.
AAAGAGAAGACATTAGCAGAGAAACACAAAGGATCATAAGAGACTGCCATGAACAATTATAGGCCAACAAATTGGACAACCTAGAGGAAATGAATAAATTCCTAGAAACATACAATCTCCCAGGACTCAATCATGAAAAAACAGTCTGAACAGAACAAATACTAGTAAGGAAATTGAATAAGTCATCAAAAACCTCTCAACAAACAAAAGCTCAGGATCAGATGGCTTCACTGGTGAATTCTATCAAATGCTTAAAGAAGAATTAATACTAACATTTCTAATGCTTCATTTTATGAGGTCAGTATTACCCAGATACCAAAATGAGACAAGGATACAACAAGAAAATTATAGGCCAGTATCTCTAAAGAACATAGATGTAAAACATCCTCAACAAAATATTAGCAAACCAAATTCAATACATTGAAAGAATTATATACCATGATCAAGTGGGATATATTCCAGGGATGCAAGGATGATTCAGCGTCTGCTATCAGTCAACAGGATATACATATGAACAAAATGAAGGATAAAAATCATCATCATCTTAATAAGTACAGAAAAAGCATTTAACATAATTCAACATCCATTTATGATAAAACTCACAAAGTGGATATAGAAGGACTGTACTTCAACATAATAAAGGCCATATATGCCCACCCCACAGCTAACATCATACTCAGCGGTAAAAAGCTGAAAGTTTTCCCTCAAGATCAGGAACAAGACAGAAATACCATCTCTTGCCACTTTGATTCAGCATGGTAGCGGAAGTTTTAGTCAGAGAAATCAGGAAGGAAAAGGAAATAAAAGACATCCAAATTGGGAAAGGAAGGAGTAAAACTGTAACTACTTGCAGATGACACACTAAATACGGAAAACCTTAAAGACTCTATCACAAAACTGGAGAATAAACAAATGCAGTAAAGTTGTAGGATACAAAATCAGTATATAAAAATATGTTTTGTTTTCTATTCATTAATAACATTATCAGAAAAAAAAAATAAAATCCCAGTTACAATTACGTTAAAAAAGAATAAAATACCTAGGAATAAATTCAACCAAGATGGTGAAAGATAAGTATACTTATCTGCAAAACACCAACTGTAAGACACCAATGGGAAAAAGCTGAAGATACACATAAATGGAAAGATCTTCATAGATTGAAAGAATATTGTTACAATGTCCATACTACCCAAAGGAATCTACAGATCTGGTGAAAATCCTTATCAAAATTCCAATGGCACTTTTCACAGAAATAGAAAAAGCAATCCTAAATTTTATATAAAATTACAAAACATTCCTCGAAATAGTCAAAACAGTCTTAAGCAAGAACAAAGCTAAAGGCAACATACTACCTGATTTCAAACTAGTAATATATTACAAAGCTATAGTAATCAAAGGGGGCTTTCCTGACAGCTTAGTGGTAAAGAATCTGCCTGCAATGCAGGAGACCCGGGTTCAGTTCCTAGGTTGGGAAGATCACCTGGAGAAGGAAATGGCAACCCATTCAAGTATTCTTGCCTGAAAAATTCCATGGGCAGAGGAGCTACAGCCCTTTAGGGTCACAAAGAGATAGACATGACTGAGCAACTAAGCATGTATAGTAATCAAAACACTATTTTGTGAGATAAAAATAGATACACAGATCAGTGGAAAAGAAAGTTCAGGAATAAAGCCATGTATATGTGGTTGACTAATTTACAACAAAGAAGCCAAAAATATATAATGAGGAAAAGAAAGTCTGTTTAATAAGTGGTACTGAAAAAACTGGACAATCACATGGAAGACACAACAATTAACTCAAATGGGATAAAAGATTTGAATGTAAGACCTAAAAATATAAAACCCCTAGAAGAAAATATGAGCTGTAAACTCCTTGATATTAATCTTTGTGGTGATATTTTACATATGACTCTAAAAGCAGAGGCAGCAAAAGCAAAAATAAACAAGTGGGACTGCATCAAACTAAAAAGCTTCTAGGAAACCAACAAGATGAAAAGGCAACCTATACATTATTGATAGCAAAAAAAAAAAAGCTCAGCATCACTAAATATCAGGGAAGTGAAAATCAAAACCACAATGAGACATCACCTCACACCTGTCAGGATGGTTGTTATCAAAAACACAAGAAATAATACATGTTGGTGAGAATGTGGAAAAAAGGGAATGCTAGTACACTGTTGATGGGAGTAAGTTGCTGTAGCCACTGTGGAAAACAGAATGGAGCTCCTCAAACAATTGAAAATAGAAGTTCTGTATGATCCAGCAATTCCACTTTAGGTTATTTACCTGAAGAAAACAAACAATAACTGGAAAATACATGTGCACCCTCATGTTTATCACAGCATTATTTATAATAGCTAAGACATGGAAGATTGCCAGGAGAAATATCAATAACCTCAGATATGAAGATGACACCACCCTTATGGCAGAAAGAGAAGAAGAACTAAAGAGCCTCTTGATGAAAGTGAAAGAGGACAGTGAAAAAGTTGGCTGAAAGCTCAACATTCAGAAACCTAAGATCATGGCATCTGGTCTCATCACTTCATGGCAAATAGATGGGGAAACAGTGGCAGACTTTATTTTTGGGGGCTCCAAAATCACTGCAGATGGTGATTGCAGCCATGAAATTAAAAGATGCTTACTCCTTGGAAGAAAAGTTATGACCAACCTAGACACCATATTAAAAAGCAAAGACATTACTTTGCTGACAAAGGTCTGTCTAGTCAAAGCTATGGTTTTTCCAGTAGTCATGTATGGATGTGAGAGTTGGACTATAAAGAAAGCTGAGTGCTGAAGAATTGATGCTTTTAAACTGTGGTGTTGAAGAAGACTCTTGAGAGTCCCTTGGACTGCAAGGAGATCCAAGCAGTCCATCCTAAAGGAAATTAGTCCTGAATATTCATTGGAAGGACTGATGTTGAAGCTGAAACTCCAGTACTTTGGCCACGTGATGCAAAGAACTGACTCATTGGAAAAGACCCTGATGCTGGGAAAGATTGAGGGCGGGAGGAGATGGGGAAGACAGAGGATGAGATGGTTGGATGGCATTACTGGCTTGATGGACATGAGTTTGGGTAAACTCCAGGAGCTGGTGATGGACAGGGAGGCCTGGCGTGCTGCAGTCCATGGGGTCGCGAAGAGTTGGACACGACTGAGCAACTGAACTGAAGACATGGAAATAGCCTAAGAGTACACAGACTGGGTGAATTTTTAAAATGTGTATGTGTGTATATGTATATGCAAACACATAGAATATTATTCAGTTCTATAAAAATGAAATCTTGCAATTTGTAACAACATGGATAGACTTTGAAGGCATTATGCTAAGTGAGATAAGTCAAACAGGGAAAGACAAATACTGTAGGATCTAATTTATATGTAGAATAAGAAAAGGTTAAGCTCAAAGATACAGAGAACAGATTAGTGGTTGCCAGAGGCAGAATTGGGGAATAGTCAAAATGGGGGTCACAGAGTACGAATTTGTTATAAATTTTTTTATAATTTATATATATATATAATGTCACTATCTTTATACACTGTTGATGAGAGTATAAAATGATGCAGCCTCTTTGGAAAACATTCTGGCAGTTTCTCAAATGGTTCAACATACTTACTGTATAACCTACAATTCCACTACTAGGTACATTAGCACGAGAAGTGAAAACATGTCCACAGAAATTTTGCACAGAAGTATTTAGAATAGCAATAGTTATAATAAAAAAGTGGAAACAGCCTGAGTGTCCATCAACTGATGAGTGGATAAATAAAATTTGGAAAATGCATATAATGGAATACCTTTCAGCCATAAAATGTACTGATACAGGCTAAAATGTAGATAAACCTTGAAAACATGATGCTAAGTGAAATAAGTCAGACAAAAGCACTACATATTATATGATTCCATTTATATGAAATGTCCAAAAGAGGCAAAACTATAGAGTCAGGAGAAATAGGGAATGAATACTAATTAGCATGGCGTTTCTTCCTGGGGTGATGAAAATTGATTGTGTTAAAGGTTGCACAGCTCTGTGAATATACCAAGAACTGCTGAACTGAACACTGTTTAAATGGGTGAAATGCACTGTATGTGCATTACATTATAAGCTGTATGATATATTTATCACTGTTTTATCCATTTGGTACAGATGATCTTATTTACAAAACAGAGACACAAACATAGAGACCAAATGAATAGACACCAATGGGGGAAGAGGGTGGGATGAGCTGGGAGCTTGAGATTGACATATGTACACTATTGACACTATGTATAAAATAGATACTAATAAGAATCTACTGTATAGCTCAGGGAGCTCTAACTTAATGCTCCAAATGAAAGTGAAAATTGTGAAAGTGTTAGTCGCTCAGTCTGACTCTTTGCAACCATATGGACTGTAGCCCACCAGGCTCCTCTGTCCATGGGATTCTCCAGGCAAGAATACTGGAGTGGGTAGCCATTCCCTTCTCCAAGGGATCTTCCCGACCCAGGATCAAACCCAGGTCTCCTGCACTATAGGCAGTTTCTTTTACTGTCTGAGCCACTAGGGAAGTGGTGACCTAAATGGGGAGGAAATCCAAAAAAGAGAGTATATATGTATACATATGGCGAAGAATCACTGTTTTAAATGAATGAGAATGTTTTCCATGAGAGATTGCTCCAGAAGGAATCTCCAGGCCCTGCTGGGTAAACCGTCCCACTCATAGAGGAGGATTCTATCAGAAAATATCACCTCATACTCAACACAAACCTTTCAAACAGGTATTTGTCATTGTTTTTGCCCTAGCCTCAGTGGAGATGACAGAGCTTATGGTAGAGGACGTCTGAATACATTCTGGTGAACATGAGGTACATGAAGCACGCTCAGCTTGGCTGCTGGCACTGCTCTGCCTGGCTCCCTTAAGGTCACGTGAGTGCCAGGTTCCAGGGAAGGTCTGGTACTGATAACCCACACAAGGCAGATTTAGGCTGAAGGCCCACAGCTCATCAAAGTAGTGGGTTCCAGGCAGGCTCCCCGTTGGCACCTAGAGTACTGAAATGTCCCAGCACCTCCAAGAGACTTGTTCCCCTTGTAATTATTAGTGGTAATAATCACAATTCAAATGTTCAAATATTGAGAACTTAACTACCATCTTCTCAGCCTTCAGTATTTAAAATACTCTTATAGGCAATGACTTATTCCCATGCATCAACGGCTATGCCATGTTGTGAAATACCATTTGTTTCCATAAGATATTCTGGGGAATTGTTTTCTTTTTTCACCTCTAGGAAAATCCTCAACACCATTTGGGGCACTATGACTATTTCCAACTTCAGTTTGAGAGAAAAAAAAAATTGCAACTGTTCTTTCATTCCATAAAAATCATAGGGTGGTAAATCCTTTTCATCTCTCTTTGTTAAAAATCTGTGATCTGTCCTTATGTTTCTATTTCCAAACTCCTAAATGAGAAGACTTTCTGCTTCCAGATTCTGGTTGCAGTTTCAGTGTCTTCCCCTTCCTGTGGAATTGAATGAGCCAGAGCAGCAGGGGAAGGTCATTCTGTCGCCAGGTGGGTGATGTTTGGGCCAGAACTTGAGCCTGCTGAGCAGCAGGCCAAGCTACGATATCAGCTCATTCCCTGCTGGGCCCCAGCCTGGAGACAGACTTTAGAGGAACTGATAAAGATTTTGACCCACTTACCTGAAGAAGGCGCCACAGAAAGCAGACCAAAGCTGGAGAATTTCAAAGGTTTGTTTTGCGAAAATAAAAGGTCAAGTATGCTAGTCTTTGACTCCTTGCCCTTAGCCAGGCCTAACTGGATGTTAGCTTTTCTCCTGTTTTATTAGTATGCTGAAACTATGCAAGGATCATTCTGTGCCTTTGACAAATCCTGCTCAATGCAGAGGTTCCCTCCTGGTCCTTCTCTCTCCAGACATAAGCTTAACACACTTCATATGTGGGAGAGGCTCAGCACAACAGCAGAGAGGGAAAGAAGTATCTGAGTTTGCTGATGTAGCAGCTTCCCATGCTGTGGTTCATCATTCTCGGCCAAAACACCCCCAGCACCCTGCACTCAGCCCAGCTTGCTGGAAGAGACCCCATCTGCTGAAGAGACTCAACATAAGCCCTTTGCAGTTTTGCCCATGTGAGTTATCTCCTTGAGTCACTGTCCCTCATCCTTTCCCCCTTTCCAATCCAACCTACTCTTCAAGACAGAGACTTCTGTATGTGGTATCTGGTGTGTAGACTTTTAACATTTTATTTTGAGCTGACCTTCAAAAATCTAGATTTCTGGATCACCAAGATGATGACATAGGTCATTCCTGACTTCATTCCTTCACAAGGAGAGCAACTGACAACTAGCCATATGACAAACCACCACCTAGGCAATCCTAGGACATGTGGGAGGCTGAAGCACCCCGCACCCCAGAGAGCCAGCACAGGCTGCATTAGCAGGGTAAGAAGAGCTCTCCACGCCGACTGTGCGGCTCCCCTCCAGGCTGGTGCAGCACCACACCCACAGCCTGCTCTTCCTCCAGGGGGAACAGAGAGCCTGGGGTAAATGTACAGCTTCCCCCATATGTGGACTGCTTCTCAGGGGCCTCCATTCCAGACTCATCCCACAAGGGACGGTGAGGACGTCTGTGAGGCTTGACCTCCGGGAATCTGATGGTGATGGAGAAGCAGGGGGAGGCTCGCAGCAACAAGCACTTGGATTTTGACAGACTCAGTTCCTACCTGAAGCACCCAAGTAGCAGTCCCAGCCAGTGGCTTTGCTCATCTGTGGAGCCAAGATGGTGGTGCAGTCTGACCGAGGAATGGTTCTGCCTGATGCAGGTCTTCAAAGAGCCTTCTTACCCTGTAACCTGGCCTTCCCCCACCCAGGCACAAGAGCTGGGTCACAGCCTGGCTCACTCCTGATTGTAGCTCCCAGTACTGCCAAGTCAAAAAGGCTTGCCAGAATACCCAGAAGCTGTATAGCCCAACAACACCTGAGTAGAGAGTAAGCAGCAGAATTGATTTCCCCAGAGCAAAGCCAGTCACGGTCCTGTATAGCTTGGGAAATTGGGATGTGGGTTGGCTTGAGATAAGACCAGACTTGGATCCAATTCTCTTTTTTTATCAGGGGAGGGAAACTAATTCACAGCCCCATCCATTGCTGAATATTGCCTTCAGCCCACCTGACCAGGGTACCTAACCAGAGCATAGGGAAGCTGTGTAGCCTATCTAAAAGTCCTGCTTACAGTGGCACTTAAACAGAGCACATAGCCCGTAGACAGGCTTTTCCTGTCTTCAGAGAGTAAAATCAAGTGGCCCCATTAGGCCAGGGAATTCAGTGTACAGTCTGGACAGACTCAGGTTTCTAAACAATAAGCTGTACCACCCCTGGGGTATGTCCTGCTGCCCTACCGTGCCAGGGAAGTTAATTCATAGCACCATCCACTGCTGAGCATAGTACCCAAGACAACTGTGTAATAAGCATGGTCAGAGAACCCAGGGAAATACAGAGTGCATGCTACAGTCCTGCTTGGGCAGGGAAGCAAGCCAGCAGTCCAGTCTGACTATCCTCAGCCTGCGGTACACACCCACCCCCCAACCTCGGAGCGTGGGCAGAGGCTTCACACCAACGGTGCTGCCAACAGACATCCAGAAACCCAAACTGAGCTGACTGGTGAACTCTTCTGCCAAAGTGAACCTATAAATTTTGCATGAGGAAACTGTTCACTCAAATGTGCAGATAGTGACATAAAGAATTAAGAATCATGAAAAATCAGGTACATACAATACCACCAAAGGAAATTTGGTAAGCCCCAAATAACTGACACTAAAGAAATGTAAATCTATGAACTGTCAGACAAATTAGAACAGTCGTCTTAAAGAAGTTTGGTGAACTACAGGAACAAACAACTAAACAAAATTCAGAAAACAATGCATGAACGAAATGTGAAGTTCAACAAAAATTATAAACCTCAAAAAACATATCCTAGAGAAGATCAATATCATGAACTAAAGAATTCAATAAAGACTCAAAAGCAGACTTAATCACACAAAAGGAAGAGTCAATAGTGTAGAATTCAGAACATTTACAATTATCCAGACAGAGGAGCGAAAGGGAAAAAGAATGAAAAAGAGCAAAGGAAGTCTGTGGGACTTAACAGGATACAAAAGAAACAATATCCACATTATGGAAAGAGAAAGGAGGAGAAAATATATTTAAAGCAATAATGACAGAAAACTTCCCAAATCTGGGGAGAGAAATGGACATCCAGATTCATGAATCCTATAGTACCCTTAGTAGATAAGCCCCAAAAGGGCTATATCAGACACATTTTAATTAAATTGTCAAATGTCACAGATAAAGAATTCTGAAAGCAGAAAGGGAAAAGGAGGAAGTGACAAAGGAATACCCGTAAAACCATTGGTGGATTCTCAACAGAAACTTGTCAGTCCAGGAGTCAATTAGATGATATATTCAAAATACAACAAGAAAAAAAAACTGTCCACCAAGAATTCCACACTCACAAAATGTTTATGGCATATAATATTATAGTCATACTCATGATACAGTACTGGAAATATTGTTACTCTTTTAAAATCCTACTTAGCTTCTCCAGTTATGAGAGAGAGTGGCATACTGTGTGGTTATGTTATACTTTAAAGCAAAGTTATAAACAGGAAGAAAACAAAGACATTATTAATCTTATATTAAATATCATCCTATGCCTATGTTGGTTTTCCCTAGTGGCTCAGACAGTAAAGAATCTGCCTGCAATGCAGGAGACCCGGGTTTGATCCCTGGGTTGGGCAGATCCCTTGGAGAAGGAAATGACAACCCACTCCATATTCATGCCTAGAGAATCCCATGGACAGAGGAGCCTGGTGGGCTACAGTCCATGGGGTCACAAAGAGTCAGACGAGCAACTAACACACACACATGTGCTTATGTGATGATAGACTAGTATTTATATATATTTTATGCATTTATGACATAACTGACTTAAAAAGATATTTTTTTCAATATTTCTAGGCTATGTGGTTTGTCCATGAGTTTTTTCACATTACTGAAATTCTCCAAAAAATTTTTCAACATATTTATTTAAAAAATTCACATATAAATGGACTGATGCAGTTTATGTTATTCATGGGTCAACTGTATACTTTCTTTTCAAGTGTACATGGAATATGTTATAGGATCAATCATATGATGGGCCACAAAACAAATCTTAGAAAATTCAAGATTAAAATCATACTAAGTATGTCCTTGGACCACAATGGTATAGGAAACTAGAAATCAACAAGAGGAAAGATGGAAAATTCATGCAGGGATGGAAATTAAATACTACTTCAACAATAAATGAATCAAAGAAGAAAATTAAAGGGGAAATAAAACATCTTGAGACAAATTTAAAGGGAAACACTGCTTACCAAAACTTATGGGATGCAGCAAAAATAGTTCTAAGAAGGAAGTTCATAGAAATAAATACTTACTTACATGAAAGGAACATTAAGAAAAAAAACCCCATAACTCTATACCTTAAAAAACTAGAAAATGAAGAACAAATCAGTTAAAGTTAGCAGAAGGAAAGAAGTAACAGATTAGAGAAGAAATGAAATAGAGAACAGGAAAACAACAGAAAAAATTAATTTTAATGAGACAACAGATAATCCAGCAAAAAGTATATTTGGTTAGTTAGTTTACAATAAAGGAGCCAAGAATATATGGTGAGCAAAGAACAGTCCTTTCAATAAATCACACTGGAAGCCACATGCAAAAGAATAAAACCGGAAACTTATTTTACACTTTACATAAAAATTAACTCACAATGGATTAAAGACCTGAAACCATAAAACTTCTAGAAGAAAACAGGCAGTAAGCTCCTTGACATTGGTCTTGGTGATGATTTTTTGGATCTAACTCCAAAAGCTCAGGCAATGAAAGCAAAATGAAACAAATGAGACTACATCAAACAAAAGCTTCTGTACAACAAAGGAAACCATTAACAAAATGAAAAGGCAAACAGTTTTACTTCTGAATATACAGTTTTCCAAAGAAGACATACAGATGGCCAACATGTGCATGAAACAAAGCCCAGCATTACTAACCAGGGAAATGCAAATCAAAACCATAATGAGACATTGTCTCACACCTGTTAGAATGGCTATTGTTAAAAAAAAAAATCATGAAATAACAAGTGATAGCAAAAATGTAGCGCAAAGGGAACCCTTGCACATTATCAGTAGGAATGCAGATTTTGCAGCCACTATAAAAAAGTTTGAAGGTTCCTCAAAAAATTAAAAATAGAACTGCCACATGATCCAACAACTCCACTTCTGGGTATTTATAAGAAGAAAATGAAAAAAAAAAAAGGAAACACTAATTTTAAAACATTAATGAATCTCTCTGTTAATAGTATCATTATTATTTACAACAACCAAGATATGGAAACATAAATACACAACATTGGATGAATGTACAAAGATGTGGTACATATTTATACAATGGAGTACTATTCAACCATAATAAAGAATGAAACCTTGCCATTTGCAACAACATGGATGGACTTGGAAGGCATTATGCTAAGTGAAGTAAGTCAAAAAAGATAAATAGCATATGATCTCACATGTAGAATTTCAAACAAAAAAATAGCAAACAACCACCCCTCCTCTGCAAAAAACCCCCAAAATAAAACTTGGCTCATAGATATACAGAACAGATTGGTGGTGATCAGAGGTGGGGGCTTGGAGGGGGCAGGCAAAATGGATGAAAGGGGTCAAAGGGTACTAACGTCCAGTTACAGAATAAATCATGGAGATGTAATGTATAGCATGGTGGTTGTTCAGTTGCCCAGTCATGTCTGGTTCTCCACAACCCCATGAACTGTTGCTCTGTAGTTAATAATATTCTATTGTATATTTGAAAGTTGCTAAGAAATAAATCTTTTAAGTTCTCATCACAAGAAAAAATTGTCATTATATGTGGTGATGGATATTAGACATATTGTGGTGAACATTTTTCAATAGGCAAATACTGACTCATTATATTATATACTTGGCGTAACATTATATGTCAGTTTACTTCAATAAAAAATTTTAAACCATACTGTTGACTGGGTCCCATCAGAGAGATCCCAATTTAATTGGCCTGATGTGCGGCTTGCACACTGGTGTTTTTGAGAAGTGGTGTTTTCTCTAGATCCAATCTTCCCTCTAGTTTTTTCTCCTCTCCTTGCCTTGGTCCTGCCTGATTTGAATTTTCTGAGAAAGAAGTGAGACCCCTTCAATGTTTCAAAGCCTGCCTGCAACTTGAGCTAATTCATCTGTTATTCCTAGTCTCAGAGCAGGCTAATGTGGCTCTCTCAGTGCAACAAAGAAGACAGCATGCTCTATAATACCTTAGTCTTCCATTATTTAGAAGGGAACTACCTTAAGTAGTCCTTCTTACAGATTCCCTAAAATGATCCTCTAAAAATACTAAGAAGTTGATGTGTGGCTTAGTGGTAATTGTCTCAGTGTAATTTTTAAGACCCATACAATGAGTCATCAAGAATTTCCAGAGGTTTCTTATAAAGTACACAACGAGTAGTTAAGGAGATTTCAGTTTATTGGTTGGAGGACATTCCATAAAGCTGGAAAAGAGATATTATGTATCAATACTTGGGTAAGATTGTATTTGAAAGAATTTCTCCTTTAACAACAATCTAGTCATTTTCTGGCATCTTTCACTGTATCGCTGGAAGACTATGGGGTTCATGAACAGTGTTTAAATAGGATTACCAGTTAAATAGACCCAGATTTCCTCCTGGATTGTAAAATAGAAAAATAAATTCAGCTAAGACCTTATCTGTATCTCCATATTGTTCCAAGAATACGACTCAGGTGGAGCTTAGCAGTCAGGAAGGTGTGATGCTGCTATTATAATTCTCTTCAATGGAAAATGCATAAAGAGAATCTGGCTGCTTAGGGTCAGACTGCATGGGTTCAAAGTTCAGTGAAGTTACTGCCTTGTTCTCTCTTACCTGGGCTGGCAATGAAAGCCAAGAGTGCATGCGTATGTGCTAAGTTGCTTCAATCATGTCCAACTCTTTGTGACCCCATGGACTATACAGCTCTCCAAGGTCCTCTCTCCATGGGATTTTCCAAGCAAGAATACTGGAATGGGTTTCTGTGCCCTTCTCCAGGGGATCTTCCCGACCCAGGGATTGAACCTGAATCTCCTATGTCCTCTGCAATGGCAGGTGGCGTCTTTACCACTAGCTCCACCTAGGAAGTCCAAAAGACTCTAAACAGGAACCAACTGGAGAATCCTAAGATCAGAGTTCCTAAATTAGGTAATGCTGAAGTCATTCAGTCTCAGCAGAAATCAGCAGCATGGGCATTAAAATCTCAGGAGGTAGACTTTCTTTGTTTGGTTACAGTGATGTTCCATCCACCTTAGTTTTTTTTTTTAAATTGGAGGCTAATTACTTTACAATATTATAGTGGTTTTTGCCATACATTGACAAATGAATCAGTCATGGGTGTACATGACTGTACATGTGTACAGTCCCCCATCAAAAACATGTGTACATGTGTCCCCCATCAAAAACCCTCCTCCCCCCTCCCTTCCCCATCTCCTCCCTCCCCATTCCCTCCCTCAGGGTTGTCCCCGTGCTCTGGCTTTGAGTGCCCTGTTTTATGCATTGAACTTGCACTGGTGATCTGTTTCACATATGGTAATATACATGTTTCACTGCTATTCTCCCAAATCATCCCACCCTCGCCTTCTCCCACAGAGTCCAAAAGTCTGTTCTTTATATCCTTGTCTCTTTTGCTGTCTCTCATATAGGGTCATCATTACCATCTTTCTAAATTCCATATATATGTGTTAATATACTATATTGGTGTCTTTCTTTCTGACTTACTTTATTCTGTATAATAGACTCTAGTTTCATCCACCTCATTAGAACTGATTCAAATGCATTCTTTTTAATAGCTGACTAATATTCCATTGTGTATGTGTACCACAGCTTTCTTATCTATTCGTCTGCCAGTGGACATCTAGGTTGCTTCCTTCCATGTCCTAGCTATTGTAAACAGTGCTGTGATGAACATCGGGGCACATGTGTCTCTTTCAATTCTAGTTTCCTTGGTGTGTGTGCCCAGCAGTGGGATTGTTGGGTCACATGGCAGTTCTATTTCCAGTTTTTTAAGGAATCTCCACACTGCTCTCCATAATAGCTATACTAGTTTGCATTCCCACCAACAGTGTAAGAGGATTCCCTTTTCTCCACACCCTCTCCAGCATTTATTGTTTGTATTTTTTGATAGCAGCCATTCTGACGGCATGAGATGGTACCTCATTGTGGTTTTGATTTGCATTTCTCTGATGAGTGATGTTGAGCATCTTTTCATGTGTTTGTTAATCATTTGTATGTCTTCTTTGGAGAAATGTCTGTTTAGTTCTTTGGCCAATTTTTTTATTGGGTTGTTTATTTTTCTGGTATTGAGCTGCATGAACTGCTTGTATATTTTTGAGATTAATTATTTGTCAGTGGCTTTGTTTGCTATTATTTTCTCCCATTCTGAAGGCTGTTTTTTCACTTTGCTTATAGTTTCCTTCATTGTGCAAAAGCTTTTAAATTTAATTAGGCCTCATTTGTTTATTTTTGCTTTTATTTCCATTACTCTGGGAGGTGGGTCATAGAGGATCCTGCTGTGGTTTATGTCGGAGAGTGTTTTGCCTATGTTTTCCTCTAGGAGTTTTATAGTTTCTAGTCTTACATTTAGATCTTTAATCCATTTTGAGTTTATTCTTGTGTATGGTGTTAGAAAAGTGTTCTAGTTTCTTTCTTTTGCAAGGTGGTTGACCAGGTTTCCCAGCACCTCTTGTTAAAGAGATTGTCTTTTCTCCATTGTATATTCTTGCCTCCTTTGTCAAAGATAAGGTGTCTATAGGTGCGTGTATTTATCTCTGGGCTTTCTATTTTGTTCCATTGATCTATATTTCTGTCTTTGTGCAAGCACCATACTGACTTGATGAATGTAGCTTTGTAGTATAGTCTAAAGTCAGACAGGTTGATTCTTCCAGTTCTGTTCTTCTTTCTCAAGATTGCTTTGGCTATTCACGGTTTTTTTTTTTTTTTTTTTTTTTTTGTATTTCCATACAAACTGTGAAATTATTTGTTCTAGTTCTGTGAAAAATACCATTGGTAGCTTGACAGGGATTGCATCAAATCTATAGATCGCTTTGGGTAGTATACTCATTTTCATTATATTGATTCTTCTGATACATGAACAAGGTATGTTCCTCCATCTATTTGTGTCCTCTTTGATTTCTTTCATCAGTTTTATAGTTTTCTATATATAGGTCTTTTGTTTCTTTAGGTAGATTTATTCCTGAGTATTTTATTTTTTTCGTTACAATGGTGAATGGAATTGTTTCCTTAATATCTCTTTCTGTTTTCTCATTGTTAGTGTATAGGAATGCAAGGCATATTGGTGTGTTAGTTTTATATCCTGCAACTTTACTATATTCATTGATTAGCTCTAGTAATTTTCTGGTGGTGTCTTTAGGGTTTTCTATGTAGAGGATCATGTCATCTACAAACAGTGCAAATTTTACTTTTTTCCAATCTGGATTCCCTTATTTCTTTTTCTTCTCTGATTGCTGTGGCTAAAACTTCCAAAATGATGTTGAATAGTAGTGGTGAGAGTGGGCACCCTTGTCCTGTTCCTGACTTTAGGGGGAATATTTTCAATTTTTCTCCATTGAGGATAATGTTTGCTGTGGGTTTATCATATATGGCTTTTATTATGTTGAGGTATGGTCCTTCTGTGCCTGCTTTCTGGAAGGTTTTATCATAAACGGATGTTGAATTTTGTCAGATGCTTTCTCTGCATCTATTGAGATAATCATATGGTTTTTATCTTTCAATTTGTTACTGTGGTGTATCACATTGGTTGATTTGCAAATATTGAAGAATCCTTGCATCCCTGGGATAAAGCCCACTTGGTCATGATGTATGATCTTTTTAATATGTTTTTGATTCTGTCTGCTATAATTCTGTTGAGGATTTTTGCATCTAGGTTCATCAGTGATATTGGCCTATAGTTTTCTTTTTTTTGTGGTATCTTTGTCAGGTTTTGGTATTAGGGTGATGGTGGCCTCGTAGAATGAGTTTGGAAGTTTACCTTCCTCTGCAATTTTCTGGAAGAGTTTGAGTAGGATAGGTGTTAGCTTTTCTCTAAATTTTTGGCAGAATTTACCTGTGAAGCCATCTGGTCCTGGGCTTTTGTTTGTCAGAAGATTTTTGACTATGGTTTTGATTTCCATGCTTGTGATGGGTCTGTTAAGATTTTCTATTTCTTCCTGGTTCAGTTTGGGAAAGTTATACTTTTCTAAGAATTTGTCCATTTCTTCCAAGTTGTCCATTTTATTGGCATACAGTTGCTAATATGATCCTTTGTATTTCTGTGTTGTCTGTTGTGATTTCTCCACTTTCATTTCTAATTTTGTTGATTTGATTCTTCTCCCTTTTTTCCTTGATGAGTCTGGCTAATGGCTTGTCTATTTTATTTATTTTCTCAGAGAACCAGCTTTTAGTTTTGTTGACATTTGCTATAGTCTCCTTTGTTTCTTTTTCATTTATTTCTGCCCTGATTTGTATGATTTCTTTCTTTCTACAAACCTGTGGTTCTTCATTTCTTCTTTTTTTAGTTGCTTTTGGTATAAAGTTAGGTTATCTATTTGATTTTTCTCTTGTTTCTTGAGGTAAGTTTGTATTGCTATGAACCTTCCCCTTAGCACTCCTTTTACTGAATCCCATAGGTTTTGGGTTGTCATGTTTTCATTTTCATTTGTTTCTATGCATATTTTGATTTCTTTTTTGGATTTCTTCTGTGATTTGTCAGTTATTCAGACACGTATTGTTTAGCCTCCATATATTTGTATTTTTAATAGTCTTTTTCCTATAGTTGACATTTAATCTTACCACATTGTGATCAGAAAAGTTGTTTGAAATAATTTCAATTTTTTTGAATTAACCAAGGCTAGATTTATGGCCGAGGATGTGATCTATCCTGGAGATGGTTCTGTGTGCACTTGAGAAAAAGGTGAAATTCATTGTTTTTGGGTGAAATGCCCAATAGATATCAATTAGGTCTAACTGCTATATTGTATCATTTAAAGTTTGTGTTTCCTTGCTAATTTTCTGTTTAGTTGATCTATCCATAGGTGTGAATGGGGTATTAAAGTCTCCCACTATTACTGTGTTACTGTTAATTTCCCCTTTCATACTTGTTAGCATTTGCCTTACATATTGCGGTGCTCCTATGTCGGGTGCATATATATTTATAATTGTTATTTCTTCTTCTTGGATTGATCTTTGATCATTATGTAATGTCCTTCTTTGTCTCTCTTCACGGCCTTTATTTCAAAGTCTATTTTATCTGATATGAGTATTGCTACTCCTGCTTTCTTTTGGTCTCCATTTGCATGAAATATCTTTTTCTAGCCCTTCAGTTTCAGTCTGTATGTGTCCCTTGGTTTGAGTTGGGTCTCTTGTAGACAGCATATATAGGGGTCTTGTTTTTGTATCCATTCAGCTAGTCTTTGTCTTTTGGTTGGGGCATTCAACCCATTTACATTTAAGGTAATTATTGATAAGTATGATCCCACTGCAATTTACTTTGTTGTTTTGGTTTCAAGTTGATAAACCTTTTCTGTATTTTCTGTCTAGAGAAGATCCTTTAGCATTTGTTGAAAATCTGGTTTGCATCCACCCTAGTTTTAACATGTCTCTTAAAGTGATATCAAGTCATATGGAGCCTCATAGCCAACATGTCCAAACTCTTATTCTTGACAGGACAGAAATGTCCCCAAAAGAATTCAAACTCTGTTAGCTGTGGTACATCTGCCTTACTTGATTTATCTAGACTTTTGGGAAAGCTACTCTATATCCTGTCTGTACCACCTCCCTCCTCCAGATACAATCAGTTCTTTTAGTATATTCCTTGTTAAGTGAAGGAATCCTTTCCAATTTGTCTTTAATTTACCTTTTTCTACTTCAAGAGATTATTCCCTTGGAGAATTGCTTAACTAAACATTATTGAATCAATGTTTCAGAGTTTATAGACATAAGAATGTGCCTTTTTGGGAGTCTTCATATTCCTAAAACAGAAGGAACTATTTACTTGTATTATAGATCTGCATGTCCCTTCTTCATCCTTCAAGTTATGCTCATTTTAATGTTTTCCTGCCCTGTTTAATTTGCATATTCATGATACTTTATTATATTTTTGATATGCTGACCACACATTAAGCTCCACAAGGAGGAAGATATATCATGACTCTTTGATATCATTATAGGTGTTTAATAAACATTTGAAGATGAATAATCAAAGCAAAAAATAATTAGAGGTGAAAAGAAGGGGAAGCACATTTTACAGGCTGGAAAGACGGCAAAGTATGAGAATATTTTATAGTTGTTAGAGATCCTCACAGGGTCCCTGTGCTGAACAAGGGGGAAGGATGGAGAAGATGGGGGTTGGAATTTAGTAATATAGGCACATGACACCATGACAATTATTTGAATGGAGAGTAATAGGATATATATATATTATTTCCTTTAGGAAGAAGTATGAATGTAAATTAAAAACACAAAATTGTATCCTTACAAATTAGTTATTTAAAAAATCACTTCTCTCCAAAAGCAATTAGTTTGTTTGCAGTTTTTGTTTCTCTGACTACATTTTTTAGAAGACCTCAGAGTTTCTGCACTTTCTGCCCATTCAGAACTTGTAAAAATGTGTCAAGTATTCTTCTAAAATTTCAAGGCAATAAAAATCCATTCTCCTCCCAAAATTTCTTTGTTCTTACTCCCAGTTATATCTGGTCCCATCACTTCATGGCAAATAGATGGGGAAACAATGGAAACAGTGAGCGACTTTATTTTGGGGGGTTCCAAAATCACTGCAGGTAGTTACTGAAGCCATGAAATTAAAAGATGCTTGGTCCTTGGAAGAAAAGCTATGACCAACCTAGATCACATATTAAAAAGCAGAGACATTACTTTACCAACAAGGTCAATGCCTTTGAACTGTGGTGTTGGAGAAGACTCTTGAGAGTCCCTTGGGGTTGCAAGGAGATCCAACCAGTCCATCCTAAAGGAAATCTGTTCTGAGTATTCATTGGAAGAACTAATGCTGAAGCTGACACTCCAATACTTTCACCACCTGATGCGAAGAACTGACTCCTTGGAAAAGATCCTGATGCTGGGAAAGATTGAAGGTGGGAGGAGAAGGGGACAGCAGAGGATGAGATGGTTGGATGGCAACACCAAATTGATGGACATGAGTTTGAGTAAACTCCAGGAGATGGTGATGGACAGGGAAGCCTGGCATCCTGCAGTCCACGGGGTCGCAAAGAGTCAGACACAACTGAGTGACTGAACTGATACTGATATCCTTAATTATTTCTCCTATCCTTTCTAATTCAACATTTTTACACTTAAATTATAAGATTGTATATGTTAATATATAGAGATTATTGCTTTACGGTAAATTTGTATTTGGATAAAGATAAAAATCCAAAACATTCCTATATACTGTTATAGATACATGCACCTATAGGAGATGTCAAAAACACATATGGGAAGAATGATACTAGCTATAGGATAATATTCAGCTCTGGGGCAATTCCGTGCATTCTTCAAACATTCCCAGCCATTTAAGCCAGTGTTCTAAAAATTTAGGGTCATAGAAAAGTCAGAAGGGTGTGTTTTAAACATGAAGATTCCTAGGCTTCAGAAACTTTGATGCAGCATGCCTGGGTTACAGTTGACAAATATGCACTTGAAAAAGAATCCCACAGGATGCAGTTGCAAGTGATACAGAGGACCATCCTAAACTGGAAGTACTGAACATGTGAAGCTGGCAGGTAGGTAGAGGAGATGGAAGCCTAGGTGAAAGGCTCAGGGCTAAGGCAGGATTGGCTGTCGTTAGTTTATAGACAGAGTTCATGCCTCGGAAGTGGTTGGGAGTATCTAAGGGAGGGTGCAGAGAGAAGAGTGGTGGTCCAAGGATAGAAAGACAAAGTGCAAGAGAGAGAAAGAGAAGAAATCTCCCAAGGAACAGCCAAGATACGGCCGGAGAGAGAGCACCATGATATTGAAGTGAAGATGGCAGAGTTCAACAAGGAGGGCATGCCCAGTAGGCCAAATGAAACAAAACCGGGAAAGGGAAAGACCTAAAAAATGTTCATTGTCTGTATAGTCTAACTCAGGCACTACAATGGTTGTTCTTGAAAGGTAGTGTTATCAATGTATTTCTAGGCATCTGATGTATTGTAAGTATTTGGTAAACTGAACTGAATAATCACGGGAGGCTGCCATATGAGTATTTTAAAGACCTCAACTATAGCTCAGTTCCATTAAGTAACTTCATTAGGAGAAACAAATGGTATATGGATGTAATCATCCACAGTGGAGAGTTAATTGTAACTAGGTCAATAAAACTCTTGTTTTTGTTTTGTTTTGAGCCATCTGCTAAGATATGGTAATGACATTTAAAAAACAGTACCCAACCTTTGTTTGTGTGTGATACTATTCTGGACAAGGTAATTTTACTAGTAATTTTACAAAATAAAGCTAAGACCTTTAAAATCTTTAAGCTGAGGTTTTTCCCTTATAAATGATCTTTCAAGCTCATTTATAGAAGTATATGTAGTCATGAGAAGGAAAAAACCACATTAAAGAAGGTAAATGACTCTAGAAATGCCCAAGTGCTGGTTGCTAGGACAACTGCTGGGGTTTATTGAATACAGAGCAAAAAAATCAATCAGAAATCACTGGAAGGCCTTGCACGGGTACGTAAAACATTTCTGCCTCATAATTGCAGGAAACTTCCTGCATCTGTGTACCACATGAAAAGGTGGTTTTGTGTCAGTTCTGTTTGTGTCAGTCGGTGGAATTCCAAGGAAAGTCACCTCCTTGATGTGTTCTCACCATTTTAATTCCCTTCCATAACATGACCTTCTCAACACCCAAGTAATTTATTATTACAGTGGTTAAAAAAAAAAAAATGTAGCCCGTTACCTGCCTCTTTTGTACCCATGTCACTTAATTCTTGGCTCCCAAGAATGGCTCCCAAGAATGGCTCCCATTCTTGGTTTCTTTGAATTAAACAGTTTTCAGGTTTATATATAGAAATCATTTACATCTGTGTAGCAGTTTCTTCCCCCGATGTGGTATATGCTTGACTCATCAAGAAAACACAAGGAGGGAGAGATGGTCTTAGGAAGCTACCCTGCCAACCTCTCCCAGATTTCCTTTCTCTCTCTCTCGGGGAATCTATTATTCTCTATTCCTAGCTTCCTGAGGTGCTAAGACGACTAAGAAAAGATTGCCAAGTTTTTCAGACTTTTAGTGGAAAACATTGTTAAGTTGATGGAATAGAGCAAAGCCCTATGGATGAAATAAAAGATCAAGGGTAGCCACGTGCAGCCAGACATCAGCTGTTATGACCTTCTCATGGCAGCTTCAAGAACTTAGTAGGAGGGTTCTTATGGTCATTGGGTGATAGCCTTTAGTCTAATGAGCTCACTAATCGCATAAGGAAATGGTCAGCCTCTCAGACTGGACTGTGCATAGTTCATTTATGAGATGACCAAGTAACATTAACCAAGTAACAGATGACCTATTGAGATCTCTGCTTCTCTAATCTGTGCTACACACTCCCCACAGATTAATCCCAAAGTGCCCCCTTCAGAACAGGGTTTTTCAAATTTTAGTGGGTTGAGGCACATTAGTGGATCCTAGCATATATTTAGTGAGTTGAAAACTTGAAAAATGATGAAAAATAATAGAAAAGAGGATAGCATCAGAACAAATCTCATCTAATAAGGGTAAATGTGTATTGTGAAACTTCCATTTCATTCTCTTTCTATGTAGGTATGCACTGGCTTGCTAGACTGGATACATTTCATACATTTCTGGTCCTGACCAGAGAGGTTAGAAAGCCAGACTCATCCCTGCTAAGAATTCCTCAGTGATCTCTCTTGTATACAAAAAAAATAAAAAAAGAAAGAAAAGAAACAATTCCAACTCCTTTACTCAAAGGCTGGAATTGTCCCCCAAATCCACTCTACTTCCATAACATTATGCTGGGTTCCAACTTTTTTACTCATTGTCCTCCCAGTGTTCTTCTCAGGATCCTTATTCCACTGTGCCCTTTATTCATAATGTTTCTTCTCAATGTTTCTTCTTAATGGTTTTCATATTCTACTCTCCTTTTTGGGACCATTCAAAACTTATCTTGTCATTTAACCATACGATTGCTAGTTCCTCTCATCACTCACCTCTTCCTAGCTGTTCTGCTCATTTCCATATATTCTCTCTCTGTTCCCTCTGCATTGCTCTTTATCCATCTCCCATTCCACTTCATTCCCAAACCTCCTGACGACAACCTGTGTCTGCCTCATTCCCTCTGTTGCTTTCCTCTTAGCATGCACCTCCAGCTTACCATATCCTCATTATCCTATTTTCTTGTTGTTTTATAATTCCTGCTCTCTTGTGTATATCTCTGGTATCCCCACTTGACTGAAAGCAACTTTAGCCTAGGAACTGTGGATCATAGTTTTTTGGTATCCCTTATAATGTCTGGCACAGTGCAGGATATATAGCACATGCTCAGTAAAAAAAGAAAAAACAAAAAACCTCGAATCAATAAATCAGTCATGGCCATTGCAGCCTCTCCTCTTACTCAGTGGCCTCTGCCATGCATAAGTCACCCCCCATGACCTCCTCCACATCCCCTCCCCACCCCATGAGGTGGGCTTGTATGCTGTGGGCCAGACTCAGGAGCAGATGCCTACATGTGGTTCCCATACCCACAGCTGCGCCCCAAGAGCCAGGCAACTAAGGAAGAAGAGATGAAATCGTTGCTCACACCTACACAAACAATGGATTTACAGCCCAGCAACTGGCTTTGTACACTCAGCACCTGCAGAATGTCTGAATGGACAATGAATGTTCCTGCAGCTGAGACAGGTCTAGCTTCAGCAGCTGTGGACTTTGTAGGCATGTACACATTGGATGTTGGACCAGGCCAAAGTCTGAGCTGCCCCCTTAGCACCCATAGTGGGTCCAGATCTATGATTACTGCAATCCTGGGACTGACCTCAGGGGATCTGTGCTGGTGGCTTGGTGAAAACAATGCTCAGGAAATATCCAGGTGGTTCAGTGGGTAAAGAATCTGCTTGCAGTGCAAGAGACACAGGTTTGATCCCTGGATTGGGAAGATCCCCTGGAGAAGGAAGTTGCAACCCACTACAGTTATTCTTGCCTGGAGAATCCCATGGACAGAGGAGACTAGTGGGCTACAGTCAAGGGGTTGCAAAGAGTTGGACATGACTGAAGTGACTTAGCACACACGCAAGAAACACCAGGGCAAACTGCTGGCATACAGATAGTTACGGTGGGAATGAGAGCACCGTCAATAACAGTATAATCTGAGATCCTGCACAACAGATCAAAGGTGACACAGCAGAGCACACCTACACATGAGTAGCTCAAGAGAAGGAGTACTCCATGGCTTCTGCCCCAGCAGGAGTGCTCCAATCTCACCTAACTCACATCACAGATCAGAAACACAGCTAAGAAACAGATCTGGGAGCTGCTACTCCAAGAACTAGGGAGTGGACCCTGCCCCTGACAGGGTAGTGACAACCACAGAACAAAAGGAAGGCCCTGCTCAATATCCAGTGCAGACTCTGGTCACCACAACATCCATCATACCTCCCATCAAGGGAATAACGGACCAGCATACACTGAAGGAAGAGGTGGCAGACATCTATACTAAAAGCTGCAAAAAAAAAAAAAACAACAACCCACACAGGCTACACAGAAATGTCCCTACATAAAAACAGCCCCCCAAGACACAATCTGAGGGTCTGCCATTTGAAAGAAGAACCCCCAGAGCATTTAACCTTGAAGACAAGCAGAGGTTGACGGCGGGAGCTCCACAGGGCTGAGGAAAACAGAGTCCATTCTTAGAGGGTACACACAAGGTCTCATATGCACTGGGACCAGAAAAAAGAAGTACATACATAGGAACCTGGGTTAGACCTACCTAGGGTCTTGGAGGGCCTCCTGGGAGGTGAGGGTTGGTTGTAGCTCACTGTGGGGGCAAGGAGACTGGTAGTAGAGACCCCAGGGAATGCTGGCCAGTGTGAGCTCTCTAGGAGGTCCCAGTTTTGGCACCAAGACCCAGTCCAACCCAGCAACCTACAGCCTCCAGTGCTGGAAAGCCTCAAGCCAAACAACAAAGTAGATAGGAATATAGTGTCACCCATTAGGAGACAGGCTGCCTAAAATTGCACTGAGCTCACAGCCACCTCAAATCACACCCCCTGACACTCCCTTGCCCACCAGAGGAACAAGACCCAGCTCCACTCACCAGGGGGCAGATGCCAGTCCCTCCCACCTGGACACCTACCTCACCCCAGGACCAGCCCCTCATCCACCAGAGGCCAGACACCAGAAGCAAGAGGAATTGTGATCCTGCAGTCTGTGGAAAGGAGACCACAAACACAGAAAGACAAAATGAGAAAACAAGAGAAATGTGTGCAGATGAAGCAACAAAATTAAAACCCAAAATAACAACCAAAGGAAGACAAGAAGATAGGCAATCTACCAGAAAAATAATTCAGAGTAATAATGGTAAATATGATTCAAAATCTCAGAAAAAGAATGGAGGCATAGACCAAGAAGATACCAGAAATGTTTTAAAAAGAGAAGATTTAAAGAACAAACAGAGGTGAACAACATAATACCTTAAAAAATACACTAGAAAGAATCAATAGAATAACTGAGGCAGAAGAACGGATAAGTGAGCTGGAAGATAGAATGTGGAAATCACTGCCACAGAACAGAATGGAGACAAAAGAATGAAAAGAAATGAGGACAGTTACAGAGACCTCTAGGGAGGGTGAGTGTGATGTACGTGTAACTGACTCACTTTGCTATACACCTGAAACTAACACATTGTAAATCAGCTCTACTGCAATAAAAATTATTATTGTAAAGATCAGTCCTGATCCCCTCCTTTGTACCAAAATTCTACCCTATTGACGCCAACATTTTTTCCCTAGATAGAATCTTTTACATTTGAATTGGCTTTTCCATTTCTCAAGTGTTTTCATATCTCTCATCGCAGTTGCTTTTATCTACAAAGACTTAATAAAGTAGGCATGAGTCATGATACTCATTCTTAAAAGATGAGGAGATTGAGTCTCAAAGAGGTTTGTAACTGTGACACACATTGCCACCAGTCTACTTAGAACCAAAATCTAATGCAACCTATTCTGTGCCTATTATCCACCCTCTTCCAATGGAAACTTGAAAGCAGTAAGCACATAGAATAATAATGTGCTCTCAGTGTAAAGTGTTGTATACAGAAGAAAAGCCCCCAAGAAATAGCAAACGAGGCATATCCTGTCTGTTTTATGCAATGAGAATCGGAACACCGTGTTCTAGATCCAAATGCTGGCTGTCTATTTTGCTTCTGTAATTGTGCTTGTATTCTAAGGATGCCACAGAAACGGGGAGAAAATCCATGTACTGCTAGTGGGTAATGTGTTGGCTTCCACTGTCGGGTTGACAATCTTTTCATTTAATTCATCTTAGCAATTAGCTGGGACTCTGTTCTGTGTTACAAGTAATTAACATGTTCTTTTTCTTGTTAATTTGATAATTTGTTTCTTACCAAGCTGTTCTCCTAAATGTTGGCCCCTCTCGGTTGAGATGACTCGCTCATCTTCCATGTCACATTTGTTCCCAACCAGGATAACCTGGGCATTATCCCATGAGTATGTTTTGATTTGAGTTGACCTAAAAAGAAAAAAGAAAAAAAAAGGCAAAAAACTGATCAGAGGAAAGTACAACAGCATAAAATGAAGGAGAAGAAATATATCCCACAGAGAGATGATGATAACAGCAAAAAATGAAGCCCAGATGCCTGACATTTAGAATTAATTAGTTCAGTGCAAGACTACCCTTCAGATACTCATTTGGGATCACATGAGTCAAAAATCAGGGGAACTGTGGTGTTGTATTTAGAATTCCTCTGTATTTGATGAGATTAATATTACTGCTGCTTCTTCCTTCTCTTCTACTCCACATTCCACAGTACTTTTATAACTGGAATGAGTGGCGAGTCATCCCAGTTTGCCCAAGATGTTCCCAGTTTTAGCAGTAAAAGTCCTTTGTCTCAAGAAACCCCTTAGTTCCAAGAAACCTGAGGTGGCTGGTCACTATTTACAGTCCATCACAGGAAAATCTCATTTTACCATGTTACAATCACAACTTAAAGAGCTAAGACAATTGGGTTAGGAAACATGGGGGCAATTATAATGTTAAAAAAACAGATTATAATAATATTCTCATGCTTACATTATTCAGAGAAAAATGCCAGGTTTGTTAATATCACAATTACAATGCAATGAGCTGGTGTTTTAAGTTTCAGAATAAGCTTCCAGTACGGATCATAAGGCTCATAACCAACTTTTGATTTCAATACTTAGATGGTAATTATAATAGTTAATATTTACAGGTACTGTTTTAAACTCTTTATGTATGTATGTTAACTTAATCCTTAGAGTAACTCAGTGGAGATACCATTATGATCTCCATTTTATAGTCGAGGAAAATGAGGCATAGAGAGGTTAAAAAATTTGCTCAAGACAACTCAGCTAGTAAAGCAGTAAATCTGGAAATCAAACCAAGGCAGCATAGTTCTTAAATATACGTCAGTACTACTCATTAAAAGTTTGAGAAGTTAAGTTCTAGTGTATTTGCTGTCATTTCAGAAAAGAAGCTGAAAGGAAGCCATGTTCTTTAATCCTCCCTTTTTATTGGCCACGTTCTTACTTGATAACAATTCAAGATAGGTGGGAAAGACACATCACCCAGTGGGTGGTCAGGAGAGAAATCGAAAACCTAAAAAAATGTTGAAAGTTTAATGAAGGGATTTGTAAAGTGTCCAAAAGAGAAGCTTGGTATGTTCTTACTAGCAACTGTCAAATCCTTCAGGATTTTTAAATAGAAAATGGTGGTGAACTGTTCTCAACTGAAGAGAGAATGAAAGCCAATAGCTTTAAACTGCAGCAGGAGAGCTTTCAATGAGATGTCATCACTATTTCTCCCTTCCAAGAAGAAAGGAGAGAGCTAAGAGGCAGACATGGTCTGATTTCAGAGTACTTCCCCAAACCAAGTACAAGTTTTCAAATAAGATTAAAATATCTGGTGAAAGATACCTCTGGTTCCATGTGAGCATCTCAAGGTGCAACATATTTTATCAGAAAAAGCCAGGGATAGGACCTTTCTAATTCTGACATCTAAGTTAGTAATATATTCCTCTAGCAACAGTGACATTCACTGGGAAAATAAAGGCAGACATTCAAAACCTAAACTTTTTCACTTACCTCATCTTAAAGTGTGGAGTATACAAAAAATGAAGAATTAAGAGTAAATTAAGGTGTAAAAAATATTTTATACCTGGACACATCTTAAACCTCAAGTGGTAACATAACTCTACAAAGAAATTTCAAAGGTTCTTGAAAGGAACTCTAATCACATTTCCTTAGGTAATTAAAAAAGAAAAATTATCCCTTTGCTCGTATCGTTCTTATTGGCCAAGGCTTGGCCTATGCCTAGAAAGGGCCTAGGTTGAGAGCCCCTCTGTTAATGGGAAAAGTTCTTATCTTGGCACACAGCTGGAAATAAAATATGCAGAATGAGGTTAAGGAAAGCAGTCTCAGGAGAATGTCCTACTTGCATAAGGGGTTGGGGCTGGTGTGTAAATGGCATGGCTTGCTGAATTTACCAAGGACAAATGCTTGCCTGAAAAAATTCAGCCCAGGATAGGGGTGCACTTTTGTGAAGGTTAAAAAAACAAAACAAAAAACACGAGCTGATTTTTACTGTTTAACCAGGTTAAAAAAACAAAACAAAAATCTTCCCTGGTGGCTCAGATGGTAAAAGTGTCCCCCTACAATGCAGGAGACCTGGGTTTGATCCCTGGGTCGGGAAGATCCCCTGGAGAAGGAAATGGCAACCCACTCCAGTATTCTTGCCTGAAAAATCCCATGGACAGAGGAGCCTGTTGGGCTACAGTCCATGGGGTCGCAAAGAGTCGCAAGTGACTGAGCAACTTCACTTTCTTTCACTTCACCAAGTTAATGGAACGCTTGCTTTTCCCATTAAATATGTCTCTCAGTTCTGCTAACATAATAACTCATGGAGGTCTTAGGATGCCACAGTGATAGATTATGCATCTATTCATACACAATATTCCCTGTTTATACTATATATATAGTATATATATGTGTGTATAATTTGGGGAGGCTATGATTACATCAAACATACCCCTTCCTGTTTGTTCTTATATAAGAAATACTTTAACCTCTGCAATGTCTTAAATTGCCAAGGAAATAATTTTAAATGAACATTTTCTATAATTACCAAGGAGTTCTACAGAACCATTATCTTAAAAGCTTAAAGAGCCATTGGAGATCATTTCTTTTTTTAACCAAGTGATAATTATGGTCTGGGCACTCTGTGCTGAGGTAAACAAAACATTAATTTGCCATCAGAGCTGGTTAATCGAGTAAGATTTGTTTTTGACTAGCTTGGACTTCCTGACAATGTGCACCATCAACAGGGTTCAGTTCAGTTCAGTTGCTCAGTGTCCGACTCTTTGCGACCGCGTGGACTGCAGCACGCCAGGCCTGCCTGTCCATCACCAACTCCCGGAGCCCACCCAAACTCATGTCCATCCAGTTGGTGATGCCATCCAGCCATCTCATCCTCTGTCGTCCCCTTCTCCTCCTGCCTTCAATCTTGCCCAGCATCAGGGTCTTTTCAAATGAATCAGTTCGCCGAATGAGGTGGCTGAAGTATTGGAGTTTCAGCTTCAACATCAATTCTTCCAACGAACACCCAGGACTGATCTCCTTTAGGATGGACTGGCTGGATCTCCTTGCAGTCCAAGGGACTCTCAAGAGTCTTCTCCAACACCACAGTTCAAAAGCATCAATTCTTCAGCGCTCAGCTTTCTTTAGAGTCCAACTCTCACATGCATACATGACTACTGGAAAAACCATAGCCTTGACTAGATGGACCTTTGTTGGCAAAGTAATGTCTCTGCTTTTAAATATGTTGTCTAGGTTGGTCATAACTTTCCTTCCAAGGAGTAAGCATCTTTTAATTTCATGGCTGCATTCACCATCTGCAGTGATTTTGGAGCCCAGAAAAATAAAGTCAGCCACTGTTTCCACTGTTTCCCCATCTATTTCCCATGAAGTGATGAGACCAGATGCCATGATCTTAGTTTTCTGAATGTTGAGTTTTAAGCCAACTTTTTCACTCTCCTCTTTCACTTTCATCAAGAGGCTTTTTAGTTCTTCTTTGTTTTCTGCCATAAGGGTGCTGTCAATCTGCATATCTGAGGTTACTGATATTTCTCCCAGCAATCTTGATTCCAGCTTGTGCTTCATCCAGCCCACAGGGTTGCTTTAGGCAAAGTCCAGTCACCAGCTACAGGGGATCAGAACCATATTGACTGATTCATAAACTACCACATATCATAGAATCTAAGCAACATGGATTGTAAGATAAAAATTAATGAATGGCCCAGAACAAAAAGAAGCAGCCAATGAAACTGTGATACAATGCTTTAAGAATAGCCCTGCTACACAAACTTGTCACTCACATTAGCTTCTTGTTACTTTGAAAGTTTTTCATGTATTCTGAGAGATTTAGTAAATTTTTCTATCTTTAGTTGCTTTGTTCATGATACTTTGTATATGAGAGATGACCATCCCATGACTTTCTCAATAAGAAAGGTCAACACACCCTTCTGCTCGTGGGTATCTTCCCTTAAGACCTGTAGAGCACTAGGTTATTGCCTTACAGGAAAATATGAAATGATAGTCATTACTCCAAAATGAGTATTCACATCCCTATTATAAAACTGATACCCCTTCTTGCATACACAATAACTTTATACCCATGCCTTAATAATTCCACCACTCAGTTGACAATATACACAATCATGACCAAGTTAGCACATGTGTAGGCAGTGGAATCTATTTTTCATAAAGCATCAGCAATTATAATAAGCCATTAATTACACGACACATCCCAATTTCAGATATGTTAAAATATGAATAATTCTGCATCTTAGATTTTGTAAAACACTATTGTTTTCTTGGTATTTCTTTTATACATGAAGACCTAGGTTGAAATAAGAGCTTGTATCATTCCTTTAGCTCCGGAAAACTTGGAGATGAGAAAATATAAACCCCATGAGCTGAGAAAGCCCCCGAGCTGTATTTCATCTAGAGTATAATATTAATTAAAGTCAGAAGAATGTGGGGATGATAATCCAGTCCCCATGCTTTCCAACTCAGAATCCTAACAGTTTATTCAGTTCATTTAAAAGAAAGCACTAATACTAAGTGGGTATAGGAAAGTCACACTGCATTCTTTAGCTTCAGCATCTTCATCTGTAAAACGAGGCTGCCACATTTTGCATTTAATCTCTGGGGCTGTTATAAGACAAATGTGGTTTGAGGTAGGATCATGCTCTACTTTCTAAGTCACAGACATCTTTTTACAAATATTAAACACTGTTAGTCCCAGCTTGGACAGCCAGCTGTTTCTCTTTCTAAATCCAGCTCAACTCATCCCTTGTAATTTCTATCATCTAAATAATACTTTGTCTTTTCTTAATGGGAGAAAAGTTGTCTTGTCTTTCCTTGTCTCAAATCTCGTCTCCATTTCGTTTCTTGAGGCTGAGGTCCTAGACAAATACATTTCTAACTGGGAGTAAACGGTCTTTTTTGGTATGTCTATTAGGAGCATGACACATGTCTATTTAGTAAATTCTTCTTTCATGTGACATTTCTGTGTATCTACTTTTTCAGTCATTTACTGTATTTTGCAAAATTTCTTATTTGGGAATGGGTTTCTATCACCTCAGTAGGGACTCTCTTATTTCCTTGTCTGTTAGATATTTTTAAAGAAAGTAGCTGTCACCAAATAACATACATGTGAAAAGATGATTTATTTCTGAATCGCTGCAAAAGATCCTTTGGGGTTTACTGTTAATCTCAGCAAGATTAATGGACTCAAAAGCAATATGCTGGTCACCATGGTTACCTGACAAGTGGCAATTAACTCAGACCTTACCAGTAACCAGATGATGGTTACTAAAAAAAAAAACAACAATCTGTTATTTGTCTTTTAGTTAAAAACAAAAATAAAACAATAACCCCTCTCTCTATATATTCTTCTTTTTATATGTTTTCTCTATAAATATATATGTAGAGAAAGGATTTTTTTTTTCATTTTTTTTATATTATCAGGCAGAGGGAGATGAGATTTTCATATTTTACACATAAATGACTGAACACTGCACAGAATAAAATAATTTAGGAGAGCTATAAACAGAAAAACCAAATTCCTGTAATCTGTCTATTTCTTCTTCTTTGTTCTGGGTATATAAATAATTTCCTATGAGTTCAGTCTGTTTTCATAAAGAAGAGACTCTTATTAGTCATAATGTTCTGAAAAACAGTCCACAGAATGTGCCTCAGTAATCCAAAAAGCAGTTATTGCGTAGGGTCTGATCTGGGATATACATGGGGAAAATGCCGTAGCAGAGAGAACATGTTCAGCTCTTTCCTCACAGTGAATCTCAGCCGGATCTTAACAGCAGCCCTGTCCTTCATTCTGGAAGCTCAAAGTTCCCCTCAGCATTCATTTCCCTTATTCTCCTCAACGTTCGGGAGCCTCTGCCTTTCACATCTCAGCAGACTTCAAATTGTTATGGAATTTCCCAATCTGCTACTGCTCATCACATAGAATTGTCCCTTCTGTTACATTCCCACTAACTTAATCACTTATTTATCCAATTATTCTCAACCTTGGAGAGCTGTTAAAAATTACTTCAACCTAGAACAAAATAAATCAGAACCTTTAGGGACATTGTCATAGGCATTTAAAAAATAATCTCTCCAGGTGACTTCTGTGTATGAATGTATGGCTCTCTCTCCCATACCTGCTTTAGTTTTTAAAATAATCTGTTTCTTTACTTCCCATCTAACACCCAAAGTGTTTGCAGGTGTTTTATAGAGGTACATATAGCAATACAAGGTATATACAAAATAAATTTTAAAATGAATGAGTGGCAGTAAGGAAACAGAAAAAGGAACATAATAAAACTTAATGATTTATATATGCTGTAAAAGTTAAGAGGTAGTTTAAGAAGTTAAGACATGTTTTGCATATGTACATTAACTCCTTCAATTAAGGAGTTATAAAAGTAAATGCTAAAAAGGCACCTTCAAATAAATTTTCTCCAATATTAATATTTTTATTAAAGAAATGGGTTTATAGTTTTTGATAAGATTGCTATATTCTCATTAAATATTCTAATAAGAGAAAAAGCTAAAGCAAAAATAAAAAATTATCAGAAATCTCACTACCCCCAGATAACCACCACTAACATCTTGGTGAAAATCCTAGAGTAGATTGTAGTACTGAACTCATTGAGTCATACCTCCTTCCTTGGAGGTGGGTTCTATTTCCCTGCACCTTCCTGGCTTTGGACTGGGCCAAGCACATTGCTTTGGTCAGTGAAATATGAGATTTGATGTGAGCCACTGGTGAGCAAGGGGCACAGAGGCCTCTGAGTTTCACCAGTCCTCTTGTTTTCTTGCTTTTCACTGTGGCAGGAACCCTTCCCAGGAAGGGGGCTGCTCTGCCAGCCTGTCACAGGAGGGAGAAGCCTGGAGTGGCCCAGCTGAGTTCCACAGAGATCAGTGTATTTCAGCCAAACCTAGAAGAGCCCATCAATCCTTTCCAACTCCATCTTTTGCTCCCCACCTTCCTCCCAACTTTGATACAGCGTTATTAATTTCTTTGGATCTTTCAAACATGCTGTAGTTTTCAACAAGTAGGAGCTATCACTATTGATGGCTCTAGGTTTTGTAAGGCCTAAAACTAATAAAAATGTGAGGGTCCAATTTAAGGGGGAAAATGCAAATGAGAAATACAGATGGTCAGAATGACCATCTTTAAAAAGTCTGTAAATAGCAAATGCTAGAGAGAGTGTGGAGAAAAGGAAAACTGTTCACATTGTTGGTGGGAATGTAAATTGACGCAGCCACTATGGAGAATAGTATGGATATTCCTCAAAAAACTAAAAATAGACTTGCCATATGATCCAGCAATACCCAGATAAAACTGTTAACTCGAAAAAATACATGCATCATTATGTTCACAGCAGCACTGTTTACAATAGCCAAAACATGGAAATACCTAAATGTCCATTGTCAGATGAATGGCCGTGGTACATATATACAATGGAATACTACTCAGCCATAAAAGGAACAAAACAACGCCATCTGTGGCCACATGGACGGACCTAGAGATTATCATACTGAGAGAAGCCAGAAAGAGAAAGACAGTACCTTATGATATTGTTTATATGTAGAATCTAAAATGTTACACAAATGAAATTATTTATGAAACAGAAACAGACTCACAGATATAAAGAACAGACTTAAGGTTGCCATGAGGGAGTGAGGGGGGGAAGGGAAGGACTGGGAGTTTGGGATTAGCAGATACAAACTATTGCATGTAGAATGGACAGACAACAGGTCCTACTGTGGAGCACATGGAACTATATTCAATATTCTGTGAATATGTGTAAGCCATAATGGAAAAGAAAAAGCAGGAATTACAGATTTAGGTACAGGGCAATCTGTAGCAGATGCTATTGGTGCTCTGCCCATTGTCGTCCAGGCCTAGCCACTTCTTTGCTGGCTAGCTCACTTTCAACTGCCAGTGTCTGCAGCTCTTTGCTTTAAAATCTTCTCTGAAGCAAGGGAAGACCACTCTGCCCATCAGGGAAAGTCAAATGTAAGAGAAAGAGTACAGCCCAGAAACAGACCTCAGCCAGTGACAGACATGAACTGGTGTCTACCTACGGCCCGTCCCTTGCTCCTCATGCTGCCGCCACACCAATTCCCAGATTTTCAAGCATAATGGTATAAACACCTTTTGCTGTTGGCCTTCCCATCCCCAGCTCAATCTCCCACTAAGGAAGTACTGTTTCTTACACTTTCTGAGTAAAAAAACTACTTGTATACAAATTCCCCTCTCCAAGCCTGCTTCGGAGGAGCCTCAACTAAGACACTTGGAAGGGGATTGTCCAGGTAAGGGGCCAAAGCTTCTGGCAAAGTTCTGGAGTTGGCCGTACTGGCTTGAAAGTGCCGATTATCAAATATCAAGAACTTTTGTGGGTTGGTTTTTAAACCTTACCTCTGACAATGACTATGATGGGTGCATTTATATCATGGAAATTGGTGAATTAAATCAGAAGTTTTTCTTATTTTTTGCTTTTATTTTTTTCAAAGAATCTGTTTACTGGCACACGATAGAGTTTAAGCTTCCTTATTTTTGCAAGAAATCCACCGGTTGTTATCATGTGCCGCTGTCTAAAACACATTTACAGCCTCTGTGTTAGGCTCTGTCGTCCTCTTCCATCTTGTCTCAGCACACAGCCTCCCCTGGATTAGGCGCCCATCACATGGGGACCCCACACCCTGTTTCTCACTCACTAGGACCTTCTCCTTGTCTGTATCCATCCTAGACTACAATGGGCAAGGCCCCTGACTGTTCTGTTCACCACTGAGCATTCAGGAAAATGTGTGGCACATAGAAAGGTCTCAGACAGTAACTGTAAATTCGTGGTCAGATGAATGAGTGAATGATAGACCGAATGTGGCACGAATGCCTAAGAAATCCAGTGAGTTCAGAATATCAGCATAGAATAAAAACAGCGCAGGAGGAGAGTCAGCACTCTGTGATGCCAGCGCCCCCGCCCCCATCCCTTTCAGGACTCAGAGCTGGCAGAGTACTTCCCGGTATGTGCCGTCCTGACTGTGGAAGGGAAAGCACGTGTTGGCCCCTCCACGGTCATCTGTGTGATCGCTGTTCATTCCAGCCTGCAGAAATCATGGTTTCCTTTCTGCTCCAGCACCAGGAGTCAGGACGAGGATGCCCAGGGAGGAACTCAGCACTTCAGCACCATGGACTGGTTGCCGTGGAGAGCCCTCGTCCAGCTCCTTCAGTGGATAGATGACAAGGCTGAGACTTGAGATGTGGAGTGACATCCTAGTGGATATGAAGCAGTGACGAGGGGGCTGATGAGAGCCTGCATCCCAAGACTCTCCCTGCCTCCTCTTCTACAGCATGCTGTCCACTTCCACAGGGAAAAGCAGTGACTGCGTTCTACTGATTAGGAAGAGGCTCATGGGCTAAACACTTGGCTGCTTTTAAAAAGAAGAAATAATGTGTCTCCCCAGGAACCAAAATACTTCAAAGGAGTATATCGTATGTTACCATTTGTATGTGGACTGTAATTAAAAAAAATGATACAAATGAACTTATTTCAAAACAGAAATAGACACACAGATATAGAAGGAAAACTATGGGTGCCAAAGGCAAATTGTGGGGGTGAGGGATGAATCAGGAATTTGGGAATAACATACACATGCTACTATATATAAAATAGATAACCAGCGAGGACCTACTGCATAGCACAGCAAACTCAACTCAATATTCTGTAGTAACCTATATGAGGAAAAAAGTCTGAAAAGGAATGAGTATATGTATAACTGAATCACTTTCCTGTACACTCGAAACTAAGAACATTGTACATCAACTATACTATGACTAAAAAAATAAGTTTCAGACACAACAAACACACAAGTGCATTCCAACCTTTTTCCTGGTACATATAAAAACAATAACATTTGTATGAAACAGTAGGGGAATATGGAGAAGTATAAGACTTGGCAAAACATCCCTTACAGGTTCTCTATGCTTAATAATTATGAGATAAATGAAATTACAGAATAGAGGAATATATTAAACAAATAAAAGGTTAACCACGACAACTTATCAACTGATGGAAGGAAGGCTTGTGTTTGGAATATTAGCAACCTGTACTTGAGAACGGGAATCACCATGGTGACTGCAGTGGACACTCAAGCATCCTGATGGGTTATTAGGTTTAGGGACCGCAGGAATCAGCAGGAGGCCCAAGGGAGGGCCATCAGCAGTGAGAAACATTCCCAGTTTGTAAGTCAGACTAAATGCCTTAAATGTTGCCTTAAGTTAGCAAGTAACACCCTCTGAGATGGGGAAGACCCTGGCCCTTGCTATCCCACAAGTGAAGTACTGGTCACTCTGGTGGTATAATAAAAAAATAAATAATACAAATAATATTTAAACATAAAACAATTCATTAATATAACCATATCAGGCAGTGTGCTAAGTGTTTCACATTTATTATTTAATACTTATAACACTGCAAGGCAGATAGTATTTTTTTTCTCATTTTGCAGATGAAGAAATTGTAAAATGAACACCTGTTGAGGCTAAGTTACCAAAACCGTCAGCTAATATTAACACAATTGAACCGCAAACCTTTTCCGTTGGAGAAGGAGCTCAAAGTCCTGGGCTCTCTTTTTGTATTTAATTCAGAGAACCAAGAACTAATCTCTCAGCTTTCTGCTGAGAGGGCAGAACAAAGCCTACTAATGCTTTCTCTAAATTTTCAAGAAGACCAGTGAGAAAATGTCCTGAAGGAGTCTTGAAAACCACAGAGTGCTATATCAGTGGAAGGTATTATTATCACCAGCAAAAAAGTATTTACTATCTACACGGCATCGATGTGTTATCTCAAACTCATTCTCTAAACAAGCCTCACTGTAATTTTCTTTGCTGTTTTGTAACCTTTTAAAAGGTTAAAATGGGAGACACTGTCAGGCATTCCTTGAGATGCTGAGGACACAGCAATACAGACAGACCTGGGCTCTGCTCTCAGGAAGCTGCGGTGTGACCCCACACTGTGATCTTGCAAATATTCCCCAGTTACAGGTGTTTCCTCGACAACTACCGTACACAAGACACTAGTGTCTACAACACAGGGTGTCGCCATTTGAACCTGAGCAGGCGTCAGAATCACCGGGAAGGCTTGCGATCACCTTCTGAGTTCTACCCCGATATTCTAACTTAGAAGGGCTGAGGCCGGACCAGAGACTCTGCATTTCTGACACGCACTCAGGGCGCGCTGATCCTGGGGGTTTTCTGACCACACCTTGAGCAGCACTGCAGTGAGGGAGAGAAAGAAGCAGGACTTGGTCCCTGGCCTCAGGCTGCTCCGTTCACGAGAGAGAAAAGTCTGGTTTGAAAAGTTAATGATCAAACGGGCAGGGTAAGTGGGGGCCCTTCCAGAGTTCCCAAATCTCTGGTGATTGTTCCAGCAGCATGCCGGATGATGGGATGGGGAGGCAGTGGGGAGCAGAGGCTGGGGCTCTGGGAAGTAGAGGGCATGTGGCAGGTGCAGGATAAGAGTGAGCACACAGGCCCTTTCAAGGATTATCATGGATCTCTAAGTATTCCTCAGATTTAATCTCCACATCAGAGAAATGCCTGGACTGAAGCAGAGAATCACGGTACTAGAATGGGGTTGGGGTCTCTGGGATGAAGAGCGGGAGAAGGCTTTCAGAGGGGCCCGAGGAGCTAAGGCTGGGTGGGGGGGTCGGGGGGGGGTGTTCCCGTGTGGGCAGTGGTGGTGGGGAGGCATGGGGCAGTGAGGGGAGGGTGATCTGGGGATTGGCCCTTGGACCTGACATCAGCAGTTCACTCATATGAGTTCAGTTCAGACTACCTTACTGCCCATGAGAGACTGCAGGGGGTGTGGGGAAGGGCCATCCCAGAGAGCTTCCTGTCCTGGGGAGAGGGAAAGGCAGTGAGGAGGAAAAGAAAATGATAGAACTGAACAAAGAAAGATCATCCACAAGGCCAAGGAATGGACTTAACTGGGGGTTTTGTTGCCCTCCCAAGGCCTTGCCTGCTCCTGCTCAATTGCGTCTGACTCTTTGTGACCCCATGGACTGTAGCCTGTGAGGCTCCTCTGTCGTGGGATTCTTCAGGCAAGAACACTGGAGTGGGTTGCCTTTTTTCCTCCTCCAGGGGATCTTCCCAACCCAAGGACTGAACCCATATCTCCTGTGTCTCCTGCACTGCAAGAAAATTCTTTACCCACTGAGCCATTCGGGAAGCCCTCCCTAGGCCTTGGGTTCTCGTAAAACAGAAAGCCAGGAACTGTCTACACTTGAACCCATCTGCCTTTTACTCTCTCCCATTCAACATTTCTGAAGCATTGTTCTATTGTTTGCCATAAAAATCACGATAAAATCACCTCTTTTTCTTTCTTACCTTTGAAATGACAGTGTTTTTCAGATGAACCAGAGCAAAGAGGTTTTACCATTGGTGAGAACTCTGGCCTCAGGAAACCAGAAAATATGAAAAGGCCAAGCCCCGCAGTCATCATCTGCCCTGGGCTACAGGGAGTAATTGCTGTTCAGTCTTTTAGATGCCACTTCAAACAAGGCAGAGTCCAGCTGCAGGCTGTGCCTACGAATCACAGCCCTTCTCTAGCAGAAGGCATTCTGGCATAAAGAACAGTCCAGTGGTATAGTTCACAGAACCTGTGCTCAGCTCAGATGCAGTCCCTGGTCTCATTGTGCCTTTGTAGGATCAGAATAATCCATGACCACACCACGGCCCGTGGAGGCATTAGTTTCATGGGGGCAAATTCTAGAAGTAAACCATCCAGGCAAGTGAGAAGGACAAGCTCAACTGATGTAAGAGCAATACATCAACTAAAAGAAGATGCAGCATGTGCATAGTAGCCTGTGTTCCTGAACTAGACAGCTGCCCTCTACGCTTGCTCTAGAGGAAATTGCCCAGTGTCACCAGACTTCTGGAGAAGAACTTATTAGGCAGTAATCATCACATCTCAAATGCAAACCAAACAACAAATTAATACATACAGAGAGGAAGAACAACAAAGAGGACTTTTGTACCAACAGAAGCACTTTATTTTTCTCGTCCAGTTCGTTCTATGGACAGAGGAGCCTGGTGGGCTACAGTCCACAGGGTCACAAAGAGTCAGATACAACTTAGCGACTAAACAGCAACAAATGAAAAAAAAAAAAAACAGCAACAAATGCATCCGCCATTTTCCAGATGCATCAGTCCTTTGCCTGTTTGGTCTCTGCTCTGTCTCCCGCCCTTCCCACGCTGTGTTCTGCGTGTGGCCCCCATGAAACCCTGGAGTCTCCCATGGGAGACGTGGACAGGAGCCTGGAGAGGGAGGAGAGCAGAGCTCATGCTCCGCCATCTTCTCTCTGAGCAGCCTTATTAAAAGAGGCGGTGGCTCTATGGAGAGTTCTAGCTCTTGGTAGGTGGTGCCCCCAGTTCGTGGGCTTTAGAAACACCCCCTCAAAACCCAGTGGTTGACAATCTCTGCATAGCCTCACTGCCCCTAGTTACCTGGGATGAGATTTTCCCTATTGACTGACCTGGCCAACATCTGTTTTCTGGGCTGGATCCTCACCAACACACTATGTTAATATTTAACAGTTTTTCATTCAGGAAACAAAACAGGAAACTATTTTGTAGCTCAAAAGTCGAGGCTACTTTATTTCTCCAACTATTGTGGAGGCTTCCTTCCACACACACTTCGGAAAGGAAGAACAGCAAATAATAAAGTATAAACGAGGTTCTCCCATCGTAATTGATCAACTCCTGAAAGATCAAATTGGGTTTAATGGATATATGCTGTCTGTTGTGAGAATCCTGAAGGCTCCATGCTAGGTTGTAGTTACTACGCAGTGGCCTTGATTCAGTAAAATGAAAAAGAAGAGAAAAATAAAATTATCTATAAGAAGAAATAATAGTAAATGTAGGAAAATACAGGCTACAGATATGTTTAAAAAAAAAAACATTCTGTCAAAATTCTAAAACCCTAGTGTTCACTGAGCTATTTGGAATAAATTTGGCTGGCTTCTGAGGAAAAAAATTGTAAAATAAAAAAACATGATATGGTATATCTTGAGAATTTGACATCCCAGTGCACAGAGGAAAGCTGCTGAAAGAAAAAATATTCTTGTCTGACTCCATATGAGGAAAGAAAAAAAGAAAAAAGCTGAAAGGTGAAATTAAAGACAAGAAAATTGGATCTTTGTCTCAGGAAATAAAGCTAACACTTTCAATCAGTTGACTGAAGTACTCCTCTCCACTCTCCTCATTATTTTAGGTTGATCTAATAAGTAAACCCATGAGGCAAATTTTATGCTGATAGGTGACAAAGTAAGTGGCCAGAAAGTTCTTTTTGAGTTTTAATTTGACTTGTAATGCAATTAAGCAATTTACAGTGAAATGAATAATGAAATTACTTTGAAGAGTTTCTGTTCATATTTAATTTGTATTTGATTCAGACTTAAACCTAATGTTTTAAAAAGCGTGTTGCTCACTGAATTATTTTTTGCTTTATGATGGACTCTCTATTTGTTCACACTTGTGGTCTGCTTTTATTTGGATTATGAAGATGTTTTAAAATATCATAGCCATATGATAGCCATAACCATAGAGGGTAATAGAGTTTTCTTTAGTATTAGCAATATCATTAATTCTTCTGCTTTCTGGATTCAGCATCCCAGCAGTCAGGTTCATAAAAATTTTATCTGTAAGAGCAAACATCTGCAATTCCAGGTACCATATTTAGTGGTCATGACTTCCCTCTATCCTTCAAGCACTTGCTTTTCTATGAGAAGATAATGTTGTCAAGTTCTCTGGCAAAAGGCATTCTGGCGTAAAGAATAGTAAGGGCAGAAGTCCAGCAAAATGAAAGTATGTGGTGTGTGGAGGTGCTGTGCTAAGTCACTCAGCCCTGTCTGACTCTTTGCGATCCCATGGACTGTAGCCCACCAGATTCCTCTGTCCATGGGATTCTCCAGGCAAGAGTCTGGAGTGGGTTGCCATGCCCTCCTCTAGGGGATCTTCCCAACCCAGGGATCAAACCCTCATCTCAAGTCTCTGCATTGGCAGGTGGGTTCTTTACCACTAGCGCCACATGGAAGCCCCATTGATGTACCTAGGGAACATTAATAACTCAGAGTCACTGGAACATGGTGTATGAATGGAAGGGAATATTAAATTCCACTGGGTGGAATGATTTTGGTTGCGTTTGAAACTATTTAACTTGAACCCCAAATTGTTTCTTTTCAGATAAGAAAAGAACGATATCCCTTGAGAACTATGTCTCTCCCTGAAAAAGGAACTTCTGACTTTAAAATATCACTGAAGAATTTGTGCCTGAACTGTCCTTAGAGACAGAACCTTGATAAAAGGAAGAGAAGTTTCTAGTTTTTGAAGATCTTTTTATCAGAAAAAAAGAGCTTAGGAGAAACACAAATTTAAATGTTAGAAATACTGAGTTGGCCAAAAAGTTCATTCGAGTTTCTGAGTAATCGTTTATAGAAAAACCAGAACAAACTTTTTGGCCTACCCAATATATGACCCTTGAATCTTAGCATTTTTCAAAATTAGTGATAGAGATGAACAATATAAGAATCCCAGACACTATAGAAAACTCCCCCAATTCATATTTGCCCCAAACTGAATTGAAATTTGAAAGTGAGTGCCAAGTATGTGGCTGTGAGCTCTCTAGAAGGAGACAGGTCACTAGCAGAAGCCTTGCTTCTCAACTGCAGGACCATCCAGACAAACCTTCTGGCCTGACATGCTGCCTTCTGAAGCCTATCATGCCAGAGAAAGCGAGAAGCAGAACACATCTGGTAGACTCATGGTCCTGTTACCCAGGAAAATTTGAGATAAAAATCAAAGTAATCCTTCTAAAAGTGTCTAACAGCTAGTACTTTATTTTCCCATTCGGCATGAAGAAGGTGATAACATCACTACTAGGCCCTTCTGTTTAGTTGGCAGATGCTATTAATACTATTTGGATCTTGTACTTTGGCCACCTCATGTGAAGAGTTGACTTGTTGGAAAAGACCCTGATGCTGGGAGGGGTTGGGGGCAGGAGGAGAGGGGGGGTGACAGAGGATGAGATGGCTGGATGGCATCACCGACTCGATGGGCATGAGTTTGAGTAAACTCCAGGAGTTGGTGATGGACAGGGAGGCCTGGCATGCTGTGATTCATGGGGTCGCAAAGAGTCGGACACGACTGAGCGACTGAACTGAACTGAACTGAAGCCATCTATGTATCTGTAATTCCTTTGTCTCTGTTGCTGCCTCTTCACCCCACCACCCACCAGCCACTGAAGTGGTTAATTTCTTCCCAGTGAATCCACTGAGATGAAAGCCTTGGTTTGAATGGACATGAGCCAAAGGTATTCTGGCCACTCTCTCCTGTTTGCGAAACACAAGTAATGGGTTTCCATACAATGAGTCTAACAGTGCTTCTCGACTAGGGGTGATTTTGTCCCCTCAGTGATGTTCAGCACCGTCTCGGCACATTCTTTTATTGTCATGACTGGAGGAAGGAAGTGCTACTGGTATCTAGTGAACAGAGGCCAGAGACATTGCTGAATATCCTGTGGTGCACAGAACATCAGCCCCCTTCTCTAACAGAATTACCTGGCACAAACTGTCAACAGCATCATGGTGGAGAAACCCTGCTTTAATAGTCCACGTGATTTACTTTCTTAAATAATCACTTATCTAGGGAACTTGTGTTTTATGAAGTCAGAAGAGTCAAGTGGATTCAAGCTATTAATACTTAGGTTGCTTTGAAGAAGCACAAGCAAGCAACACCTGGATGCTTATAGCTCTTGCTTTATTGGAAAAGTGAAAAAAAAAAAACAACAACCAGAGAGAGTAGTCTTTCTAAGTAGAATGAGTCTTTTCAGGGGGGGTGGCCTTTTTCATATTCAACAACATATGCTAGCCCTCTGTTTTCATGGGACCACAAGATTCTATGACTAGTTAGAATAGGTTTAAGCGTTCAGTCTCCTTCCTGTGGTTGACCAGAGTTTTCAGTATCCTTTCATCACTAAACATATCCAAGACAATCAGATTCACACTCAAATCTTTTCATCCTCTTCCTCCTCTAAAACCAAGGCAATGGTTTCCTGTGTTTTCTTTCTACAATCACAGTAGCTAGCATTTATTGAGCACTTACAATGTGCTGGGAGTTTTTAAGAGGATTTTACATATTCCATCCCATTTAATACCTAAAACAACCCCATGAGATGGGACTGGTTTTATCGCCATTTTACAGATGAGTAAAATGACGCAGGAGGGTTTGCAGGTTGTTGCCTAGAACTGCGTAGCTAGTAAATGGAGGTGTGGGGAAACAAGCCTAGGGGGTTAGGCTCCAGA
Organism: Cervus canadensis; assembly: GCF_019320065.1. Taxonomy (NCBI): domain Eukaryota; kingdom Metazoa; phylum Chordata; class Mammalia; order Artiodactyla; family Cervidae; genus Cervus; species Cervus canadensis. Next base: position 19,575,409 of record NC_057401.1, read on the forward strand.
CTTGGCATCCTTCACTTCTAGACTGACATTTAGAGCAGAAGATTAGATATTTCCTCTCTCCCCCCAGATACATTTTCCTTCTTCCCATTATACTATGTTAGTTATGGATTCATAACTAACCTCCACCTCCACCATAACTCACCTCCACCTCCACCCTCACCATACCCTCTTCCACATTCTCGCATGGTAGAATCGTTCTAGGGGGTGATGGGCTTTGCAGCACTCCAGGTCTGCCCTCCACACCTTTGCCTATCCAGGCTGAACACTCACAAATCTTTCTAGGAATATTTCTTGCTACTTCTCTGTTCTCATGAGTTACCCATACTTCTTCAAACAAACCCAACTCATCATCTAAGCACATTTTTCTACATTCTCTGCCTAGAATCACCTGCCTGCCTTGCAGGAGACCCTGATTTGATTCCTGGGTTGGGAAGATCTGCTGGAGAAGGGACAGGCTACCCTCTCCAGTATTCTTGGGCTTCCCTGGTGGCTCAGTGGGTAAAGAATCTGCCTGCAATGTGGGAGACCTGGGTTCAATCCCTGGGTTGGTAAGATCCCCTGGAGAAGGGAAAGGCTACCCACTCCTCTATTCTGGCCTGGAGAATTCCATGGACAGAGGAGCCTGGTGGGCTACAGTCTATGGGGTCTCAAAGAGTTGAACATGACTGAGCAACTTTCACTGCCTAAAATACCACCTCTTTCAATATACTCAAAGTCTGTCCATGTTTCAACTCCAGGACAAATTCTACCTTCAAGCTATTTTTCCTATTTTTTTGGTCATTATGGTACTTGCTATTTATACTGCTCATTTGGCTCTTAATTCCATATGATATTATTTTATGTTGCTGTGAAAGCATTATACATGGGTATTTATCTTCTGAGTTATGAGGCGGGATTCTTGAAAATAGAACTATAGACTGCTTTGTATTCTCCAATGTATAGAACAGTGCCCAATATAAACTTAGTAAATGATTAAATCAATGATTGCAGTTTGGAGAAAATGGACCACTCTAGTTCTGAAACTGAATCTCAATATCTAGATAAATCATAAACAAATTAAAGCATACCTTTGTCCCTCCTCAATGTTGGCTTTTATTATTACAGTCTCTGGGATATAAAAATCATATAAAATATCCAGTGCAGTCCATGGATGTTCTCAATGAAAATAGAGAAATGACAAAACCACTATCTTTAGGACTTTATGAGCACCAAGATAGGTTTCTATCTTAATGGAAAATCTTTTAGTAGGGAAGTCATAGCTTACATATGGTAGGCAGGTGTTCCTTTTAGTATCTTCTGCAAGAAAGGGATGCTGGTTTAACTGAGTGTTTTTGTGTGAACACTGCTCTGAAGAATCAGTGCTAGCACTTTTCTGGTATATGCAACATATGCACACACACACACACACCACTGTGTACAGTGGTTTTATTTTTTTCCTCCTGTGGCATTTGGGCCAAACCAGCTTTAGAATAATGTTCTATCCTAAATTTGTCTTTATTGCAAATCAAGTGCTAAAGATGTGCTAGCAATGGTGCTAAATAAGACAGATGCCTCTTTGGGGAGAAGAGAGCAACTGCGAAGCCACATGATTTGCATGCAGCCCTGAATCCCTTGCTCATACCCTTTCCCTAGTTGGGAGTTTGCCTGAGGAGGAAGAAATCTGGATGGAAAAGAAGCAATTCCTGAGGGCTCTGTGAGATCAGAGGCCTGGGGGAGGAACGGAGTATAAAAAGCACACAAGAAAGGAAAAATTCTGATTAAAAACTCCAGTTGAAATCCATGGAGCTCTTAGTACTTTAGTGCAGAGGAAAACAAGAAAATGGCAGGTCAATTGCTTTTTCCCCAGCCTTCTGAAAAATGAAAGGAAAAAAAATGTTGTGTTAAGATTTGTCACAAATAATTTCTATTGAAGAAATTCACTGTCAGATAACTGGATTTAGAGAAAGAACAATTAACTAAAGATCCCCAAAGTTTATACAAATTTCATGTCTTTACAAAGCCCAGAGAACAGACTGAGTTTCTTTAAAGCTTATTATTATGAACACCTTTTTCATCTTCTTGGTCTGTCTTCTCCAGAGGATTTATGTCTTTAATCTGCAGAATACATCACCCCAGCTGAGACTGTGCTGCAGAGAGTTCTGGATCATTTGCAGAAGGCCAGCTGGCCATGAGAAAATGGGCTGACATAGATAATCAGAATCTGTCCTTATTTTGGGGGGCTTCCCAGGTGGCACTAATGGTAAAGAACCCACACCTGTCAATGCAGGAGACATAAGAGATGCAAGTTCAATTCTTGGGTCAGGAAGATCCCCTGGAGGAGGGCATGGCAACCCACTCCAGTATTCTTGCCTGGAGAATCCCATGGACAGAGGAGCCTGGCAGGCTACAGTCCATAGGGTCACAAAGAGTTGGACATGACTGAAGCAACTTAGCACACATGTACAAAGTTGCTTTTGTAAGACAATGAATTTGCTTCTGCTGGTGAACTGCAGAGGTTTATCTAGTAAGTCTTGTGCACCTCAGTGGCAGGACACTGATTCTAGGAGACCAAAAGTCACCTTTGACTTGTGACAGCCTTTGAAATAGAAAGGCATACATGACCTCAGAGAAACCAAAGACCTAAACCTTCAGCCTAGTCAGGGAACCTGTCTTTCATTTACAGCTTTTCCCAGAAATGGAGCTCTCCTGCTTAATGCTTCTGGTACTAGAGGCCCAACCCAATTCTAAGAGGTGGAGGGCGACAAAGGCGCCAACTTGGTGACTGGTCTGAGCAGGCAGCGAATCCCAGGAAACTGTATATGAAAGAGTTGACACTTCAACATGGTAATAAGACTTTATTGTCACAGCACTCTATCAAGTTGACAAAAATCTATTTGATTTTTTTCCTCAGATAGCTCACTTATGTATTAACACCATCCTCTTAGAAACAAGGCTTGGTTATGGAAGATAACAACCTTAACAGTGAGAAATGCCAGTCAGGCAGTAAACTGCTATTTGTCACTTCTGAATCAGTTTCCTTTTGGGAACAGGGATACCTGCTGGAGACATTACCTGCCAGCCTCCTTATAGCTAGCTATGGCTATACAACTGTGATGGTCAATTTTATGAGGCAACTTGACTGGACCAAAGGATGCCCAACAGCTGGTTAGACATTATTTTTGGGTGTTTCTAGGAGAGATTTGCATTTGAGTCAGTGGACTGAGTAAAGCACAGGGCCTTCGCCAACGCTGGTGGGCATCAGCCAATACAGTGAGGGCATGATCAGAACAAAAGGGCAGAGGAAGGTTGGATTTATTGTCTGCTTGACTGTAAGCTGCGACATTGAGCTTCTCTTGCCCTCAGCACTTCTGGTTTCCAACCTTAAAACCCAAGCTGAACTCTCCACCATCCGCTCCATGTCTTTTGGGCTTCTAAACTACACCACTGACTTTCCCGTCTCCAGCTTGCAGGGTGCATCACCGGACTTCATCTCCACGTTTGTATAAGCCGATTCCCTTTAATGTGTCTATGCTGTGCGTGCTAAGTCACTTCAGTCGTGTCCCACTCTTTGTGACCCCATGGACTGTAGCCCACCAGGCTCCTCTGTCCATGGGATTCTCCAGACAAGAATACTGGAGTGGGGTGCCATTCCCTCCTTCAGGGGATCTTCCTGACCCAAGGATTCAACCTGTGTCTCTGAAGTCTCCTGCATTGTCAGGCAGGCTCTTTACCACTGGCGCCATCTGGGAAGCCTGTCTATTGTTGTTCAGTCACTCAGGCGTGTTTGACTCTTTGCAACCCCATGGACTGCATGCAGCACACCAGGCTTCCTTGTCCTTCACCATCTCCTGGAGTTTGCTCAAACTTATGTCCCTTGAGTCAGTGATGCCATCCAACCATCTTGTCCTTGGTGATTCAATGTAAGCTAATTTATACATTTACTTCATTGAAGTGACAATTAAAAATTGTATATATTTAAGGCATACAACTTGGTGATTTGATATATGTATCAAAGCTAATTAATATATCCATCACTTCACATAGTTACTATTTTCATTTTTTCTTTTTTGATATGAGAATTTAAGATTAATCCTCTTAGCAAATTTCTGGTAAGCAATATTGTTAACTATAGTTACATTGCTGTACAGTGGATCTCTAGAAATCATTCATGTTGTATAACTGAAACTTTGTATACCTTGACCAACATCTCTCCCATCCCTCCTGCCCCCAGGAACAACCTGTCCTCTATTTCTATCAGTTTAACTATTAAGATTCTAGATGTAGATAAGTTCATACCAGATTTGGCTTTCTGTATATGGCTTATTCCACTTAGCATAATGTCCTCCAAGTTCATCCATGTCACAAATGGCAGAATTGCCTTTTTTTTTTTTTAGATTTTTCCCAGGAGATATTTAATGAACAACGCTAGGATTTTACCAAACTGCTAAGAAGCTAATATTGGTTAGGGAAGGCCAAAGAACACTGTGGTAGGGTGGGATGGAAAACCATTGGATAACCATGAAGAGGAGATTTATTACCGAAAGTGAAAGTGAAAGTAAAGTTGCTCAGTCTTGTCCAACTCTTTGCGACCCCATGGACTGTAGCCTACCAGGCTCCTCCGTCCATGGCATTTTCCAGGCAAGAGTACTGGAGTGGGCTGCCATTTCCTTCTCCAGGGGATCTTCCCGACCCAGGGATCAAACCTGGGTCTCCTGCATTGCAGACAGACACTTTACCATCTGAGCACCGAAAGTGAAAGTGAAGTTGCCCAGTAGTGTCTGACTCTTCGCAACCCCATGGACTGCAGCCTACCAGACTCCTCTGTCCATGGGATTTTCCAGGCAAGAGTACTGGAGTGGGTTGCCATTGCCTTCTCCGCAGAATTGCCTTCTTTTATGAATAGTATTCCATGGTGTATGTGCATAAGATACATGTAGATATATCACATTTTATCCTTTCATCCATCAATGGACTTTTAGATTGTTTCCATAACTTGACTATAGTGAATAATGCTATAATAAACATGGGCTTGTAGATCCCTCCTTAAGAGAGTGTTTTCATTTTCTTTGCATATATGACCAGGAGAGAGACAGCTGGATCATATAGTAGTTCTATTTTTCATTTTTTGTAGAACCTCCATAATATTTTTCATAATGGCCATATCAACTTTTATGCCCACCAACAGTATCTCAGGGTTCCCTTTCCTCCTCATTCTTGCCAACATTTTTTATCTTTCACCTTTCTGATAACTGACTCTCTAACAAGTCTGAGGCAAGATCTCATTGTTTTATTTGCATTTCTCTTATAATTAGTGAATTTGAGCACCTTTTCATATACCTGTTGGCTAATTACATGTCTTCTTTTCAGAAGTGTCCATATATTTTTCCCATTTTTAAAAATTGGGTCATATTATGAGTGAAAGGAGGTTTTGAGTGTGGATAAGTCAGATTGATTTATTGTAACTAAATGCAATTTTTACTTTCAAAACCAAGTTTTTTTCATACCTCAGATTTTTAAAAAATCTTTCAAATTTATATTTCTAGTTTCTAATGATTTATAGAGAAACACTGTGTCTAATGCTTCACTCAAAAGGTAAATTTCCAAACATCCCTTATTAATGCATGGTTTTATAAAGGACAGAAAAGAATGCAGCTCCGTACTTTCTTTGTTGTTGTAAGACTCTGATAATCATCACTAACGGTGTGACAGCTAGAGAGCTAAGAGAGCATAAAGGCCATTCAACTTTTCAGGTTTCGGTAAGGAGCGGATTAAAGAGCGGATTTTCTACGGTGTGTGCTAAGTTGCTTCAGTGTCCAGCTCTTTGTGATGTTATGGACTGTAGCCCACCAGGCTCCTCTGTCCATGGGATTCTCCAGGCAAGAATACTGGAGTAGGTTGCCATTTCCTTCAGGGCATCTTCCTGACCCAGAGATCACACCTGCATCTCTTACGTCTCCTGCATTGGTCGGTGGGTTCTTTACCACTAGTGCCTCCTGGGATTTAATCCCTAGCCAGTTTTTGCAGACTCCCATGAAGTGGTCCACATATTACAACAAGTTGTCATATCATACCATTTAAAAAGTCAACTTTGTGCAAAGCACTGGAAATCCCAGGATCTGCTGGTCTCATTACATATCCAGAGGGTTGACCTCTGTCCAGAAAGAGAGATGATCCCAGAAAGGTTCTTGGACTGAGATATTAATTTAAAATTTTTTAACTTTCATAATTATCTCTGCTCAGAGATGATGCTATGCTGTAGCCCAATGAGAAAGAACGTCAGGAGTTTTGTATGCCAAACTTGGAGGAATTCAGTCTTTAATGGTTGCCTGTATCTGAAGGATCTGAATTTTAACCTAGCCTCTGACACTCACATGTTCTTGGCTCCCATTGGCTCTTGTGTCAGATGGGAACCACATAGGCTACTCTCTCATGCAGCACCGCCAGTTTCCTAGATTCCACCATGATGGAATTCTGCATGTTGCTCTGATTTTTTACCCTTTTCACCATTTCATGCAATCTCGACCTTGGCCAGATCTGTAGAACTGATCCTTGCAACTCTAATTGAGACATGTGGTCTTACTCCTGCTGCTTATTTCAAACATGGGCTTGTATATTTCTTTGCTAGAAACCCTTTAGAGTCCAAGAGAGGAAAAGTATCCCAGTGTGAGTAGGGAGTCCTGTGGCCAAGAGACATACAACCACATTCCTAAAGGGGCTGCCATAGTCCCAAGCCTCTGCAGGGGCTTCTGCAGCCCGGTTGGTATTCCTTTATCTACCTGGACCCTCAGGTATGTACCCACCTCAAGTGTGTGTGTGTGAGTCACTCAATCATGTCCAACTCTTTGTGACCCCATGGACTGTAGTCTGCTAGGCTCTTCTGTCCATGGAATTCTCCAGGCAGGAATACTGGAGTGGGTTGCCATTTCCTTCTCCAGGGGATCTTAGAAACCCAGGGATCAAACCTGGGTCTCTGGCATTGCAGGCAGATTCTTTACCATCTGAGCCACCAGGGACCTTCAGGAATGTACCCACGGTAGATGTATTTAGGCTGTTAAATACATTGACTGTGACAAAAATGGCCGTTATTCCAGGTGGGAGGGAAGTGACTCTGAATTCATGTGGTAAACCCATATTTTCACTAGAAATGACTGGAGACAGCCTGAAAAATTATTGAGTGGCATTGAGTTACACAAGAGTATGAAAGGCTTGATCAAAAGTCTCTCAGAGCTACTAAGCTAGTACTTAAGGATCCAGTCTCCCACATTCTCTTTATTGTTTTTCCCTCAAACTTACTAAAAAATTCCATTCAAAAACTGTGAAAGGTCCCCTACAAAATGTGATTTCCCCTGCTCTTCCCCTCCGTGTGTGGCAGCTGAAACGCACTGCACGCTGTACTCTGACTCATTCCCCACAGGAGGCAGCGAAGCACAGCTCTTTCATTTTACAAAGACACTGCAGGGATTTATTTAAACATTAAAAAACACCCATTTTTAGGAGCAGAGAAAATAAGCATTTCCTAGTGAGAGGGAAGTGCCAGCCTATATAGAATAGCTTCAAACCCTTGGATTATATTTTCCTGCTCTTAAAGAACAAAATTGCTAATGATACCACTAACCTACTGTGAGCTTTTCCTTCCTCTCTGCACAGCACACTCTCCAAAAAAAGATCTGGCTCCTGTCAGGAATTCATAAAATCCAAAAGCTAGATGTAGGATAAAACCCACATAAGGGAGAAGTGGGGCTACTGCCCACAAGTCACCGAAGAATGAGCTTCCTTTTTACCTAGTTATATTAACTGAAGACATTTAATCAGGACTTATTTACCTACTATAAAAATACATTATCAAAGAGCAACATAAGGTATTAAAAGAAAATTTTAACTTCCAAACACCATCCACCACAGAGCCTGAGCCAGTTTATCTAAATTCATGAACATGAAGCAGACATTACCAGAGATGGATATTTTCAAATTCAATTGAATACATTATTGCATGATTAATCACCTCACACACACCAGATAGAGCAGGTCATAGTTTTCATAAATAGTTGATAAATTCTCTGAAGAAGGGGGCCAATGGATTTCAAGAAATGCCCTCTCCTGTACCGTTCCTTTGTTCAGATGTCATCAGTGGAAAATAAGTCCACAAGAACTGGGTATTATGTTGACCTCTTTAGAGCTGTCTTCTGCTGTCGACTAGGTTTTGTGTTCTGAGATGATGAAAAGTCAGAGTTAATTTAGATCTCAGCATTCCACAAGGGTTTGCATTGGGCCTTAATAACTGATGTCAAGTGAATCCAAAAGCACTGTGTGTAAAATTCGTAGGAGAAGGAAAAGCCTGCCTCTTTCATAAGGGGCTGGGGAAGGAGGGCAGCAGCAGACTTGTACACCAGACCAGGTCCTCAGCTCTCAGGAGAGACCCCTATCTCTTCTGATCTGAGAAACTGAGGGAAATACATGACATTCTTTTTCAAGACCATCTCACACTGACTGTGGTCACACTGACTATCACAGAGCCAAAATATACTCCTGAAGAGCCTGTAGAGTCAGAAAGACCTGGGTTTGAATATAAGCTCTAGCACGTACTAGCTGGGTGACCTCAACCTAAGTTTCCATTCTTGAGAAAGTAGGATCAATAGTATTGTGTGTTCTCCCAATTCTGTTTTAAAAAGTTCAAGCCTACAGACAGTTTGAAGCTATCATGTCTCACTTTCACAAAAGTTCACGAATTCTTGACATTCTGCCACATTCGCTTTCTCTCCGTGTAACACTTTAGTTGTTTTTGAACTGTTCAAAGGTAAATTGCAAACTTGATGGTACTTAAAAATACTTCACAGATTTCTAAGACTAGAAAACAGTTTCCTCCCTAACCACAGCTCCATCAAGTCAACCAAGGAATCTGACCCAATGTTATCATTGTTATCTAAAATGCAGACTACCTTCAAATTTCCCCAGTAATTCCAGCAATAACTTTGTACCTGATTTTTATCCATCCAGGATACCCAAAGACCACGCATTACATTTAGTTGCCACCTCTGTAGTCTGTTTTAGATTAGATCACTTTCCTTTGTTTTTTCATGGCATTGATAGTTTTGAAGAATTCAGGCTGTTTGTGGCCACTTGTAAAATGTCCTTAAATCTGAATTTGTCTGTTTCCTCATGACTATATTCAGGTTAAATGTTTCAGTGAGAACACGTCCCATTACAAACCAACACAAGGCACATAATATCAGTTTGTCCCATTACTGGTGATGTTAACTTTGTTCATGTGGTTCATGTATCACTAGGTTTTACTATTGTAAGGGTATCTTTTAGCTTTCTGTAATTAATAACTAACAGGGGCATGATGCTTTGAGACTGTGCATATTCTATCCACTTTATCTTTTAGCATTCATTGATGACTTGCTTCAATCAGTTATTCCATTTATGGTTAAAAAATAGTGATTTTCCAATCCTGTTTTTTGTTGTGTTTAACTGACATTGTTCTATTAAGAGCTACCCCCTCCAGCTTTTTGAGTATCATTAGAGATTATTTTATTTGTTTAGTTTTTGGTCATGCCAGAGGGCTTGTGGGATCTTAGTTCCCCAATAAGGAATTGAACTCAGATCCCCAGCCATAAAAGTGACAAGTCCTAGCTACTGGATGACCAGGGAATTCCCCATAGGGATTTTTTTTTTAATTTAACATGTTCAGTTCAGTTCAGTCACTCAGTCGTGTCCAACTCTGTGACCCCATGGACTGCAGCATGCCAGGCTTTCCTGTCAATCACCAACTCCCAGAGTTTACTCAAACTCATGGTCATTGAGTCGGTGATACCATCCAACCATCTCATCCTCTGTCATCCCCTTTTCTCTCACCTTCAATCTTTCCCAGCATCAGGGTCTTTTCCAATGAGTCAGTTCTTCCCATCAAGTGGCCAAAGCATTGGGAGTTTCAGCTTCAGCATCAGTCCTCCCAATGAATATTCAGAACTGATTTCCTTTAGGATTGACTGGTTGGATCTCTTTGCAGTCCAAGGGACTCTCAAGAGTCTTCTCCAACACCACAGTTCAAGAGCATCAATTCTTTGGTGCTTAGCTTTCTTTATAGTCCAGCTCTCATGTCCATACATGACTACTGGAAAAACCACAGCTTTGACAGACCTTTGTTGACAAAGTAATGTCTTTGCTTTTTAATATGCTGTCTAGGTTGGTCATATCTTTTCTTCCAAGGAGCAAGTGTCTTTTAATTTCATGGCTGCAATCACCATCTGCAGTGATTTTGGAGCCCAAGAAAATAAAGTCTCTCCCTGTTTCCATTGTTTACCCATCTATTTGCCATGAAGTGATGGGACCAGATGCCATGATCTTTTGTTTTCTGAATGTTGAGTTTTAAGCCAACTTTTTCACTATCCTCTTTCACTTTCATCAAGAGGCTCTTCAGTTCTTCACTTTCTGCCATAAGGGTGGTGTCATCTGCATATCTGAGGTTATTGTTATTTCTCCCAGCAATCTTGATTCCAGCTTGTGCTTCATCCAGTTCAGTGTTTCTCATGATGTACTCTGCATATAAGTTAAATAAGCAGGATGACAATATATAGCATTGACGTACTCCTTTCCCTATTTGGAACCAGTCTGTTGTTCCATGTCCAGTTCTAACTGTTGCTTCCTGACCTCCATACAGATTTCTCAAGAGGCAGGTGAGGTGGTCTAGTATTCCCATCTCTTTAAGACTTTTCCACAGTTTGTTGTGGAATGACTTAAAATGACTTAGAGTTGTCTTTGTCTGATTTGTGCTTGTGATCCATAGAATTTTCCAGTTTCTTGTGATCTACACAGTCAAAGGCTTTGGCATAATCAATAAACCAGAAGTAGATGTTTTTCTGGTATTCTCTTGCTTTTTCGATGATCCAACGGATGTTCGCAATTTGATCTCTGGTTCCTCTGCTTTTTCTAAATCCAGCTTGAACATCTGGAAGTTCACGGTTCATGTACTTTGAAGCATGGCTTGGAGAATTTTGAGCATTACTTTGCTAGCATGTGAGATGAGTATAATTGTGTGGTAGTTTGAACATTCTTTGGCATTGGCTTTCTTTGGGATTGGAATGAAAACTGACCTTTTCGAGTCCTCTGGCCACTGCTGAGTTTTCCAAATTTGCTGGCATATTGAATGCAGCACTTTCACAGCAGCATCTTTTAGGATTTGAAATAGCTCAACTGAAATTCCATCTCCACTAGCTTTGTTCGTGGTGATGCTTCCTATGGCCCACTTGACTTCACATTCCAGGATGTCTGGCTCTAGGTAAGTGATCACACTATCCTGATTATCTGGGTTGTGAAGATCTTTTTTGTATAGTTCTTCTGTGTATTCTTGCCACCTCTTAATGTCTTCTGCTTCTGTTAAGTCCATACCATTTCTGTTCTTTATTGTTCTCATCTTTGCATGAAATGTTTCCTTGGTATCTCTAATTTTCTTGAAGAGATCTCTAGTCTTTCCCATTCTGTTGTTTTCCTCTATTTCTTTGCATTGATCACTGAAGAAGGCATTCTTTTCTCTCCTTGGTATTCTTTGGAACTCTGCATTCAAATGGGTATATCTTTCCTTTTCTCCTTTGCCTTTAGCTTCTCGTCTTTTCTCAGGCATTTGTAAGGTCTCCTCAGACAACCATTTTGCCTTTTTAACATTTAACATGTTACAATCTAATAAAGAGTTGTGATGGTTAGAACAAAAGTATCAAACTTTTGGTACACATCTGAACCATAGTGGGCCTCTGACAAGAGGTGAGACAGACCTGAGACCTGGCACCCTTTGCTGCAGGGCTGTGTTGCTTACACCTGGATATCCAGAAAGTTTTTAATTACATAGATGAGGAGTTGCCTTAAGGTATTTATGCTACTTGGAGTGAACACTAAGAACTAACAGGGAAGGCTTTGGGGTTCCTGGATTTTGTTGAACTTACATTTCTTTCCTTGTAATCATCTCAGATTCACAGGAAGGGCCGTCTGCTGGGCAAACACATTACATAAGTGAACCTGACCAGTGGAGATACAGATCTGAGGGGCATGATTTTACTGGAGCTAGTCATCTGCAGTTGTCCTAGGAATTGTAAAGAGAAGGCAGTCAAACACTCGGAGGAGTGAACTGATGTACTGTTATGCTTAACTGTGGTTTGTTCTGTTGTAAGATCCTCCCGTCTTCATAGTCTCCCTCTTTTTCTTTTTTTCTCTCCCTGCTTTTTTCTTCCCTTAAATCTTATACCCTCATTTCAAGTCTACCTTCTTGCTTGCTTTTTCTTTTAGTCCCAAGGCTGCCTCAGTCCCTGCTGAGGGTGCGGTTCTCTGATGACAACCCCCAGCAGCAGGGAATGGAAGCTTCACCACCTGGAAAAGACAGCACCCATCTTCTCTCCTCTGATTCTTTTCCTCTTAACTCTCACTTTCCTCAATCATTTGACAAGGCTTTCTGATCGTTTACCTTAAATAATGTTGAGCATACATTTTTCAGGCTTCCCCGGTAGCTCAGCAGTAAAGAATCTGCCTGCCAGTGTAGGAGATGCAAGTTCAATCCCTGGGTCAGGAAGATCTCCAGGAGAAGGAAATGGCAACCCACTCCAGTATTCTTGCCTGGAAATCCCACGGACAGAGGAGCCTAGTGGGCTGCAGTCCACGGGGTTGCAAAGAGTTGAACACCCCTGAGCAGCCTAACGTGATGTGGCGTTTTTAAGATATGATAGTTAAAAAAAATATCTGGTTGACAAATACCCAGCAGACCAGCATGGGTAGGTTGGGGTGTGGCCAGAGCTCTGAAGGGACAAAGTCCAGGGGATGCACAGAGCAAGGATTAGGGAGCTCTGTCATTCAGCTCTGTCAGATATGTCAGATATTCAGATCTGTCTGACAGATATTCAGCTTTGTCATTTACTAGATAAACAATTTGAGAAAATGACTAAACTTCTCTGAGCCTCACCCCCCTCATCTGGGGAGAATATCCCTTTCACAGGAGATTTATAAAAATTGATGCATTATTTAGTTCTGTCTGGAATACTTTATCAATGCTTGTTTATATCAACTAATTAAAACTGATGATTCACTTATAAAAAACTGAATTGATCAGTTAATATTCACATTGATGGGCATTCAACATAAAGTCACAGGCAAAAGAATTGTTAAAAGCATAAACAATAAGACAGCCTGAGGGATAAGTTATTTCATGCTCTTCAGTTGAGAAACCATTGGAAGTCACTGCTTCTAACATTGGTTTTTTTCCGTTTCATATAATCCTGTAAGTATAAAAACCAAGGAATAAGTTACCATGCTTCTCAGAAGCTTCTGTGTTTTGTTGTATTTGCCAATTTTTTTTTCTTCCTTTGGCAATTGTGAATTTTATCTGAAGGACCAAAAAAGAAAAAACCTTGGTATTAAGTAGAAAAAATAATTTTATACATTTTTGAGGGAGACGCGAGTAATATATTACCTATGGGGGTATGAAAAGCATTGTGCTTTTCACTGTGTTTCATGGGATGAAGTTCTTTAGTGATCTACTCTTAAGAACAAAGGTCATACATTTTAATATACGTCCTGCTGAGAAACTTGAAGCTGATTTATGACCCTTCAAACCTGCACCTTTGCATTCTGCATGCATAATTGTAAGAGCTCGTGGTTTCAGTGAAGGAGAAAAAGCAAAGATTTCTTCCATTTTTTAATAATTAAATTCCTTTTCTATATTGAGATGATCTCTAAGATGAAATAAGGAGATAGACAATAAAATGGCAAAACAGAAATGGAAAATCAGGACCATAGGGAACTGTAGAATATTATGAACACAGAAAAATACAAATCCAGTCACTGGTAAGGGGTTCCCTCACTGAGTGACCACCAAAAACACATGGGATGCTTTGAAGATCTGTAGTTCTGGGGCCTCATCCCAGACATACTGATTCAGCCTCTCCAGAGGTAAGGCCTGGAAACTGGACTTTTAAAAGCTCCTCACATTTGGGAATAACTGATGTATACTTTTGGAGAAGGAAATGGCAACCCACTCCAGTGTTCTTGCCTGGAGAATCCCAGGGACAGAGGAGCCTGGTGGGCTGCTGTCTACGGGGTCGCACAGAGTCGGACATGACCGAAGCGACTTAGCAGCAGCAGCAGCAGCAGATGTATACTTTAGTGTTACACATGTGTGTATATGTGAGAGAAAGAGGGGACAGTGTTAGGGAGAAGGGGCGGGGAGGACAGAGAGGCCTAGGGCAGAGAGGCTGGGCCGGTAGTAGAGCAGTAAAGGCACATGAGTACAGTTATTCTGAATTCTGTCTGCCCAAGCAAAACATGACAAAAATGAAGTCAGTAATTCTCGTAAGTATTTATAGTAGAAAACACAAGAGAAAACTTTCCTATAACTGAACTCTGAAAGCAGTCTCTTTTGGTGCTGTACCAGCAGGGTTCTGAGGGTTTAAGACAACGCATTGACTGTGGGTCTGAGAACAGGGTAATGGATCTGCTCTGGTGTCAAATATACTAGGTATGTTGCTGCTTCCCTCCACATCCTTTCTTACCAAAATAAAAAATGTACACCACTACTATCTTACAGGTGTGTGGTACTTGCTGTTTACAGAGCTATTTCATTTACTTATTCCATCTGATGTTTGAAACAATCTTATGATCAACCAATATCATTTCCGTTTCAGAAATAAGTCACTTGAATGGCTCGCCTAAAGCTACACAGAAGGCCCTCGGCAGAACGGAAAAGTTTCCTCTGACATCATACTGCTTCTATGTATCACTGACAATCTTTTCATTATATGGAGATCAAAGCAGTCAATCATAAAGGAAATCAACACTGAATATTCATTGGAAGGATGGATGCTGAAGCTGAAACTCTAATACTTTGGCCACCTAATGCAAAGAGTCGACTTACTGGAAAAGACCCTGATGCTGGGAAGGATTGAAGGCAGGAGGAGGAGGGGACGACAGAGGATGAGATCACTGACTCGATGGATGTGAATTTGAGCAAACTCTGGGAGATGGTGAAGGACAGGAAGCCTGGTGTGCTGCAGTCCATGTGGTCACAGAGAGGCAGACATGACTGAGCGACTGAACTACAACAGCAAAATAGCAACTATAGGTCTAGCTCTTTGGTAAACAGAATGTAGTGAATATTTATTTTCACTCTGATTTTATAATTAGAGAAAGATACAAAAGAATTCACAGGACCGGGATGGTCTCTGTGCTGGAAAAGTAGCTCACCCATTTTATATAGTTTAAGCCTAGTGAGTCCTCACTCTTTATAGTTTCATAGAAATATTTGTCTCGTGTAAAGAAAAGCCTTCAAATTTAGGAGGTTCTCACTTTAAAAGACTACATAGTAACTTCTGAGTACCTGAATGACACGGTCTTTTTCCTTATAAACAAAATCTTTAAGGAGCCTGAACATTTGATTTAAACAGATGATTAAGTGACTTCTTAGATTCACAATATTGGAGGGGGATATTGAGGAACATGAATTGTCTCAATAAAACTATTATCATTGACAGTACTTCAGATTTCTTTTATATCTCTATATCTCGTCCTACTCTGCCCTTCTTCCCAGATTTATCCCCTATTGTACCTCTCTTTCAACTTCCTTCTTTCTCCCATATAAATAAAATGTCTTTCTTTTTGCTCCTGCAGAGGCTGTATTGGGGGATTTCTATGTCCAGCCCAACTTCTGAAGCCTCTTCTTTTAACAGGACCCACTTTTTCCCCTGGGGATTCACCCCTCTTCCACTATGCGGCCCAAGTGGTTTGAGTGGACCAAGTCTCCCTTGATTCCAGGGTGAAAGAAAAGAAAGTGAAGTCGCTCAGTCGTGTCCGACTCTTTGCGACCCCATGGACTGTAGCCCACCAGGCTCCTCCATCCATGGAATTTTCTAGGCAAGAGTACTGAAGTGGGTTGCCATTTCCTTCTCCAGGGGATCTTCCCGACCCAGGGATCAAACCCGGGTCTCCTGCATTGCGGGCAGACGCAATGCGTCAGAGCCACCAGGGAATTCCAACCTTTGATTCCAGGGTGAGCCCATGGTAAAAGCCTAGTTGACCAAATCCCCCTGGCCACTTGAAATTTGACAGGTGACTCTTTCTTACAGACAATAAAACCCTTGGGTTTGTTGCAGTTAACTTTGATGTAAAACATTTAGTGCATTACTCTTCAGCATTCAGGAGGGAACTATGACAACTCCAGCAATCAGGGCTTGAATTTGCTGACTTAAATTCCATGGAAGCACTATAAATTTATGTAGCAGCCAATCACTGGTCTGCCATGTCTATTATCTCAGGATTATTTTTACCTAAAGATAGGAGTCACTCTCTCTAAGAGGTCTGTTCTACTCAATACTGTAACTAGTGTTTTCTTCTTTTTTAAACAATGGAGGAAGAGGATAGCCAGGTTTAAGTGAAAGGATAGCTCTGTTTTGGACACAGTGAGTCTGAGATGCCTGTGGGATACTAAAGCAAAGATAGCTAGGAATCAGTAGCATGAATGGGTCTAGACTTCAGAAGTCTAAGAGGGAAAGAACTATTTAGCTATGCATTTTAAAACCCATGATACCCAGGCTGCATCTCAGAACAACTGAATCAGAATCTCTAGGAGTGAGAACCAGGCATCAGTATTTATAAAGCTCTCCAGGTTAGTACAGTGTATAACCAACAATGGGAAACAATGCCTCTGTGTGTCTGGCTAATATTTCAATCCATTTGAACCACTGGAAAATTCAGGCAACAAATACAAAAACACTTGTAGATTTAATTATATAGACTTATGGTGTAGTTCTAATTTTCCCAAGAAAATGGTTTTATTTGTAGATCCCTCTTCCCACTTACTATTTTCTGTACCATTTGGAAATTAAATGGAGAGGCTGCATCAAACAACAAAGAACATGAACTTTCCCTGGTTAGTTGATTTGATCCAAATTCTACTTTCTCCACTTGTTAGTCTGCTGGCCCTGACTGAGACACTTCACTGCCTTGAGCCTTAATTTTTCTTACTTGTAATTAATAACTTTCAGGATCCCGTAGGTAACCAATGGGAATTCAAAAATGAGACCAAACAAAAGGCCAGCTGTTTGATAGACTGATAACAGCTGAAGGAAGGTGCAGAGTTCATTTGCACAATGACAGGAGCGGATTTCTGTTGTTCTGCAGGTCACAGTCTTAAGCGCATCTGGTTTGAAGTCTGCAGCCATCCTTCCTGTCTACTCACCGTTATCTCAAGCCCTTGTCATTCACTGTCAGGGCTCTGTAATAGGTTCACCTTGGTTAATGTTGTGAGAACAGATCCTAAATGAGGCAGCTGGTGCTCACAGCAGAGCTGTGGTGATAAGGCCTGACCAAGTAATACAGTGGTTCCTTGCTTGTCTCCCTCCACCAAGGCCTGGCTCGTCACTAAATTTCATTTTCCCTCCACCCCAGTTTTGTACTTACACTGCACATTTTCTCTCATGCCTTTTTTTTACTATTTGTTCCCCCAGACCACACTTATATACCCCACCCCACCCTCCGTGCCTGCACTCCTGGTCCTCAGCAAAGATTCCTAAAGCGAGCCTTGATTTTTTTTTTTAATCTCCCAACTCTCCCCCTCACACTGGTGGCATCATCTGGTTTTGCAGATATTTCACAAATCTGACAGTCATTAAACCATGGAAACCACTCAGGGAAATGGGAATAGGACACATTTACATGCCATTATTCCCAAATGTGAGACTTCTATAGCAAATATTACTTATTTGGGATAATACCAAAATGCAACCATCTATTTAATCTCTTGGCACATTTCAATACAATTCTAACGACACACAGATTTTCATAATATTTAGAGGAGAACATTAAGTAGGAAGAAATATCCCTCCTTTGCCTACTACGCACTGTCCAACCCCAGGTACCTTATTAATACATTTAGAATGCACATTTCACTGAAAAGATGCTTAAAACTTTGATCAAATCTGTCTTAAGACACTAAAGCCAAGTCCAGCAACGTTTTCACAACCAGGCAATTATAGACACACACATGCATTTGTTCCTGATACAATCTGATCAACAAGCAAAATTAAAACTGATTTCCTTTCCATTCATTCACCTCAAAAAGACCGAAACGCTAGAATTCAGCATTTGCAGGAGAAACAGAAGTGGACCGCAGAGGACCTACCTGGCAGGCGAGACGGTGGCAGTGCACGAGCTTGTCGGCCTGCGGCACATGCATCAAGCACAAAGCCATCTTTGGCTGCCGTTCAAGACAGAGGCAGGGGTGCTGCAGAAAGCGCCCGGGAATGCCTTATATGGCGAGGAGCCAGCCCGGAGCAGCACAGAGAGTGGCTGAATTAAACGTGCAGATTAAATGAACAGCTTGCTTTATGTACATCAGTGAAGTTCAAAGCTTTCCGGCCGACTGCTAAAGGCAGGCCGGATGAAGAAGTAAACAGTGACCTGGGTGGCGTGCGGCCTGGCAGAAGGCAGGTGAGAGGGGCTCTCGCCCTCTGGCTCTCTCCTCCCTGACCTGCATTGCACTTGCCTTCTTCTCTTTACCTGGAGATTTATCTACACCACCTTTTCTTGTGCAGAAAGAAAAAGGCTTGATCCCTATATAGCCTGGAGTCCCTGACTGACCACCGCCAAGGGGAGCGTTTAGCATCCTAGCAAAGGGTTTGCACAATGAGAACTTGCTCGCACAGGCTCTGATCGTCCTCATCACAGCAAGGGCGCCACCTCCACCCGGCCACCAACGGAACCCTTGGCCATCTTCAGATGCAAGTGGGGTCATCATATTGATCATAATCTAAAACACATTAGATCATAATGTGTATATCACATTATAGGCACTGAGGGCAGTCTCTGAGGGCAGTGCTCGTCCCAGCCCAGTGAGAGTGGCAGATGCCCCCCTGGGAGTCCTAGATTCGGGGAAATAGTTTTTCCTGGACTGTCATCCCTGCAGTCTATCGCACTCTCCTCCTTAGGAGGGTAGGTCTGCCCCTGGGGAATCAAGATTTACCGAAAGGCACCAGCTTATTCAGCATCAGAGTGGTGGCAGGTCCCACCCACTCGGCCTGGGTCACGTCTGTCCTTGGGAAAGGCTTTACTGTTTCCATAGGCGCAGGTGGAAAATCAGGGAGCTGCCTCTAGGGAGGAAGGGGGAGATGCAGGGCTTGAGGCTCTTAACGGTGTGGCTGGGGGTAAGGCCCCTAGAAAACCCTCTCTAGGCTTTTCACCACCAACCCTCACAGGCCCTTCCAGAGTGTGACCACTTACGTGGCCTCTTTCTCTATCCGGCACCCCGCCTCCCCAGTCCTCTGGGGGCTGTGGGCAATGGGGGGAGGAGCTCGAGGGATCGTCAGCAACCCCATTCCTGTCCACCCCACCTGCTGTGAACTGTTCTTCCCCACCACAGAGGCTTCCCCATCCCCCTACCAAGGGCCTCTACTCTCCAGAGCCACCCTAACTTTTTTCTTGCTTAGTCAAATCTAATTAGTTCAGTTCTTTTTTTCCCCCATATGGATACAGAGAAGGCAATGGCAACCCACTCCAGTACTCTTGCCTGGAAAATCCCATGGACAGAGGAGCCTGGTGGGCTGCAGTCCATGGGGTTGCTAGGAGTTGGACATGACTGAGCAACTTCACTTTTGCTTTTCATTTTCATGCATTGGAGAAGGAAATGGCAACCCACTCCAGTATTCTTGCCTGGAGAATCCCAGGGATGGGGGAGGCTGGTGGGCTGCCATCTATGGGGTCGCACAGAGTCAGACACAACTGAAGCGACTTAGCAGCAGCATATGGATACAAGTGAAAGTCACTCGGTTGTGTCCGACTCTTTGCGACCCCAAGGACAGTATAGTCCATGGAATTCTCCAGGCCAGAATACTGCAGTGGGTAGCTGTTCCCTTCCCCAGGGGATCTTCCCAACTCAGGGATCGAACCCAGGTCTCCCACATTGCAGGCGGATTCTTTACCAGCTGAGTCACAAGGGAAGCCCTATGGATACAAAAGGACACGTATCAACTGGTCAACACCCTTGGCTTTGCATTCAGGTCTCTGTTTGCAATTTACATCAACAGAAAGCTGGTGACTTCCAGACAGGGGCAAGTCCAAGGTCAGAGCCACAATGGAGGGTATCAAGACACCATTGTCTCGTTCTTCAGGAGGTTCACAGACAGTAGGATGTGAGAGGGCCACACTCTTCCAGGGCTCACTCAGGAGCCCCCAGCCCTACACCACACCCCACCATAGTGGTCCTGGCCCCACCACTGGAGCATGAGCAGGTCACCCATGCAGCCTTCGCTGCTTCTCAACACTCCCCTCCACCAGCCAAGGAGTGTGAACTCTCCAGAATGCTGCTTAATTAAAAAAAAAAAAAAAACACACAAAACCCAAAAAGTTTATTTTAATAAGTTATACTAAACATTCCTCCAGGAAATACAGATAAACATAGAAGAAAAAAAACCAAATTAGTCTAAATTGTACTCCCAAATTAATCACCATTATAATTTTTTTTTCCGTCCTTCTTTCTCAAGGGATTTTGAGGCAATCCCCAGGTCTCAGTCTCCTGATAAAACTGGATTTTATTATAACCTTCTCGTTTATCATCTACAGAGGCACTGTAATAACCTAAATCTGTACAGAAAACACTGGCAATTTAAATAGAGGCTTTTTCTTTGCCGTGGAAACTGTAAAGAACTCAAGTTGTAAAGTTCAGAAATGACACCCACCAGCCTGACTGCTATGCACGGGGGAAGGTTTTTAACTCTGAGTCCCAAGGCTTTCCTGTAGGGCAGGGGTGGGGACACCCATGGGCCTAGAGAGCTCAGGTCCCCTCCAGACGCGTGCTGGGGGTGAGTGGGCTGCCAGTAGTGGCGATTCATGTCACCCCTGAGGACTTGGAACCTTGGATCTGAGGTTTTGGAACCCTGGATCTTGAAAGGATGCATGGACCTTTCTGGTGCTTGTTGCTTTATCTCCAAGCTGACCTCCTGCCCCTTGGGTTTCTTTACTTCCTCTCAGCTGGCCTCTAACACCCTCAGAACGCCCCCACTCTTTCCCACCTCTGTCCGTGTTTGGCAGATGTCACAAGTCTGCAGCTGTGAGGGTCTTCCCTCTGCTGGGGAGAGGGGAGGGGAACCAGACAATACTCCTCACTCTGTTTTTGTCTCACACACAAGTAGATGGTTAATATTTTCACACATGAACTCATGTTCTTTTCTTCCTGGCTGGGCTCAGTCCCCTGTGCCCTGAGCCAGCTGGGCCGCAGAGCCCCAGGGGAGACCCCATGTGGTCTTGCAGAAACTAGAAATAACCTGCTCAGTTTTTTTTCTGAACTCTTATTTTACCAAAGCCCAAACCTCTGGGAAAATGAGGGACTTCACAGAGATACACAGGGGGCTTCCCTGGTGGCTCAGGAGTAAAGAATCAACCCGCCAAGCAGGAGACATAGGTTCGATCCCTGGGTTGGGAAGACCCCCTGGAGAAGGAAATGGCAACCCACGCCAGTCTTCTTGCCTGGAGAATCCCATGGGCAGAGGAGCCTGGCAGGCTACAGTCCGTGAGGCCGCAAAGGGTCGGACATGACTTAGCAACTAAACTACAACAAGAGATACAGAGAGTACCTTGAAGAAGCTTGGAGGGAGAAAAGCTGAGATTCTCCAGGGCTGCGGGTGAGGCACCTCTGGGAGATGCCCGACCCAGAGAACCTGTGCTCAAGTGCTGCTCCCAGATGGGCCGCCACAGGCTGTCCTGCCAAGACTCCACCTGCCAATGGGCCATTGGGGAAAAGAAGGACCGGCCAGCTTGCTTCTCCCAACACAGCTCTAAACTCTGGACTCCAGAACTTCGGTCAAACCCGAGGGAGGGGGCGGGGGTGGCGAGACTGAAAACCCCAGGGAGAGCTGAGGCTCAGGGCTGGGAGAAAAGGGCCGCAGAGTCAGAAACTGTCTTAATAAAAAATATAACTGATTATTTCCCTAGTTGCAGATTACTGTCACACTTGCCATGCTTTCAATGGCTGCCGAAACAAATTAGAAGAGACTTAAAAGAAACGAGCTCATTATCTTACAGTTCTGGGGTCAGAAGTTGGCCTCGAGCCTCAGTGGGCTGAAATCAGCACGTCCTCCTCAGGGGCGAGCTCTTTTCTGGAGGCTCCCAGGCTCTCTGTCTCTCTGCCCTTTTCCCAGCGCCTGGAAGCTCCCTCTTGACTTGGCGCAGAGCCTCCTTTCAACATTCAAAGCCAGCAGTGGCCGATCCAGCCTTTCTCCCATCACAGCTCCTCAACACTGACCCTTCTACAGTCTTCTCCCCCTTTCAACAACGCTTGTGATTAATTGGGTCCACCTGGATAATCACGGGTAGCTCTCCCTATCTTGAAGTCAGTTGATTATCCATCTTAATACCATCTGCAGCCTTCTCCATACAGTATCACATGCTCACAGGTCCCAGGGGTTAGGCTGTGGACATCTTAGAGGTGGGGGCATTATTCCAGCCGCCACATACCCAAATGTATATACCTGAGTTTCAACTCACGGTAGCCACCTTTTGGATATATCCATCCCTTTCTGCTTCCCTTAGTAACAAGCACCTTGATGACTTCCACTAATCTTCACAGGCAAGAAAGTTATTTGGAGTAATTCTTCCCCCCGTTGATGTTCCGTATCCTGCCTATGAAAAGCGTGACTGGCGGACCAGCAGCGTCAGCACCACCTGGGAGCTCGTTAGAAATGCACTCTCCAGCCTCTTGTCCTACCTACTGAATCAGAATCTGCCCTTCGTCAGGATCCCCAGTGATTCCTATGTACTGGCTCAGAACATTCCAAATTGTGGAAGTTTGAGTATTACTGTAAAAGTAATGATGCAAAAAAGTAGGGCAAGTTTTTACCACAAGAAAAACTGAAGCTCAGAGAGGTCGAATGATTTGGCAAAATCATTTAGTGCAGGAGCTTCCAAACTGACCTCATGCGTTAGAATCACCGGAGCTTTAGGAAAACCCAGAGGCCAGGCTGCATCCCAGACCAAAGAAAACCTATTCTCTGGGGGCAGGATACCAACGCCAGTGGCTTTGACATCTCAGATGTTTCCAGTATGCAGCCAGCTTCGAGCATCTGGGCCTTAGAAAACTCTCAAGAGAGAAAGTCTAAATTGACTTAGACTATTTAAAGTCTAAGTCTCTAGAAGAGAGTCTAAATTGTGGTTTTTCAGGATGAACTATGTCCCAGTTTGCCCAGCACTGTTGTGGTTTTTAAACAGAAAGTCTCGTGTCCCAAGAGACCAGGACTGATGGGAATTCCTGGGACACGAGACTTTCGTTTAAAAACCAAAACAGTCCTGGGCAAACTGGACATCGGCCATCCTTGTCTACAGATATAAAATCCAGCCCAACTCAGGCTGCTGCAGAAAGAATTGGGTCTAGTTTTTCACCTTGACTTTTCCCCCTGATTTCCACAGGGAGGCACTCCTTGAATGTGTGGGTGAGACCAATAAACTGCTCTCCTTGAGAACTGAGATACATTCTTAATATGTTCCTCTGCATCCCATGCAGCCTCTGGAAGCTTCCTAATGGTCCTTAAAGGCCCATTGACCCTTCTCCATCATGCTAATGAGGTTGGGGGAAGAAGGGCAAAGGCAGGTGGTCTCTTCTTTACACTCAGCCTTTATTCTTTTTGACTCCCTCACTGCCAGCGTTCTCTACTTAAGGAACATATTTACAATATCTGGTAATAATATTAAGGTCATTTATTAGTTGGTTTTGTAACAAATGTTTTTTCTTTATTGAAAAGCAGCCATACATGTAAAGCCAGTCTCTCTAAAGTAAAAATACAATTATATATCGTATTCCTCATATATGAGTTGGGAGAGGCCTTCTCACCCATTAATTTTGCAAATGGTTTTTCAAACAAGAGAGGGAAAGGCAGGCCTTTACCCAATCAAGAACGGCCTGCCTGTCCTTCTGGACCCTGCACATCCCTCAACTTGTGATGAGAACCAGGCTCATCCCAGGGGTGCTGATAAAGTGATAAAGTGCTTAAAGTGATAAAGTGCTGCCTCACATGTTCGCCCACAGACTGTTCACTCACAGCAGAATCAAGTTCCCATTTCCAGTCTCTCAGGTGACACACAGGTGCTCTACTTACTGTGAAAGGATTGAACTCAGCCAGAATTTAAGTCCAAAACAATAACTTCTCCAGGTTCCTGTTCTGTTGTGGCAACTTGCAGAAAATTATTGTTAGAGGGAAGAAGGAGGAGAGAAGAAAGGGACATTTTGCAACATCGACCCCACCCAGGTCACTTCCAGGGTGTGCCTGGCCTCTTGCCCAAACAGAGCCACAGGACAGCACCTTCAAGTGAACAAGCCGACTCACTAAAGCACTCACTTTAAAAGTGTTTCATCCAATGCAAGTGTCTTGTGGGAAACACTTTATCTCTGCTTTCTCAGTACTTGTGGGAGAACTACTTAAAATACAAACAATGGTTTCCTATGAGTTTCAGTAAAAACAAAAAATTACTTTTCTGAAATATCCTAATATAAAGATTATGCGTCTGGTAGGAAATACAAAAGTTCATTTTGGAGAAATGGGCACTGGAGGAAGTAATTTTCTTCTAAATGATTCACACATGTTGTCTTTACTCCATTTCAGGTATTCTTTATTCTGGAATAGTGAAGTGTCAATTTGAATTTTTTCACCATACAAACTAATTTATTTTTTACACTGCCAGGTTGGAGGCGAAGATATTTTATAACTTTTAATCGGAGAAAATGTCTCCTGATGAGCATGTCATATGGCAATTTCTTAAAAAAATCTTATCTCTATTGCAGGTACACTTTGGGGGATATTTGTGTTTACATATATGTATGTGCATTGGGCTCTTAAAAAATTAGTTTCCAGGGACTTCTCTGGTGGTCCAGTGGTTGAGAATCTGACTTCCAATGCAAGGGATGTGGGTTCGATCCCTGGTTAGGGAACTAAGATCCCACCTGCCATGGGGCACTAAGTACCACAACTAAGATCCACCACAGCCAAAAATAAAAATCAATACATTATGAAAACTAAAAGAAGAGGCTGCCTGTGCAGGGATGCACCAGGAGCCCAGGCCAAAAAAAAAAAAAAAAAAATATATATATATATATATATATATATTCATTTCCGAAAAAGAGAGGATGGATTAACTGTCAGAACTTAAACTCCGACAATGCCAGCCCTATACTGATGACAAAGCAACTTCCTGAAGCCAGAAAGAATAGCTATAGATATGTAGCATTATGGAAATCAAGAGGAATTGCCTGGTAGTCTCCTACCACGAAGCAAGTTAAACAGCTGAAGCAAGTAACAACATAGGGCATGATACATCAAAGGCTGCTGTAAAACAACGAAAACAAAAAAATCCCTTCACACTGTAAACTTGAAAGGTGAAAAGGCAAATGTGGTCTTAGCCTGGCCTCTGGAGAAATAATTCTTATCCTTCTACATTCTGTTAAGGTGCTGAAGGCCATGAATGCCTTCTAGGTATAACACAGATATTGCTAGTAAAGTTCTGACACATCCATACCGTGGCATGACTTACGTTCCAACAGTACATTAGAATTCTCAGATAGAACATTCTTCAGAAATGCAAATTTTAAAAGTTTTTATTATTGTTGAGATGATTTCTGAGCAAGAAAAAAAGCTTAGTTTTCATATTTGGAGCTGATTTCAGATAAAGTAATAGGTAGCAGTCACTACAAAGGAACAGATTATGTTTAAAGTGTTAGTTGCGTCCGACTCTTAGTGACCCCATGGAGTGTAGCCCTCCAGGCTCCTCTGTGCATGGAATTCTCCAGGCAAGAATACTGAAGTGGGTAACCATTCTCTTCTCCAGGGGATCTTCCTGACCTAGGGACTGAACCTGTGTCTACCCGTATCTCCTGCATCACAGCAGATTCTATACTATATGAGCAAAGTACTCCCAGCAAAGTACTTCCATTCCCATTCATTCACTCATTTTTTACTGAAGCTTTATGGACATTATACCTCTTAGTCATGAGCATAAGGGGTGAAAAGAGGATGCAGTGTTCCTCCCTTGGGAAGCGTTCAGGCCAAAGGGGTTGACAGTAGAAGTGCTCAAAGAAAAGATGGACAGTAGTGAGTGCCACAAAATAAAAAAGTAAAATCTGGTAGAGATCATCCAAAAGTGAGAGTCAGGAAAGGTTTCACGTAGAAGGTAACATCTGAGCTTGGCCTTGAAAAGTAAATGGGGACATACAAAGAGGGAAGGCAGAGACTGGGGTGGTAGGCATGGAGGGAAATGCTGGAAGAGAACTTTCTGGTGTGGCCCAGCATGGGTTGAAAAACTGGAGCGATGCTAGTGGTCAGGCTAAAGCCTTACTGTAGGCTGGGTCCTGACTATAGGAGGCTCTACTTGCTGAAGGATTCAAACCTCATTTTATAGTTCTAGAGAGTCACTGAAAGATTCTGAGAAGGGTGATGACATGAACAGAAGAGTGATTTTTAAGATTAACCTATTGAGAGTTTCCACTCCCCTCTTTGGCAACTGAACTGAGCTGTGATGTCTTAAAAGCACGTATGTGTGTGTGTATGTGTGTTAGTTGCTCAGTAGTGTCTGACTCCTTGCAACCCCTGGACTTTAGCCCACCAGGCTCCTCTATAGTATGTAACAAATTAAGTTCTTCCCTGTGTATTTAGAATGGTACTAGTTAAGGGCCACGGTTGGGAGAACTGAGAAAATAGCTTCTCAAATCATACTCCAATTAAGAACCCTGGTTAAGAAAGGAAGTGACTAGAAATACAGAGATCAAACTAGGCAACTCTTAACAACTTCAGGAGAAAGAAATAAACTAAGATACTTAAGTATTCATTTTAAGCAAATCATTTTAGCTACCCAGTAGAGGACCATTCTCCTGTCCAATAGGATATATGTTAACAGTAAATACTAGAAGGTCACACTTTTGTGGGTTTGAGTGTGAATTTGATGAGTAACTATGAGTACTCTTGCCTGGAGATTTTAGAAATATTCCTATGACTGATTGATTTTTAGAGAGGTTTCTCTTTGACTGGAGAAAGGATAGTTTTAGTTACTGTTCAAAGTAAGGCTAGAGTGTAATTTAGAAAAAAAAATACATCTGAATTCTAGGGGTAAATGAATATCTGAATTAAATTATAGTCAGCAAATAGTTGAAAGCTATAAGATAGATGATTAATAATAAAACATTAAATATATCACATCAGTCACATGTCCTTGGATTAAGTACCTATTTTCAGCCCTTTTATTAAACAACAGATAATTCTACCTTTCAAAGAAGTGTTTTAAAAGCTCGACCTAAGACCCCCCAGGAGAGTCCAGAACACTGATTACACCAGCTCCAACTGGCCACCAGAGACACCTGAAACAGACACAGCCTGGATCTGTCTCAGGAGGCAGAGAGCCGCAGCATCACACAGACACTGTCTGCACTCTGCTGATTACATTGGAAGGATGCGAAGATTTCACTGAAAATCAACTGACAATTACAGTTCATAAAGGAAATGCTCTGAGCAAGCATATAGGCAAAGAGCAAAAGCTAGTTACTAACTACCCTGGAGTAAGAAACAAGATATCCAGATTTAAGATAATTTGAAGACACAGACTATCTGTAAGTTCCAAGAAGGATGCAGACCAGACCAACATTATTTTCCTAGAGAAAAGGACTTGGAGACAAACTGGTACCCCAGGTGCATTCACAATAATTTGCCCTACTTCAATACATAGACCCAGGTCTCTCAGTTCAGTGAGAATAAATATATCACCTTTCCTAATATCAGTGCTTTGAGTCTCTGGAAACCAAATTTGGAAGCTCCCTCCAAGTTATTCAGTCTCCCTCTAGGAGAGGTGGGCTGTCTCATTTGATCAGAGCTGCCACCTCCAGATCCACATTCCCATCTGTTTGGAATCCACAGGCCTTCCCGTCACTTCACTGTCTGACCAGCATTGCCCCACTGCCCCCAATTTACTGCCAGGAGTATGTCCGTGACACTGCAGACCTCCTCTGTTCCCACCCTTCAGAGCTCTCCTGCCTTAGACCAGTAAGAAATACCTTTCCAAGGTTCACGACCACCTCTTTGAGAGGAGGTTCCCACACCAGCGCTTCTGGGTCCCTGGAGTTGTCCTCCTTTCCCCACAGGTTCTCACTTCCTCTGTGCAAATGTCACCAGTGAGGCATCTCTCTAGATCTGATCCTGACTGTGGGCCAGGCTCAAGTCATTTTCCGCATGGCCTGTTGGTACTATGCACTTTTAAGAAATGTGGATAAGCAACTATTTGAAATTTCCTAAATATTCCATGCCATTCAACTCTACAAAATTCATTGTAATGATTAGGAAGCTGGATGGCCCAGCACACATAATCTACCAGGGATTCATTTCCAGCTCCTTGAAAATACCCTTTTAAATTTGTATAAGTATCCATCCAACTATCTGTCATGGGTCCATTTCTGACAAATCAACAAGTTCATTTTTTGTAGTTGTTGACGTCACAAAATTCTGAGTAAAAGAGCACCCTCCTGGTTTTGTCATATAAAATACTTGGGCCTGATATTCCAGACATTCAGAGATTAAGCGCCAGAGCGAGGACCTGGATGTGGTCAGTCTGCCTTTGTGACTCTGCTGTTAGCACTGGCTTGTTCTCTTCCTTTTGAGAATGACATTATGAGTGCTCAGCTCTGGGCTGCCTATATTCAAAAACAGAAGAACAGAATGACATTTTATCATAATGGTTGAGCAGAGACAGAATGAATGTGGTTTAAGAAACGACTGTTGATGAAATGCAGGAGCCCTCAAAAATGACCTTGTGTTCTCAATCCTGTCTGCCTGGGAGAATGACGATATTGTTAATTGAGCAAGAGATGATAGGACCTGCAGTAGGTCTACGGGGTGGGTGGGTGATTAATTCAGTTTTTGACGTGTTGAATTAAAGTCTCCTGGGTCATCTGAGTAGAAATGCCCAGAGTCAGTCAGATCCAGGGAACTTGGAGGAGACATCTAAACTCAAGATATACATTTGGGAGTCATTCATGTAGATGTGATAGATGAGGCCAAGGTTATGAATAATTTTAATACACTACCTTGACATTCAGCTTGGGTATGAGAGGCAGAGATGTGGGCAAGCAAGTTAGTGTTCTCTGCATGTCTCATTTAATAATGAGGCTCTCTCCTTATCACTCACTCCTACTTATTCATGATAAATAGGACAAGAAAGGCAAGGCAATCTGAAATTACTAGGTAGTATCAAAGCCCATTGTAGCCTTTATCCAAGTTTTAAAGTCAGGGAGCACTGGATTAATTGAGATTTCCACCTTTGCCCTGCCTGTATTCACTTTCTTATTGGAAATGACTCTAAGTGAGTAGAAGTGGAAGAAATAACCAGTTCTCAGAAAGCCATCAAATGTCTGTTCTCCTTTACCTACTCTTTAATGAGTCTAGGATTTGCAATTTGTAAAACTAGTTAGATGAAGAGGGTGAAATCCAGAAGGTCCTACCTCTTGCTGAGATGTAGCCAAAATTTTTTCTGTCCTCAGAGAAAAATGTGCTAACTTAGCTGGTGAAGGATGCTACTTTTACTAAATTTTCATCCACAATCCTATGAGATTTAGATAGCTAATAGCTCCTAGAGCGTTGTCTTGCTGTTCACACAGTTCATACTGTCGCACTGTCCCCTGAACCCAGAGTAGGCAAGGCATGAGCTAAGAGGCTGGACAGAGACTCGAGGAGCCCCAGGAACTGCAGACACGTTTATTCTCCCTGGCTGGCACGGCGGCTATAACACAGCCTTGCTCCTGGCTGATGTGGCAGCCGAAGCAGCAGGCACAACATAAGCATAACGTCACCGTTACAGAACCTCATACAACATACCCATGATGCTGCTTCCGTGTAGCCCCAACACAGCGGCAGCCAGGGCTTAAGTGGTGAAGCTCATATAGGCATACCACACACCACCACCAGGGCTTTCCAGGTGAAGTTTATATAACAAAAGTAGCCCATGTCCAGATGAATACCTCGAGACATGCACGCACAGCGCTATAAGTGATCTCAGCTGTTACATGGCCATTATTTACAAAACATGGGGCAAGGGCAAGACGCTGTGGGGCGAGAGAGCCTGACCACACCATCTTGGCTAATTTTCCCTTTCCCTACAGGAATACACAGTAAAACTCTGAAATGAAGAAAAATACTAGACTGGATTAGTCTAAAAATGTAGAGTTCTAATTTGCATTATGATATAATTACCAAAAAATTCATTTATTCACCAAGCATCAGCTGAGCATTTGCGTGTACCAGTTTTAAATAATATTTAGGGCTGACAAATAGAGCCAAAGGAATTATACATAAAACACAGTCCTCCTCAAGAAATCCCCAATCTTATGGGAGCAGAGACACACAAAAACATTTATAAGTAAATGTGCTAAAATGCTATACTGTAATAGGAATTGTTTCAGACACACAGACAAATTATTTCTGACTGTGGGGTTTGGGAAGGTTTTTAAGAAAAAGTGATGTTTGAGATGGGTTTTGAGGCTCAAGGAAGATTTCTGAGGTGGTGAAGGCAGGGCTAGACATTCTAGAACAAAGGAATACCCCTGGCACACACACGCACACCAACTCTGGGCAGCTATTTGAAGAAAAAAGTAAGGAATTCTGGTGCAGGGCATTGAGGGAGTTGCAGAAAGGACTGAAGGAGGAAACTAAGAAGGTAGATTGAAGTCAGCTAGAGCAGGATTGGTTTTTCTCCTGAGGGCAGCAATGGTACGCCAGTGAAGGACAAGGGCCGTGTCAAAGGCTCCAGTGAGAAGTGATGAGGTTGAGGATTAAAAAGAGCAGAAGGGGTGAGAATTTTCTGAGGTAGAACCACTAAGATTCAACCCACAAAATGGAGGCTGATTCTCACATTTCTCTCTTGGAGGCCTGTGTAGCCTGACTGAGAACCCCAGCAATGCGCCATGTTCTTCTGTCTCCTCTTCTTCCAGGGCACACAGCTAAGTTCGCTGTCTAGGCCTTCTGCAATTAGTCAGGAGTAAATATCTGCACAATGCAGTGTGGGCAGATGTGATGCACATCCCACTTCCGGATCTGTGCATTCTCTCTCTTCTCCATCTGCAGTAACCTTCCAGGCAAGGTATTGAAGATGCCACATCACAGGACGAAAGGAGGCTGGCCCTGAACAGTGCTTGGAGCAGGACTTCCCCACCACCCCACCCCTGCAGAGCTGCAGTGGACAATGACCCCCACTGGGCTCCTGCTGCTAAGTCACTTCAGTCATGTCCGACTCTGTGCGACCCCATAGACGGCAGCCCACCAGGCGCCCCCGTCCCTGGGATTCCCCAGGCAAGAACACTGGAGTGGGTTGCCATTTCCTTCTCCAATGAATGAAAGTGAAAGGTGAAAGCAAAGCCACTCAGTCGTGTCCAACTCTTCGCGACCCCAGGGACTGCAGCCCACCAGGCTCCTCCGTCCATGGGATTTTCCAGGCAAGAACACTGGAGTGGGTGCCATTGCCTTCTCTGACACTGGGCTGAGGAGCAAGCAATCCAATCTTACTGTGGCAAGGCGTTAAGATTTGTGGTTTATCTCTTTCAGCGGTTAGTGTTACTACGTTGAGGAACACAAAGGAAAGAAAGGAGGAATGGTGTGAGTAAGCTAGAATATTAAGAGGAACACAGTGGCCTTAAGTTTCACCTTAGTTGAATTTGAGAAGTTCAGGGGCACCCAAGTGTTCAAGTGTTCAAGATCAGGAGAAGAATGGTTTTAAAGCTTAAGAAAGAGGCTCAGGTTAGCCTTGTTAAATTTGGAAACCACTGGCATACAGATATTCTTAGAAATCAAAGAAGTATAAAGAAGCAGTCTTGATGCATATAGTTTGAGATGCAGAAAGAAGACTCTGGGGGCAACACGAGTGGGGAAAGGAGCAGAGCGCTCATCAGAAGAGTCTGGGAAAAGAGTGGTGGGGTGGAGAGAGGAAGGAAGAGGCATTTTTTGTTTGTTTGTTTCCTGAACTATAGCTTATTAGGTTTCTAAAAAAAAAAAAAAAATCCTCTAAGAGGCAAACTGGTGCCTGACTGGTTGCATATGACTTATAGATACATTTTGTTTGGTTCATAAAATGTTTTTCAAAATTTAAGTTCATTACCAACATTTAAAAATGCTGACAATTGACACAAAACTTCAGATGTGGGGATTCTTAGGAAAACTGAGAAGGTGTGTGGCAGCCCTGAACCACCTGCCTATGTGACACCCATTCTGGGGAGGTGAGAAGTCTGCCGTCTTGCGGGGGGTGGGGGTGGGGGTCCTTTCTGTTCCCATTACCTGTCAGCCTTCACAGGATTCTGGTCTGCAAACAATGCTCTAAGTTAGATGGGGAAGACAGAGTCAGGCCTCAAGGGCGGTCGTGATTCCCCTGCCCCGCACAGGAGGGGTCTTCTGCCTGGGCAGGACTTGTGACAGGTAAGGGCACAGGTGGGCTTGCTCTGGCCCTGAGGCTTCATAAAGGAGCGCAGACATGCAGCAGAAGCTCCAGGGCCTGGCATCTGGCACTTACCTGTGACCTTAGCCAAGGGCATTTTCAGAAGGGCAATGGAAACCTAAAGCAGAGAGGAGTGAATGAAGACGGGACAGGATGGTGGGCCTGGGTGAACCTCATCACGCTTCCTGTTTCTACTTCTGCCCCTTTAATTTGCAACACCGCAGCCAGAGGGATCCTTTAAATATGTCAACTCCTGTCATCCCTCTATCTGAAACCTTCCCATGAGCTTCCCAGTTTACCCAGGGTAAAAAGCAGAGTCCAGGCCCTCAGTGCCCCCGCAAGGCCCTGCGGACCTGGTCCCCCTGACCTCCCATCTTGTTCCTGTCCCCTCCCCACGCTGCTGCAGCCACCATCTTCTCAGTCACTCCCGATTTACACTAAGGATACACCCGCCCTGCCACTGGTCCTTGGCTGGGCATGCCCTCTGTTTCGAATGCAGATTTTCCACATGGCTTACTCCTTCACCGCCTTCAGATCTCGGCTCAGTGTCCCCCATTACTGATGGCTCCATTTAAAGGAACATCTCCACTCCTGCCCTAGTACTCTCTGCCCATTCCTGCATATTTTTCCCCTAAGGCGTTTGTACACATCTATTTATAACTTGTTTCCTTCATTAGGATGTGATCTGCCTTCCCTCCATTAAAGGGCAGGAGATTTTTTTGTTTTCTTGCCCACCAATCTCTCCCTAGTGCTAAGGGCAGTGCCTTACATGCGATAGGCGCTCAGCACGTAGCTGCTGGATGACACTGAGCCAGAGCCCTCAGTACATGTGTGGGGGCTGAAGTGTAGAGGATGGAAAGAGATACAGACGGTGGGGGACATCAGCAATGCGGCTGAATCCTGGGAGGGATGGGGGCAGGCAGAACTGGGAGCCTCACTGGAGCGATTGGCCTTAAAAAAAGCAGACAGAGAATTTTCTCTAAGTAGGCATGAAGGAAGCAAGAATAGGTCCTGATACACAGCTAGGAAGGAAGAGAAACTGACATGTACCAATTATCATTCATCATATATTCACTCATTCATTTATTGCACCCCTACTATGTTTGGGGGTTTCCCTGATGGCTTAGATGTAAAGAATCAGCCTGCAATGCAGGAGAATCTGGGTTTGATCCCTGGGTCGGGAAGATCCCCTGGAGGAGGGCATGGCACCCCACTCCAGTACTCTTGCCTGGAGAATCCCCATGGACAGAAGAGCCTGGTAGGTTACAGTCCATGGGGTCACAAAGAGTCAGACACAACTGAGTCACACACACACACACACACACATACACTGTGTTTGGGGTATTATGTTACGGACTAGGGGAGCGGAGATGATGCCCTCTATTTTCTCTGTGAGGTAGAAGCAGGGTCAGTAGCTGAGAATGAGGAAAGGGAAGAGAGATAGGGATTTTGAGGAAAATAAAAGGCTTTGGAACAGCTGCTTCAGGCACTGTAAATAGAAAGTATTTAGGACATGTGAAAGGATTGCTGAGTAGTATGGAGGGCCCAGCTGAGGTTGTCCTGGTGCCAACTGGCACAGGTATCTGATTCCTCCGGCATCATTTGCAGCCTGGGAGCAGAAGCGGAGAAAAGCAGATGGTTGGAATAAATTGGTCCTGGGGATTGCCAGGAGGGGGCTTCGTGGGAGGACCCAGTCAGTCTGTAACCCTGACTTCCCACTGCCTCCTCTGTCACCCCGGGGCTGCTCACCTGATTTGGAAGAAAGGCGCTCATTGAGAGCTGTGCCCTCTTCCCCCAGGAATCAGCACTGGTCTCAGTCAAGTTACCCAGCATGGGTTACTCCACACTCTGTGATGACAGAACCGCTGATGAGTATTCCTGGGGGCTCTTCTCTCCTCACCCCCCATGACCTATCCAAAAGGGGTACCTATCTGCTTCCACACTATGATGCTCTGACAGACACTTCTGGCCCACTCTGGTTAGTCCTCACTTATTCAGCTTCTGAAATAGGCAGCTTCAGTCTTTTGAGGCAGATGACTCTCATCTGATTCCAAGTCCACGTAGGAAAGTCTCCTATGTGAGTTCCCAAGGTTATGCTTCTATTGGGTTGGCCAAAATTGCGTTCGGATTTTTCCATAAGATCTTACAGGAAAACCTGAACTAACTTTTCTGGCCAACCCAATACTGCAACATCTTTCTGAAGACAAGCCTCTGTGTGCTGTAATTGTGGCCACTAATTAGGACCAGTATGTACCCTGTTCTAGGCCACACCTATAGCTAGTCAGTCTCCTGGTTCCAGGCACACCTTGCCTTCACCTCTCCACTTTGACTGTTTACAAAATTCTGTTCACCCCGAGGAGGATGGCTCATCCCACTGTTGGCCTGTCCCTCTTAGGACTTTATCTGAAATCTTTATGATGACGCACTTTCCCAGATACACAGTATGAATCTGCTGCTCTCTTGGGAGGACCTCTTTATGGAAGTCAGGTGGTGCATACAAAGCATCCAATACTTTCTTCTGCTGGCTGCTCCTCCTTCCTACCTGGATCTTGACACACTCACTCTTGGCTTCATGG
Source organism: Cervus canadensis (assembly GCF_019320065.1). Lineage (NCBI taxonomy): Eukaryota > Metazoa > Chordata > Mammalia > Artiodactyla > Cervidae > Cervus > Cervus canadensis. The sequence goes on from NC_057401.1 coordinate 19,610,427, forward strand.
TCATGTGAATGCATCATCATTTTACTGTCATTTAAAAATATTTTACTTCTTTACTGTGTTCTTATGGCTTTCTATACACTATTAACTATGACTTCCTTACCTTATTTGTAAAGTTTGAGCAATTTAGTATTTTTGAGCTGTGAATTCTGAAAATCATGAGAATGCAAATTTAGATCATTATGTTGGAAGTGAGCCATCCAGATTAGTTAGAAATTTCTGGAGTCCTTGGAATGAGTTGGAGTGTTCTTTCATGGGATGTTAGGAAAGGAGATAAAACCGAAAGATAAATACCATGAGCTTGCCTTGTTGCCATCTTTTGTTCTCATGAGGATGAATGGATCCTGGAGAACATTCTGGAGGGACTTGGCTAGAGCTGTCCACCTCTGCCCCTAGTGGTTAGAGAAAGCTACTGCATCACCATGGTGCCTTAGTCCCTTCTTAATGTCCTTTATTAAGAAATAGAAATCTCAGCGTTGATTGTCTGCTCTTCTATTCTAATGCAGAGGCCAACTTAGAGAATGATAATCTTTCAAGTGTTCTCTCTACCCTGATCACCAACCAAGCTTCTCCCTGTGACTCTAGTTTACACACCACAATCAAATCAGATTCTTGAAGCACTGCTTTGAATCTGTCAACCCTTTTGTTTAAAAACCTTCACTAATTCCCTTTTGTTAAATAAAAACTGTGAGTTTTCCTGATCCTGCCATTCAAAGCTGCACTTACCAAACCTCAGCTCACATCATGCTTACTAATGTTCTGTTACCCAGCGTGGTCAACATGGCCAAACGTAGAATCAGTGTGAGGGAACCATATGAGGGTGTGAATATCAGGGTGTGAATTCCAGGAGGTGCTGTTTATTAGGTGTTACCAAAGTCCATCACATCTCTCTGCTATTTACATAGTATTCCATGATTGCTAGTTCCTTATTATAAATTTGAGTTTCTTAAAGCTTCCCTTTTCTCCTAATGCTAACAAATAAGATTTCAGTGCTTAGCCTTGAGAGACCAATTCCTCCACTAACATCTTCTAGTAAAAAAAATCTCAGGAAACAGAGATGCTTCCATTCCTCTTGCCAACACAGATATTTAGACACTATCTTGCTTAATAAAAAAGAATTTGTTCAAAGATAAACTTTCAGTTTTCAAAGGGGAAAGTTGGGGAGGAGGGATAAATTGGGAGTTGGGATTAACATACACACAATACTACATATAGAACAGATAATCAACAAGGACCTAATGTATAATGCAGGGAACTTTATTCAGTATTTTCTAACAATTTTGTGGGAAAAGAATCTGCAAAAGAATGGGTATATGCATATGAATAACTGGGTCACTCTGTTGTACACATGAAACTAATACAGTATTGTAAATCAATTATACTCCAATATATAATAAAAATTAAAGTAAAAAAAAAAGAATTCTGAACTTGAGAACACCCACAAGAGTATCAGTCTTAAACTCTGGCTCACTGTGGAGACTTACGTAACTACACCATTCTTTTCTGATTTCTGCTACTTGAAAACCTGTCCTTGAAAATGTTATTTATAAAAATAGTTACTGAGGACACCTCAACTCCAAAGATGGTCACTAGGTCTTGACAATTTTAACTGTTAACTTCTGAAACGCTGAATGTCTAATTGTTTCCTTGTCTATAAAGTTGTTGCTAAATAAATGTTTTTTAAAGGGGCTTCCCTGGTGTCTCAGATGGTACAGAATCTGCCTGGAATGCAGGAGGCCCAGGTTCGATCCCTGGGTTGGGAAGATCCCGCAGAGGAGGGAATGGCAACCTACTCTAGTATCTTTGCCTGGAGAATTTCATGGACAGAGGAGCCTGGTGAGCTACAGTCCATGGGATCACAAAGAGTCAGATACAACTGAGCAACTAACACACACACACACACAATGTTTTTAAAATATATAAATATTTGTACATTTTTTAGCAACCAAAAGGAGCTTTTTGTACTTTTCACTTCTCCTTACATTTATTAAAGAATAATAAGCCTATGATTCTGACAGATTATGTAATAAAACCAAGAGTTTTGAGAGATTTATCTCATTTAAATCACTAGTATGTAGTTAAATATTTATTTCTCCCTTGACAAATTGGAATCTCTTTTAAAGCAGGACCAATTACATATGTATATCTACATTTATATAAATTATTAAATATATATTCATACTTCAGCATAATTACTTAGCCAGTACCTAACATTATGCTTTTTTCCAACAAGCAAGTGCTGAGTAATTTTTTTAGTAGCTTACCCATGATCTTGGTCCTTATGAAGACATGTGCACGTTGCCTAATTGTTCCTGTTGCAGCAGGAGTTGTTCATACCAAACTTGGGAGTTTGGCCCCTATATGGTCAGATCCTATAATAGCGAAACATTTTCACTGCTATAGAGGCCAGATTACATATGCAGCAAAACATTTTTAGTGTTTTATAAAACACTTGGAGTATTTATTAAATATTTGGGATCATTCTTTAATTAAAAATGTGGATGTGTTAATTATCCTGAGACACGTATGCTTTTGTGTGTTTGAGCACACATGAGTGTGTGTCTTTCAGAATTGAATCTATTCCCAAACTTTAACCATCTCATATTAATTTTATATAAATCACAGAAAGGTAAAAAAACTATTATGATTAATCATAACAAATATTAGTTTTAAACCTACGTTTGGGGTAGGCTGTGGAGTAGGATAAAATTTGTGGTAGCTTTTCTAATTTTACTTCTTCCTGGTAAAGGTTTGAAAAGATCCATGGTCTTTAAAGAAGGAAAACTGTAATACTGGTAAAATGCTTTTTACTAAAGACTTCTTATGATAGGTTCGGGGAACTTTATCTTTTAGAAACATTCAAAAATATGAAACATCTGAGGCAAAGAAGTAGGCCACTTTCAAGAAAATGTGAACTGGATTCAGCCTTGCATCAAGCCCTAAAGATTTTTTTTGCTCTTTGTATTTTGTCAGTCGTCCAGAACGAACACTATTCCAAGCTGTTCTGCTGATTATTCAGCTTCTTTGCCAATATCATTTCTGGGTTACAGACAGTGACTTTTTTTTCCACTCTGGTTGAGAAAATGATTTGAATAATCCATTAGCAGGGGAGAACACCTAACCGCCTGCTATATTGCACACATCTTATCAATGAGTCATCCATAAGGTAACAGAGAGGGTGGTTCATTAATTAAACATCCTACTCTCACCCCAGGGCAGAACGTATTAATAATTACCATCTTTATTCTTTAATAATATTATTCTGTGTTGGAGTGAATAATTAAATTACATAGAAACAACCTAGCAGAGATAATTACAATTATCATTACATAATGAGTAGCAGCATTGTTGTCCATACATTATACTTTTCTAAAAGCTAGATGTGCCTATTCTCGTTTTCACAGAATGTGATTTTAAGGTATAAGCACATTTTATGTGTGATTTAGCTACTGTTTTTCATTAACACCCTTCAGAGTTTCTTATTTTATCAGAAATAATCTGACCAAAATACTTTATATTACTAGTATTCCTTGGTGGAGAACATTAACTGTAAATTCATATCTTGAAGAATCATGCAGATGATTAAGTTTCTTTCAAAGAAACATACATAAACTATTTCACCTCTTAGCAGAAGTTATATAGGGGGATCCTCAGCTACATCCTCATATGACTGAAGAGTAAGTTCATAAAAGCAGAAAGAAATAAAAGGTCCACATCTAATAAAATTATGCACTGGAAGATTAGGTCAGAATTTCAGAAGCTTTCTCAAATCAAATCGAACTCTGACAATGCCTCTTTTTTGTTGTTGTTGAAGATGTGGCTGTCTGGATTCTCTTTATTCATTTATTATTATTTTTTAAATTTGCTAATATTTTATTTTTAATTAATTAATTAAACTTTACAATATTGTATTGGTTTTGCCATACATTGACATGAATCCACCATGGGTGTACATGTGTTCCCCATCCTGAATCCGCCCCCATCACCACCTCCCTCCCCATCCCAGCCCTCTGGGTTTTTAACATTTTTAAAATGTGAACCATTTTTAAAGTCTTCATTGAATTTGTTACAATGTTGCATCTGTTGTTTATGTTCTGGTTTTTTGGCCCGTGAGGCATGTAGGATCTTGGCTTCCCCACCAGGGATTGAACCTGCACTCCCTGTGTTGAAAGGCACAGTCCTAACCCCTGGACCACCAAGAAGTCCCTTGGATTCTCTTTATCTTTTAAAGCAGATATAGTTTCCCAATGTCATTTACTCTCTCAGAGACGAGCATGAGGAAGAGAGCAGCATGTGTTCAGCATCCTCTCTGAGTCTGTGCTAGGAAGGACCCGTGTGCACACGCTTCAAGGTTTTAATGCTGGTGACTCCTTGCATGCATCTCTAACCCTGACCTCTCTCCTAAGCCCCACATCAAATATCTAACTGCCAATTCAACACTGCTTGCTTGGATGTCTGGTGGAAATTGCAAATACGAGCAATCGAAAATATATCCCATACACTGCTACCTCAACCCTCTTCTGATTCACAGTGCTGCCCAAAGCCGACCTCTTGCAGTCTTCCCCCAACTTACTGCCACCATCATCTGCCCTGGAGCTCAGGATGCAAACTCAGGAGCCACTCATGGTTCCTCCTGCTCTGTTCTGTCACCGTGATGTCCTGCCTGGCTTACTTTCAGAATCTGTTCTGAATCTGCTCACTGTCCCTTCCCCCAGGACCACTGCTTGGCCCATGTGGACATCACATCTTACACAGACTGTGGTCCCAGCCTCTTCATGGGTCTCTGGGTTTCCTTTCTTGGATTCCCACACTCTAAGCTCTACATAGCAGTGGGAGGGATCTTTTCAAAATGCAAGCATTAGGACACTACCTTGGCCTCGAGTAACACAGAAGAGCCATGGCCTGAGGAGCCCTCTGAACCAGATGCTGTACCTCTAACACTCTTGCCCTTGCCCTCTGGGCCCCAGCCACCCAGGCCTTCTAGTCCCTTCTGGACTCAGCAAGCTCCTGGCTGCAGTTCTCCCACTTGCTGTTCCCTCCTTTGCCTGGAATGCTCCTCCAGCCCTAGACAGTCTTCACATGGTCAGCCTCTTCTTGTCATTCACATCTCCCCTCGACTGCTACTTCTCCACCTAGCAGGCTCTTACCAATTTTATGTTAAATGAATGACTAGATCCTAATGTATGAAAACGCAGCAAATGCATCCCTAAAATCAGGTTCTGACAAAATGGAATTTAAACCCTCCTCAGTGGTGCCATCAATGTAACAGGGTAAGAAGTACCCAGATCAAGAATCTTCCTACTTTTTTTTTCTTTTTTGAGCACCTAGGTAACTGGACGTGCTCCCTGCTCAGTCCATAGCTCCACCCCAAATGTCCTACAGGCTTCAAAGTCATGTGCATGACCGGCCCCTGCCTCCACAATGACCTCTCACCCTGCACCCTGCCCCTTGACCCCTCTATACCAGTCACAGCCTCTTCTTGCTGTTCCTACAGGCTTACTGCACACATTTCAGGCTTGGAGCTTTTGCACTAATGGGTCTGGAATTCTCTGTCTCAGGGGATGGCTCCTTCTTTCCATTCAGAGTTCAGCTTCAAAATCAGTTCCTCAAAGAGGCATGCATGACCACTGAGGCTAAAGCAGCCTCTCACATTATTTTAATTTAATTCTCTGCATAGCCCTTATCACTGGTATTTTTCTTGTTTATTTTCTTCCCTTACCACCAGGCCATAAATTCCAGTGTCTCTCTTCTTTCTTCTGTATCCCCAGGGCCTGGAATAATGCCTGGCAAATAGTAGGTGATTAATAAATATTTGGTGAGTATGGATATGACCCTAACTAATTTGGTGCCTTGAAGCCACTGAGTTCATAAGAAGCACTATTTGAAATATTAGCCAAATGCTTATCTCTCCCACCCAAATCTCCAACTGATTAGTAAAGTGATACTAGTCTTTTTTTTTTTGCATAAAAATATTCCTCTTTCAACCCAAACTTCTCTATAGACTCTCTCTCACAGTTGTAGTATATTTTCTCTTTTTCTTTGAAATGAGCAATGGCTATGTTTTATTTATCTGTTTGCAGCACAGAGCAGAGTGTCTGACACACAGCAGGTGCTCAATAAATATTTATTGAAAGAATGAATGAATGAAAAAAAAAAAGCATCTAGAATAAAGCTAAGGATCTGCTGGCTGGGTGCCCACTGGAACTGTAGAATGAGATAAAGCTAGATGGCTTGGCAAAGGCTCAGCCCACCTTTCTTTCTAGCTGAGAATTATCAAGTGAGTTACTTTGGCCTGATTTCTGAAATCTGGCTGCCTGCATCCCTTTAATTCACTAGAAAACTGCATACCTTCTTTACAAACTGTTGGTCTGTTGTGAAGATATCACAGATAATTTGGCTTTCTCTTCAACTAACAGCATCAGCAGAATTTAGCTTTCTCTGAAATCCAGAGCACTTGTTGGATTTCCAGGCCAAGGTTCTGAAATCTCCTGTACTGTGTCTCCTCCCAGGTTTTGTGGTCCTATGTTCACGCATCAGATTCAGAGATGCTGTCCTCAGTCCCCTGAAGTCCACTCCCTCCCTCTTCCTCACACCCTGTGGAAGCTGGGCCCCTCACTTGGATGTTGGGAATCAGCTCCTGCCTGTGTCTCCCGGCTGGATATCAGCTTGTACATCACAGCCTGTACTAGCGTGTACGGCCTAACAGGTATGTCTTATTGCCTTTGTACCTTGGCACTAAGCCATTACCTAGTCTGGTTCATAGAGGAGCTCTGGCATCAACAACCCCTTCTTCTAACAGTGCCAGAACATCTGGATATCCATCTCCTCAGTTGATCATTTGCTGCCTTGGATTTGGCATTAATCTTCTCATAGTTCCATCTGGCACTATTGGATAGCTTTGTCTCTGGATTCTCGCCTTGGACCTACAGTCTTATTTATGCACTTTATTTCAGTTTTATTTTTTGCTATCATGTTCATCTGTAAGTGGCTGATTAGATCAATGCTAGATGATCTATCACAGAGTGAAATGTTGTATGACCATGAAAAGGATGACGTCAATTATGAAAAAGACTGGCATGGAAAGATCCCAACAGTGTATTTTTGAATAATAATAATATCAGGTTGCAAAATAATATGTTCAGTATCATTCCATTCACATTAAATTATACAGCTCTCTAAAGAGAAGCATGGAATTTTTTCCAAGAAATATCAATGGAGGTAAGATTACAAGCATCTGTGCTTTCTTCTTTATCCATGATGATGCATTATTTACATTTTCTAAAATGAGTATGTGCTCTCTTTCTAAATAGACAATCCAACTAAAAAGAGGAAAGTAAGATAAACATTATGGCAGGGACCTTTTACACAACCATTTCTTCTCTGATCTTCAGTAAAGCAAGTGGAAGGAAAATGTTAGCTGAGGGAGGTGGAGATGGAAAAGTCAGGGATAGTCTAATAGTCCAGGCCTCCAAAGGCAGGCTGGATCTCTGCGCCTGATCCCACTGTAAGAGCAGAAGGTGCTGGCTGTAAATGCATTTACTGTGCCTAGAAAGTTAGGGGTCTGTTCACTATTAACTTTACTTCCCCCAAACAGTACATAATCTGTCATTTTTAAAAACAGCTTATCTTTCTTTTCACTTTTTAAAAGTTGGTTTTCTTGACAGTTTTGAAGAAAGTCAATTGAATTTTGGAATACAGTATTTTAAAAGTATATTTTATCAAAAAAGTTAGTGCTTGAAAATAGTAAATATGATATGCATTGCAAAAAGAAACTCTTTTAAGGCCAGTTGTTAAGTGTTAACTCCTCAACACTTCCTTCTATTAGGATAAAGGTCATAACAGATACTAGGAAGTGTTGAAAAGAGAAATAGTTGATAAAACCACTCCATGGAAATATTCACCCTGAAAGCCCCCAACATAAGTACACAGCGGCTGCTTTCTAAATGTCAAGGCCCGGCTGCACATACCACCCTGCATTCTGACCTACAGACCTTGACCATGGCCACACGGGATGGAGGTTAGATCCAGAGACATCTTCAGAAAGCTAGGCCTTTGTAAATTTACACAGAGGGGAGATTCCTGGTCCTCAGGCTGAAGGAGAAACTGAAGGAGACCTTCCTCTTTTCTGAAGTTTGACACTCCTTTTCTATATCCATACAGTACACATTTAGGGCTTTCCCAGTGGCTCAGATGATAAAAAGAAATCTGTCTGCAATGCAGGAGAAGCTGGTTCAATCCCTGGGTTGGGAAGATGCCCTGGAGAAGGAAATGGCAACCCATTCCAGTATTCATGCTTGGAGAATCCCATGGACAGAGGAGCCTGGCAGGCTGCAGTCCATGGCAGCGCAGAGTCAGACACGACTGAACAACTGAGGATGTACGTACTATATTACACATTTATGAGTTGGGTTCTACCAAGGGATCTAAAAGTTTGATGCATGCCAAAAAAAATGCTGGTTTATTTTAATATTGGCCAATGTTACTTTTTCTTACTTTTAAAATAATTAATTAAAAATAAAAGCTTATCCAATTAGAGGAACATGACCACACCTGGGGTAAGCTTGGCGAGGCTCCCTGAGGATGAGTAAAATTAGCAGAGCTGGATGCAGCCCCTGCGGCTCCTGACTTCCCCTCCCGTGTTCTTCTGCTCTGTCACCTGTCCCACAAGGAATTTCCCGACACTCGCATATGTCCCGTTAGGATGCCACCAGGCATTTCTCTCTGCATTGGCATATTCGTTCTGCTGTATTTCTTTTTCTGCTTGCGAGGCAAAAGAAAATGGCTTTCTTCTCTAAATCATTGGGCTTCCATTTCTAAATCATAGGAACGCAAATTTTTATTCAAGGTCTATCTTATGAACTTGAGAGGTGGGAAGTTCTTCAGTGAAAGCTGAAATGGAGTGATAAGCCCGCAGAATGTGCAAAGAGCTTGGTCATCTGTTCCTTGGCGACAGCAGTGTGCAAACTCTCATCACACGGGTTGGATGACACCACCAGGAGGGCCGGAGGCTGCTTGGAAAGACCCAAACCTACTTATCTAGTGCTGGAAGGCTGGTTTCAGCCTGGGGCCAGATCCTGTTTCCCATTGTTTTAATACCTATGGGGGAGGTGCTTTGGCGAAAATGCACTTTTGGAGATCTTCTTTTCAAAGAATCATACTGCTGGAGGTGGTTAAGAAGCATCTAATATCACTCCGTGATTCATCGAAGAGAAAAATGAAGCATAATCTTTCAGACTTTGCCTAAGTTTACAATAAAGCAGAACTGGGGCTTGATGCCAAGGTAGCCTTAAATGGATTATCAGATTCAAAGGCCTAAGTACAGATACATTTTAGTCATAATATTTATAATGTGGGTTCTCTGGGTCTACAATTTTATCTGTTTTTCCCTTTTTATTCCCCATCCCACCCCCACCTCCCACCAACTCTAGTTTCTTAACACAAGTTGTTCCAAATATGGAGGAAGCCAACCTCAGCTTGGTTAAAATATCAACCTTTTATCCATTATGATAAAAAGTTTTATAGAAGCAGATGGTAAACCTAGAGACAAGAGGAGGTAATGAGCCAATTTAATTTTTAAAAAGTATCCTAGTTTCCATAACTAGTTGCAAAGAGTCTGACATGACTTAGCCAATGAACAACAAATAGCAAATTAGATGTAGATATACAAACTTTTAATGTGCTTCAAACTTTAAGTAAGAATGATTGAATAAATATAATTTAATGAGAACAGACATAAAATGTAGTTAATGCTGATAGACTGTTGTCACTGGAGATATATTCTGTATATTCATGATATGTTATAACCACATTTTAGCAACATATAGTCAACAGAAGTATTGGGTTGGTCAAAATGTTCATTTCTGTAACATGTTACAGAAAAACCCAGATGAATTTTTTGGCCAACCCAATAATATATCAAGATTTACTAATTTGATTTGTAAAAACCATTTTGTGTTTTAATGGATAACTCTGCATTATCTACAATATACCCTTTTGGGTTATCAGATTCTAGTTCTACTCAATGTCTTTGAGCTAATTTGCAACTCTTTGTAAATGATAAGTATCTAACTGAGCTCAGTCCTACCTGGTAGTGACTTAACTGACTTCTTCCCTCTTGTGGGACAAACAGCTATGTTCCCTTTTGTGACTCATCTCACGATTGTTTACCTCCATATAAATTCATGCTTTTCTGACTTTTCCTTTGAAACAGTTATAACACCTGCTTACTTCGCTCATATGCGTAAAGTAACTTTTTCAGAATGCATTCACTTTACATCTGTCTAAAAGTCAAGGCTATACCTTTTGCTGAAAATCATTTAACAGATACTAAATAAGAAGTATTTATATTGTAGTTTCCTTAGAAGGCTAGTTATTGGTGGGAAAAATCCATCACAAGGATAAATGAATAGTGATGAAAAGTAAAAATAAAATATTTTCCATTAAGGAAGACAATTTGACATATTTATGAACTAAATCTTAGGAAGGAAAGAAACCTTACAAAATATCTTGTATCTTTAAATCTTCCAAGAATAAAATGATAACAGCATGTTTAAGAAAGTAACAACCACTGCCTCGATCTCAGCTGTTTGATATGGCAGCCTTCAGCCACAAAGTCGCCAAACTGAGATGTGCTGTACATGTAAAATGAACACTGGATTTTGAAGATATCATACAAAAAAGTGTAAAATATCTCAATCATAATCTTGATATTGTTTACATGTTGAAATGATAACATCTTAGATAACGTGCATTAAATAAAATACTTTAAAAATTAATTTTACATATTTCTTTTTGCTATTAAAATGGGACTGATAGGGAATTATAAATTAGTTATACGGCTACTGGATAGTTCTGGTAAAGAGAATTAAACCATAAATTCAATATTTTACTAGATATTATTGCCATATTCTTGGGTTACAATATCTATGCAGGAGAAAAGGAAGAAAGGTCATAAATTTAAGAACAGTTACCTGGGAATTCATACAAAATTAATACGCTTCTTCTGTGAACAATCACATAACATTTGGCTGTCATTGTTTATGATATATAAAGACAGAAAAGATCATGAAACAGCTGCCTGCTGTAAACAGTTCAAAGACCAATAAGCATATATTTAGTTTTGTTGTACCTTTTGTAATTGATGGAAAGCTAGTAAAACGTGAAGTTGTGTGTGTGTCTATGTGTGTGTGTGGGTAGTGGGTCAAAGTTTCAGGTTTCCATGAGGAAATGAAAAGAGCTGAGCATTCAAAATGAAGAAGGAGGTACAAACTTGACTAATCTTTCTAGAGATATGATTGGTTATCTTGGAAAGAGTTTAAATTCTTTATCAAACAAGATACTGAATTTTTTTTTTTAGCAAAAGTAGTAGATGGATTTAAGCTGTTTATCATTCTAAAATGACAAATAATGTTTGTGAGTATTGCAAATACATACATTAATGAACTGCATAATTTTCATTTGTAATGGAAGAACAAGTTGTATGACTATCCAGTTAAAATCATGACTGTGAGAGATAAACTTTTTCAGGGACTTAACTTTGATATATTTTTACTAAAAGAAAATATTACACTGTTTTTTCCAATTACAAATAATAAATATATATTATAAAAAGTATTCAATCAACATATAAGAAATAAAAAAAGCAGAATGTAATCTCTGCTCTCAGACCCACTCCCTTTATCAGAGATGTTCACAGTTAGCAGTTTGGTATGTATCCTTCTAAATGTGTTCGTGCCGTGTGTGTGTGTGTGTGTGTGTGTGTGTGTGTGCATATGTGTGAAAGAGAGAGAGGAGAGGGGGAGAATGGGATCATATAACTCATATTGTTATATAAACTGCTTTGTAAATGCATACATAATGTCTTTCTTTGGAAAATTACGATATATAAGTAATACTCATATTTCTCAAGACTTTTCACTGACAGTCTCCACTGCCTATAGTACTAAGTACTGGGCCTGTTGTACTGGTGGTGTTAGACATGTGTCCTTGCCATGTCTCTGGTAACTAAATTGCAAGCTCCTTGAGGGCAGAATCAAGCTGTATTTAGATGAACCATGGCATCTAGCATAGAGCTAGGTCCACGATGAGCTCTCAAGTATATTTTCTCAACAACAGATTATTTCCTGTGAATATTAACCAATTATACAATATCCTGAACACAATTCAAGAAGGGGAAACCGGCAAATTTCTTAGTTAATAATTGCTCACATTCCAGCAGGAGTGTTAAGTCTAGGCTTCTGGCATCCCATTCTTGACACTCAAAATTTCTGAAAGGAGCCTTAGACAGCATCAGAGGATCACTGCACTGAGGTGCTTTACATATAGTAACCATTTCATCCTTACAATAACCTTGTAATGTAGGTACTTTTGAAATTCCCATTTTACAATGAGGAATCTGATGCAAAGCATTAAGTAGTGGCATTGGGAACTAAATCCAAGCTTCTAACTTCAGAATTCGCACTTTCAACCCCTATTGTTAAACTGAGGCGGTTATATTCCAAAAGTTTCATGACTTTTCCATACAGTCATGGTGGATGACAAGCTAAATTTTTCATGCAAACACACACCAAAATCTTATTGACACACAAGTCCACTGCTCATTTATCTTGATAATGATGCCCTTTATCTTACTCATAAAGATGCACACTCCCCACAGCAGAGAGAAAGGCAAGGATACTCATAAAGATGCACACTCCCCACAGCAGAGAGAAAGGCAAGGAGGCTGAGTCGGCATGTCCAAAGTAAAGGGTGAGGGGCTGGGAGTCAGGATGGGATAGGTCTCTTGTCTAGGTCAGAAACCCTTGCCTTGGGTTCCCTGTGTAGCTTCTATTAGTTCCATTTTAGCAGTGATATTTTTAATAACAAAGAGCAGCACTTGAATGCATTGCTCCTCTGTGGCCTAATTTTCATCTTCTAAATTTGCCATCATGTACTTTATGCTCTTTTAAGCTAAATGACTTATCACTAATTAATCAGGACTGTGATGCTAAATTTTGACCACAAAGAGCAGACCAAAGCCAAGTCACCTGGCTTTCAGTTAATTGGAAAAATTAAATGGATGAGTGAAGTCAGTTCTTCCAGGTATAAATAATGTGCTCTACAATCCATCTATTTACAGGCATCAGCAGACATAGTTTAATAGCGGCAGGCTCTAAAACTGGTCTATCCTCTTCTTCAATATGTGGCTACAGCTACAGTGTCAAGTTGATAGTACAGAAAGTAGAATCAAATACGCTAAATATTATAAGGAATTTTATGTTGAATTTTATCAAGGTTATCTTTACTTCTGAGGACAAATTCTCTCTCATGCATGTACCCACTCGCTCTTAGCAAAATAGTTACTGGTATCTACCATGTGCCAGGCACTGGGCGTGTGGTGGGGAACTAGGGAATCAGGGTGTATGTGCCACTTCCGATGTGTCATGGCAATGCTACTCCTGCCGCCTGGATGCAGGAAACAGCTGGTGCTCTGGCTAACCTGTACCATTAAATATGGGCTTCACTTCCTGCCTCCTTGCCCTGTCCCCACGGCATCTGGGCTGGAATTCTCTTGTATAGCCTCCCCCCGGGCCCTATGCTTAGCACTGTGGTTACACCTGTCATAGCACCTTGCCTACTTAACTTGTTTGTGTCCTTCACTGGAATCTCCATTCCACTGAGAACAGGTGCTGTTTTGTCCATCACTGTTTTCTATGGCCTGGCACATAACGCATTCTTACTAAATGTCTGTTGAGTGTTTGCTGTAGATGGTATTATTTTGTGTTAACTACCTCGGTTTGGCTATTTGTTCATTTTCTTTTTATTGGAGTATAACTGCTTATAAAGCTGTGCTAGTTTCTGCTGCACAACAAAGCGAATCAGCTATGTGTGTATATTTACATATATTCCCTTCTTCTTGAACCTCCCTTACACCTCCCCCTGCCCCATCCCACCCCTCTAGGTGTTCACAGAGCACGGAGCTGAGCTCCCTGCCCTACCCAGCAGCCTCCCACTAGCTAGCTATTGCACATATTTTAGTGTATATATGTCAACACTACTTTCCCAACTGGTCCCACCTCCCCTTTCCCCCGCGGTGTTCACATGTCCTTTCTCTACACCTGCATCATAATTCCCACCTTGCGAGTAGATTCATCTGTACCACTTTCCTGGATTCCATATATATGTGTTAATAGATGATATCTGTTTTCCTCTTTTGGACTTACTTCACTCCATATGACAGACTCTAGGTCCATGTGCATCACTGCAAATGACCCAGGTTCATTATTTTTTATGGCCGAGTAATATTCCATTGTATATATGGACCACACTATTTGGTCGTTTTTTGGGTTGTGGTGTAAAAGTTACTGATATGCACCCACAGTTGGGAAATTTCTAATCTCAAGGCTGTACCTACAAAGGGTGCTACAGTAGGGGTATGCTCTGGTCCTCCTTGGAAGGCTGCTGCAACTAAGCTGGAAGAAGATCATGGAAAAGCAAAAGAAGAGAAAAATGCCCTGAACATCTGCCCGGAGAAACACCACTCAAACATTCATGACAGACCATTATGAAGCTGTCCCCCTACCATTCTATTTAATCATGGCTATAGCCTCTGTGTTATCTTGGGAATCATCCTCTATCCTAGCTCCTGTTTTCTTTTTTCTCTCACAGCCTTTTTCAGAACCAGTAACTCTTTTGATACCTTACTTATTATGTACTTATTTGTTGATATCTCCCCCATTTGACTCCCTGAGGGTAGGGACTCAGTACCCTCAGGTCCTAGGACAGTTCTCAACATGTTGGTGTTTGATAGACAAGTCATTCTAGACTATCAGTTCAGTTCAGTCACTCAGTCATGCTGTCTTCAAACTTCTGGATATACTTACACACAATATATCTGTAAAAAATGGAGAAGTATGGTTGCACCTATGTTTTGCTCCCAGTTGCATCCCCACAATGTATCAGAGTGCCTTGCTTACTCTAGACACTCAATAAATAACCATTGAATAAATGAGTAAATAAACCATTCAATTAAAATTCTATTTCAAGTTTATAAACCATTGGGAAAAACTGGAATTCATAGGTCCACACTGATGATAAACAGATACGTAAATAAATAAATGGGAAAATTTCGCTTCAAGCAGAATATTGAGAGCTGGTGGCAGATGGGGAAGGAGTGCTGAAATTGGAAAATCTTAATTTTGTACATATTTTATTAAAGATTGGATCAGGCAAGAGGCATCAATGGATGCTAAACCTAGAGGGAAATCTTGATGAGGAATTAGCTATTAGCATGGCTTTAAAGTGCCTCCCAACAGACAGCTTATTAGTTATGAGGGAGAAAATTAAACAGTAATTATCTAGTGGAGAAATCAAAAAACACTCGACTGGCTGATTAGAGTCAACATCACCATAGAGGGACAGATGCACGCGGTGTCCCTCCAGATGTGATAGCCTGAGAGGGATGCAACATCACCTGTGCAGTGTTCCAGATAAGAACATATAACCTGAGTGTGATCATGAGGGGCTATGAGGCGAGTGAGGAATATTCTATTTCAAAATGGGGAGAGGTGGTGCTACTCTGGTATCTCCAAAACATCAATATTAGAAAAGACAAAGAAAGGCTGGAGAACTTTTCCATGTTGAAAGAGGTTAAAGACACATGGCAAACAAATGTGATCCCTGCCCTTAGACTGGATCTTCTGCTGGAGGGGAGAATGTTATAAAGCAGCAGACCCCAACCTTTTGGGCACCAAGGACTGCCTTCATGGAAGACAATTTTTCCACAGACCAGGAGTACCGAGGAGGTTTGGGGGTGATTCAAGTGCATTGCATTTATTGTGTACTTTATTTCTGTTATTATTACAGCAGCTCCACCTCAGATCATCAGGCATTAGATCCCAGAGCTTGGGGACCCCTGGTTAGGTCAACTGATAAAACTAAAATATAAAAGATAGACTAGATGAGAGAATTCTATAAATGTTAAATGTGTTTACAGTTTTAGGAAGTATATGCATTGATGTTTGGGATAAAGGGCCATGAAATATGTAACATACCTCCAATTCCTCTAGAATAAAATTATACGTATAATAAAATGTACATAATGCATATGGAGAGGAAGAGCCAGAGAGAGAAAGGGTGCATACAAATCACAGAGCCAACCATGTAAAATGTTAACAAGTGATTCTAGGTTAAGGGTATATGAGTGTATGGGTGTTCTTTGTACTATTTTTATATTTACAAATTATCCATAATTGAAATTATTTCCAAATAAAAAGCCAAAAAATAAAAGAAGGTAAAAATATATCAAAATGTATAAATAATTACAAAAAATAAAAGTTACTTCATTAAATACTTGTATAGGTTTTAATATTTCATGGGTTGATGAATACCACATTAATCTGAATGATAAATTCATAAACCTTATTTTGCATGCTAAAATGGTTTAACTTCTAAAAGGAAAGTATAATAAAATCAGCAATAATGGGAAAGTTTGCATACTAATGCACACTACTCAGAAGTCCCCATACTCAGCAGTTCTTTGGGTTCCAAAATGCTGCCCATTGGGAATTTTCAGTATGGAAGCCTCCCCTGCCTGACAGAAGCATCACCGAGGAGAAACACGAGACCAGACAGTAGGCATTCCCCTCCCCAAACACCGCATTATCCAGATGCCCCCAGCTCCTCCCGCCCATCCTGCCTGCTCTCAATCCTGACATCCAGTCCCGTCCAGCCTGGCAGCAGCCCAGGAGATACAGCCACTTCGGTGGTCAGACATGCAATTACTAGGAGTGACGTACAGTTGGTAACCGTACCCTAAACACGAACATCATTTCACAACGCGCAACGCACAAAGTGCGTCCTGCCCCGAGGAACAGCAATCTATGCTCGATGAAAACAAATAGCCAGATTAAAGGGAAATGTTAATTGGAAGTAGCCAATTAAGTTTTTATTATGTCAGATTAGTTCAGGCTTACAAGCACATTAAATCAGGACATCAAAAGGCATGGCCCTAGAATAATAAGTTAGAAACCAGCGCTGTCACGCAGTTTCTCTGGAAATCGTTCGCCTGCGCCCTTCTGTTATCCTCGGGAATACAGCCCTCTTTGTCACAGCCTTGTGTGACTGCCATTTGGGGGTGGGGGTGGTTGTTTAAGTGATCAGAGAATGACTTCCAGTCAATAACACATCAGCTGTCTCAGCTCCAATTGTATGTCTTATATTCAGGGTGTTGAAGCCAATCCGATTTTTTTATCACTTTTTTTTCCCCCTTTTTTGGTTTCCCTGCCCATGTTGCTTGGAATTTAACTTGGGCTGACAAAAAAGGTTTTATTGATTTATGCAGGAGAGAGAGAGAGAGTGGGGAGGGGGGAGAGAGCAACAGAGAGAAATGCCAACTAAAGACACAAGCAGATTTAGATTCAGCATGCTGGATGATGCTGGGTGACCCAAGATGGAGGTGGTCACAGGCAGTGCTCAGTGTAACAGACATTACATAGAATGTATGTCATTTCTCATTCTGGATTTTGTGCTTTAGTTGCTTGTCTTTCAAGAAGGAACACTGTGTTAATGCATTCAACATCATATAAACAATAATATTTCTGGTTCCTCTTTGCTGCTGTCTCTCCTTGAGGCTGGCACAGTTATATGAACATTTGTCCTGTTTATCCTTGGCCTAGGGTAATTACCACCATCAGTGTGTTAGGGAGGGGGCGGGGTATGTTGCCCCACCTCACCCCAGACAAAGATTATCTCTGCCTTGTATCTCCTGACTAGATTGGCTCTGGGCTGTACACCTATTCGTGTTGAGTGTGACACTGACTCTGACCTCTTTTCACTTCGGCAAGCATTTTTCTAACATCTGCCATGTGGAAGGTACCTGAGTTGGGACAAGCTGAACTAGAAATCATAATAAGACATAAGACTTAGTCCTATAATAAAAAGCTTGCCTCTCTGACAGCGTTATCTAGATCACAATTGTTAAATTGCTTTGGTTACATAGATTATTTAGC
Organism: Cervus canadensis; assembly: GCF_019320065.1. Lineage (NCBI taxonomy): Eukaryota > Metazoa > Chordata > Mammalia > Artiodactyla > Cervidae > Cervus > Cervus canadensis. The sequence goes on from NC_057401.1 coordinate 19,628,411, forward strand.
ATGTTTCTACAGGATCTTTGTTAATAACATGGACAGTATAATAATTGTGTTGTAAAGTCCAAGTCCCAACTAGAGAGAAATAGAGTATATATATTGCACATTTCACTCGGCATAGCAGAGATGAGAATTAACCCTGTAAATGCCAGGTTTTAATCTTTCATGATGGACGGCTTCTCCAAATAGCTTGCACATGATTTCCTCTCTCAGATGGAAGAATCCACTTGTTCCAGTTCTACATACCCCCTCCCCCAATCTCTAGCCCTCCCCCCTCACTCCCCAGATAGCTGGAATCCAGCATCTGACACATTTTGGCCCACTGGTGTTAGCTAACAATTATTCTTCCCCTTTCTTGAACAAAGAAAATAAAACCTTTCAATGCTGAAACATGTAAAGGGCTACAGTCTGGGGAGGAGGGAAGCTGAGGGGCCTGCTAGTGAAGAGAGATGTCTCTGCTCCCTTCCCAGGCATCCATCTGTCCATCAGCCCCATGATGACCAGTGCATCCACGACACGTCCGACACCGCTGCTCTTCTTCATTCCGTTTCTTCAGTCTTTCTCTCCTATCACTCCCCACCCTGCTTCTGGTCTTGAGGCCTTCTCTGTACAGGGTCAGTCAGTGGCCTCGGCCTTTGGCTTCTCTGCCCTGCTACACCAGACACTGAACTAACCTTATAGCATCTCTCTGCTCAGCCTCAGTTCTCCCAACCCCTTCCAGATGCTCAGAAGTCCCCTTCCTGCCTTAAAAGCAACTGTAGGTGCAGGGGAGAGTTGGAGGCATAGGATTATTTCTGGATCTGAATAATTTCAGGAAAGCTAGAGGTTCTGGAAAACTAGATAATGGGTAGTAGAGGGTTTACTCTATTTATAAATGGATAAGAACACTATTTTTAAGAAATGGCTGCTTAAAATCCATGATTCAGGAATCAGGAAAAGCATGTGAGATCTCTTTCCTTAAAAAAAAAAAATCTTGCTTCTTTTGGGTCAGAAAAAGTTAATTCTATAGTTCAGTTAAAAGATGCCTCTACAGAGATCAAAATGATAGTCCCCACTAGTTTCCTTCACACATTTTAAAATAAATTCAGGCTCCAGACAGGACACCCACCTTAGCAGATAATTATTCTCCTTCAGCAGCAAAACATCAAGCTTCAAATAACTAATTGATTCAATGAATATTTATGAATCTTGGAGGAAGTTTAAGCAGGCTCAAAACATCCTATTAACCATTTTTCTAATAGGAATGTCATTTTTTTAAATGATTCCTTTTCAGTCTTTAAGGTTCAAGTTAAACCTGACCCTGCCTGGGATCCTAAAGTAACGGCTCTCTCATCTCAACTGACATGAGGCATTTAGCCTCATTCCTTACATGGAGTTAAGTCATCAACAACTATTTTCAGATTGGGAGTGAATTTCCATAATTTAATCTTTTGAGAAGCTGGTATATGATTACATTATTCAAGTAACATACTATATGTTAAATTGATGAATAAATCTGCATTTTAGGTAGTTAAGAATGAATAAAGTTGAGAAAAATAGAGTAAGGGGAATTTCAGTGCTTATACTTTTCCCCAAAGCTGTATTATTGCTTTCTTTTTTGATACTTCACTAAATAGCTGGAGAAAGTCCATCAGCAATCAGTTCCCATTTGGAATCAACCAAAAGAGATAACTATCGAGAATTCTCATTGATTGAAATCACTGCTGGTACATCAGAAAACCTTGAGGATTAAGGGTTTAAGATGAACATATGCAAATGTTCAGCATAGACTACATGTCTCTTCCTTTGCAAACATCATTTTTTTTTACTGCAGTTGATTCAATGAGTTTCCTGCACTGTGATTCTGAACCCTTTTTATCCAAGACAATCCCAGATCTTTTCTTAGATTCCTTATGGATCACTGGGGGCTGATACCTTGGTCTTTTCTCAGAACTGAATTGCAGTTCTACTATCAAGTTATAGCAGTAGTATTCTGTGAACGGGGTCATTATTTCTTCTGCTAGGGATACTGCTAAGTTGACAGATTTGTTGCTAAATATTTATAGAATAAGGGAAATAGAAAGTTATTAAGTAGGCTCAAGAGGTGATTTCAGTATGGAGTTATCTTGAATTTCACTTTCAAGCCCTAGTCTGAGTTTAAAAAGTGGGTTTTTTTTTTTTTTTCAAACTTTGAAATAATTTTATTACCAATTTAGGAAAGTCTAGAGTTCTAAATACACTTAACATTTCCCTGAGTCAGAAATCAAAGTAATGATACTGAGCCTGCAAACCAATTTCCACATTCACTTTCGCAATTTATTATGCTTACCTCTGCTACTTTGTTTTGAAGTATAGCTAAAAAGGCAATGTTCAAGAGGCTTCGAATTAAGGAAAATCAATAATTACACCTCTGACCTACATTTAAATCATTAGTACACAGTTCTATTTAAAAATATGTAAATAGCATGTTTAATTCAGCATTCTGGGAAACAATTAAATATTTCACAAATACAAGGTCAAGTTAGTCAAATAAGCTCTTCATTCACATACTATATGTAATGCCAGAAGGTCTCTCTCCTCTTCCTCATAAACCCCCATTTAGGCTCCTGTTCAAACCTTTCGCCTTACTCTATCTTGTGTTCTGTCCCCTGACCTCCTCTCAGCCTCCCTGACTTAGCTCTATAACTACTCCTTCCGTGAGCTATTTTGCTGGTTGTAACTCATGTTTGCTTTGCCAATAAAGGTCCGTTTAGTCAAAGCTATGGTTTTTCCAGTAGTCATGTATGGATGTAAGAGTTGGACTATAAAGAAAGCTGAGTGCCAAAGAATTAATGCTTTTGAACTGTGGTGTTGGAGAAGACTCTTGAGAGTCCCTTGGACTACAAGGAGATCCAACCAGTCCATCCTAAAGGAGATCAGTCCTGAATATTCATTGGAAGGACTGATGTTGAAGCTGAAACTCCAGTACTTCGGCCACCTGATGGGAAGAACTGACTCATTGGAAAAACACTGATGATGGGAAAGATTGAAGGCAGGAGAAGGGGACGGCATTGTTGGATGGCATCACTGACTCAATGGACATGAGTTTGAGTAAACTCTGGGAGTTGGTGATGGACAGGGAGGCTTGTTGTGCTGCAGTCCATGGGGTCACAAAGAGTCAGACACGACTGAGCGACTGAACTGAACTCATGTTTGATACCAAGAGCCATTCAAAAAATGTTTATTGAGTGCCTACTATGTGTCTTCAGGAACTGTCTGGCAACTGGAGATATGGTGGTGAACAAAATAGACACTCCTCAATTATATCTTAGGTTTCCTGTCTTAACTATGACCTTTTAGTGGACCTGCAAACATGATGCTGTCAAGATCTATATGTGACGCACCAGTTTTTATTTTTATAAGCAAAGCACTGTTTCCAAATATGACCTAGTTTTAAATTTTGGTTTTAAAAATGAAACCGTGAGTTATAATGAGCCACATAAGGTAAAAAGTGAAAGTTTTGCAATCTGATTATGAAGACATTATTGACTGAGGAAATAATTTCCATATATATTAAAAGAACCCAGAATGAAATCTGATACCCAGTTAACTGTTTTCGAGAGTCAGAGACCTAATTTCTCTTTTCTTTTTCAAAGTCTTTATAACCTAAAAGTTTCAACGTTTTCTAAAAAACATTTCTTGAGTTTTTGTATCCACTACAAATAATTGCTGAATGCAACTTTTCACCAGCTCATCCTTGAATTGAGTTGCTGACATTTAAAGAAAGGACTCAAGGCCAAGCAATGATTCAACGTATGTATAATGCATCTATTTTCCCATATCTTAAACAGAGTTACAAATTATAAGGCGATGTCTTTCTTTGAAGCATTCACAGTAGCAAGAAGTAAGAAGCACCAACTGTATAGCTTACTGTTTCCTTTTTTCCTAAACCTTTCCATTTCTTCTTGTTCATTCTATCAGTTTCCAATCTTCTGGCCTTTAGAAATCAGGCCCTTGCCAGAGTGAAAACTGTATAAAACTGAGAAGAAAAACAGAAGGCTGACACTGAGGAGCTTGCTCTATTATACATAAAAATGTTTATAAAGCACCAGGGGATAAAACTGTGTTATGCAAGTTAAAAATAGAAGACTAGAAGTGATGGAACAGAATACAGATGCTTGGAATGCAGCTGAGCCTATAAGTTTAATAAATTACAATATTGGGGCTTCTTTAGTGATCCAGTCGCTAAAACTGTACACTCCCAATGTAAGGGGCTGGGGTCGATCCCTGCTCAGGGAACTAGATCCCAAACGCCATGACTATAGATCCCGCATGCCACAATGAAAATCAAAAATCCTGTGTGCCACAACTAAGGCCCAAATAAATAAATAAATACTTAAAAAATAAATTACAATACCCTGGGAGAAAAAATATGGACAGATGATAATTAATAAAACTAGGTTAATAATGAAAAATAAATTGTTATAAATGAGTTGTTATAAATCCCAGAAGGACTAAGGAATTTGACTTTTAAAAACCCTCAAGCTTAAAAATTTGTGATTGAGATGGTAGTGATTGACACAAAATGATAAATCACTAATGGTAAAGTTAATAATGAAAAACTGTTCAGTAAAAGCCTAAAAGTAAGAAAAAGGGATAGTTAGTCCTGATGAATATGACCAACTTTGATATGATAAACCAATACAGTTTTATAAAAAGCAATATCCTCTTTTCATTGTACAGATGTTTAAAAGATGTAAACAGTGACTCATATCTTTTGATAGAAATCATATTCAACCTCCAACACCTAATTCAATGTCACCTTCTCTGTGAAGCCTCTTTTACTCCAAGTAGCTCCACTGACTCCCAGAGACTACTTATAATGCTGTACATTGTTCTTTAAATTTCATTCCCTTGTAATTTACCTTTTATATGTCTTTTTCTTTAGCTAATTTATCAGTTAATTATTGTCTTTTTACTCCCAAGGCTGAGCAGGATGTATGTTCTATATAATGAGTGCTAGATTAATGTTTGTTAAGTGAAAAGAAAATTTACATAACACGAGTCACTTTGGAATTCTTTAAGAATCCTAATTCTTCAATACTGGGATTTTCTAAGCACTAGGAAGGAATGATGGGGAAGGGCAAACTACAAGAATATATAGTCTCAACAACTGCCTCTGGAGAGGGCAGAATACAATAAAAAGCATCTGAATAAGTGTTAAGTAAAATCCTACTGTGCCAAGTCACTTCAGTCGTGTCCAACTCTTTGTGACCCTATGGACTATAGCCCACCAGGCTCCTCGGTCCATGGGATTTTCCAGGCAAGAATACTGGAATGGGGTGCCATTTCCTTCTCCAGGGGATCTTCTGACCCAGGGAACTCAATGTGTGTCTCTTGGGTCTCCTGCATTGACAGGTGGGTTCTTTACTATTAGTGCCACCTGGGAAGCCCTAATAAATTATTTTGGTTAGTTATGAGGCTATTTTCTGGAGCAAACACACCTATAACTCAAAAGTGAAGGAAGTTTATTCCTTGTGTACATACATATACATGTTCCTGATTCAGGAGGTGGAGGGGAGCTCTCTTTCCGCTGAAAAGAAGTTTCTAGAAACCCACTCACCTTCCATCTTCTGGCTCTACTATCTTCACCCCATGAATTCTAAGATTCTGCATGGAGCCCATTAAAAGAGGATAACAGGGATGGAGAAAGTAAATTCATATCACTGTGGTCTGGTAGTGGCAGACATTACCTTGACTGGTATTCTGTTGGTGAGAACTAATCACATGGCTCACTCAGGAGCAAGGAAAGCTGGGAAATGTAGTCTCTGACTGCAGTTTCTTCACAGTAAGTAGTGCTACAGAATATCATGTATAAACCTGATGGAAAGTTAGCCATCTTTGCCTTATACAGACTTCCAACACCTTCTTCAAATACTTTGTAAATGGACATCTACATATACAATTACACATATGTATGTATATATCAGTTCAGTTCAGTTCAGGGCTCACTCATGTTTGACTCTTTGCCACCCCATGGACTGCAGCATGCCAGGCTTCTCTGTCCATCATCATCTCCCAGAGCTTCCTCAAACTCATGTCCATCGAGTTGGTGATGCCATCCAACCATCTCTTCCTCAAACTCATGTCCATCGAGTCAGTGATGCCATCCAACCATGTCATCCTCTGTTGTCCCCTTCTCCTCCTGCCTTCCAACTTTCCCATCACCAGTGCCTTTTCCAATGAGTCAGTTATTCCCATCAGGTGGCCAAAGTATTGGAGTTTCAGCTTCAGCATCAGTCCTTCCAATGAATATTCAGGACTGATTTCATTTAGGATGGACTGGTTGGATCTCCTTGCTATCCAAGGGACTCTCAAGAGTTTCCTCCAACACCACAGTTCAAAAGCATCAATTCTTCAGCGCTCAGCTTTCTTTATCATCCAACTCTCACATCCATACATGACTACTGGAAAAACCATAGTTTTGACTAGATGGACCTTTGCTGGCAAAGTAATATCTCTGCTTTTTAAAATGCTCTCCAGGTTGGTCATAGCTTTTATTCCAAGGAGTAAGTGTCTTTTAATTTTATGGCTGCAGTCACCATCTTCAGTGATTTTGGAGCCCCCCAAAATAAAGTCTCTCACTGTTTCCATTGTTTCTCCATCTGTTTGCTGTGAAGTGATGGGACCAGATGCCATGATCTTAGTTTTCTGAATGTTGAGCTTTAAGCCAGCTTTTTCCACTCTCCTCTTTCACTTTCATCAAGAGGCTCTCTAGTTCCTCTTAACTTTCTGCAATAAGGGTAGTGTCATCTGCATATCTGAGGTTATTGATATTTCTCCCGGCAATCTTGATTCCAGCTTGTGCTTCTTCCAGCTCATCAATTCACATGATGTACTCTGCCTATAAGTTAAATAAGCAGGGTGACAATATACAGCCTTGATGTTCTCCTTTCCCAATTTGGAAGCGGTCTGTTGTTTCATGTCCAGTTCCATGTTGCTTTTTGACCTGCATACAGGTTTTTCAGGAGGCAGGTAAGGTGGTCTGGTATTCCCATCTGTTTACGAATTTTCCACAGTTTATTGTGATCTACACAGTCAAAAGTTTTGGCATAATCAATAAAGCAGAAGTAGATGTTTTTCTGGTATTCTCTTGCTTTTTCTATGATCCAACGGATGTTGGCAATTTGATCTCTGGTTCCTCTGTCTTTTCTAAATCTAGCTTGAACATCTGGAAGTTCATGGTTCATGTACTGTTGAAGCCTGGCTTAGAGAATTTTGAGCATTACTTTGCTAGTGTGTGACTTGAGTGCAATTGTGTGATAGTTTTAACATTCTTTGGCTTTGCCTTTCTTTGGGATTGGAATGAAAACTGACCTTTTCCAGTCCTGTGGCCACTGCTGAGTCTGCCAAATTTGCTGGCATATTGAGTGCAGCATTTTCACAGCATCATCTTTCAGGATTTGAAATAGCTCCACTGGAATTCTATCACCTCCACTAGCTTTGTTCGTAGTCATGCTTCCTAAGGTCCACTTGACTTTGCATTCCAGGATGTCTGGCTTTAGGTGAATGAGCACACCATTGTGATTATCTGGGTCGTGAAGATCTTTTTTGTATAGTTCTTCTGTGTATTCTTGCCACCTCTTCTTAATATCTTCTGCTTCTGTTAGGTCCATACCATTTCTGTCCTTTATTGTGGCCATCTTTGCATGATGGTCTCTCTAGTTTTCTTGATGAGATCTGTAGTCTTCCCCATTCTACTGTTTTCCTCTATGTCTTTGCATTGATGCCTGATGAAGGCTTTCTTATCGCTCCTTTCTGTTCTTCGGAACTCTGCATTCAAATGGGTATATCTTTCCTTTTCTCCTTTGCCTTTAGCTTCTCTTCTTTTCTCAGCTCTTTGTGTGTGTTATATATATTACACAAACATATATATCTTTATCTATCTACATTTAACTTCTGAAAGAAACACACACTCACACGCACACCCACACAGAGGACTTGTAAATCTTTGAGAAATACAAGGTTTGGGCTACAAGAAAGCCAACAGAGTTAGAGGTAGGATTCTTCCCCAAATCAGAATGTTGAGGAGTTTTACTTAACTCTCTCACTGCAAATACATCCTACTTTATAGCGGTGATTCTCAGACTTTTTGAAATAACCACTGGACTTACCAAGAACCAGGCACTAAGCTAGGTAATTTCAGCTTAAAAAGGAGGGAAGGTTGTTATCACCTCACAGGAATGATTAGCCTAGGGAAAGAAAGACTTAAAGCAGGTAATTATAATGTCAAGGATAGACAATGACAAAATCTGGGCAGATTTTAATGCTTAAAAGGGTCAATTATCTTTCATATTCTTAGTGCTTTCCCAGCATTCTGTCTGAATGCCGAATGAACACTAAGTGGTTTCAATCATGTCCGACTCTTTGTGACCCTATGGACTACAGCCCGCCAGACTAGGGCATTTTCCCATGAAATTCTTTCTAAATATTGTCAAATAGCCTATGTGCCTGTTAAAGAATTTCCTCATCTCCACTATAGTAAGGGGAGTGAGGGCAGAGGTAGCAAAGGTAGGGGAAAGTTCTCTACCTTTTTAATATATGTTTTGTTATTGTTGTTCTGTCATTCATTCATAAGGTCGTTATCCTTATGACCACATAGTAACAGTATAAGCTCTTTTTTTGTTGTTCAGAAATATGATTCTAAGTGTATTATTTAAATACACTGAAAGAATGAAAGGGTTTATTTAATAAGGAGGAGAGTTGGTCAAAGGCACTGTCAAATCTTATTTGGAGCCATTTAAGCTCTAGAACTTTTTTCTTAAGATCTTCATTGTAATACTTGGGGCTTCCCAGGTGGCTCAGTGGTAAATAATCTGCCTGCCAATGCAAGAGATGCAGGAGATGTGGGTTCAGTCCCGAGGTTGGGAAAATCCCCTGGAGAAGGACATGGCAACCCACTCCAGTATTCTTACCTGGAAAATTCCATGGACAGAGGAGCCTGGTGGGCTGCAGTCCATGGGGTCACAGAGTTGGACATGACTGAGTGACTGAGCGTGCATACACACACACACACACACTGTAATATTTGCTGTGATCTAAAATATTTCCTGAGTATCATAAAGTAAATGACTTTGTGTTGAATACTGTTAGACTGAAAGAATTTGACTTTATGTTGTCCCAAGCTAAAGGATTTTATAATTCTAGTGATGAACAACAAGCATATTTAAACAATGAGATGATACCAATATATATACAAAACAACATGGAAATACAGTTGGTTGGGTGCCATGGAATGGGTACCAATCAACACACATTATGCTGTTTTCTCTGTGAACATTTCTCACCTCAGCCTTTGGAAGCTCAGACATAATAAATATTTTGACTAAATAATAACATGCTTTTGGTTACCAGCTGTGACCTCCAGAAAAATGGAAAAGGCAGATGGCAGGAAGCAGTGAAAGGGAAGTTTAATAGAGAAATGGTAGAATGTGTTTTAAAATTTTTTCTACTCCACTCGGGTTGTCTATAAATCCCTAAGAAAAGGGTTACCTGATGAAATAGAGGATTTCCAGTTAGGTGTAAATTTCAAATAAATAATAAACATTTTCTTAGTATGTCTCAAATAAGTATGGGAATACTTACATTAAAATTTGTGCATCATTTTTCTGAAATTCAAATTTAAGTAGGCAGCTTATACTTTTATTGCTACACCTGGCAACCCTATTAAAAGTTCTAGTAAGGATCCTTCAAACATTATCATAATATTGACACATGCCTATAGCTGCCTAAAAATATCACTAAAAATAGATTTGATCAGAAATAATGTTAGAAAAAATGTGCAGGGTTTCATTGTACATTCTGGATCAACAAAAGCTGTATCTATTCATTGTATGTCCTAATTTCTTAGGAAAATGAGAGAACTTGACACTTCTGTCAGAATAACTGAGAATGTTAAAGCCCGCTGCTTCAGTTTTAGCTTCCATTGTCCTTCTGCTAGCTTTTGTACACGTGTCCAGATGGACAAATTAAGAATCAAGCTCAAAGAACAAATGAAACCATTTCCTGATCTAGAAACAGAAATCAATGACATAAATACCAACAACAATTATTAAATAACAAATATCTTTATATTTGCAGAGTACTACAGTTTTAGAATCTTTTCAGAATTTGTAAACACTTGATTTGCAAAACAACTTTGTGAAATATCTTTTTTTGGGGCAAGAAGATCTACATGAGATTCTTGATTTCAGAGAAATTGTGTACATTCCCTCCGCAGCTGTGGAAGGAGCATGAAGCAAATATGGCTTTTCATTCCAGCTGTCAAACGTACACTTTATGGATGAGTTCATTATTATGCAAGATGGAGCTGAATCACATTGGTGTGTAGGGGCTGCTAATGAGAAGTCATAAATCAAAGTCCTTAATGTTAAGCTCAAGCTCCAACATGCTGTTCCTCTTGAAATATCTCAGGCATGGTGACGTGTGTGTGCATATATGTGTAATGACTCTGCTGCTCAAGAAGTTAGCTGCTTCCTGATGCCCACTTTAAATATTCAGCATATAACCCATCCTCTCTCCCGTTTGTGATGTCTTTGTTTCCTTTAAGTCCCACAGATCCAGGAGCTTTTTGAAATGGTGGATAGAAGGGGTGGACAGTGCACTGCCTGAGAATACCAGAGAATGATGCTGACTCCTTGTGTTGATTCCCTGACAAACTAGTTACAGGGAGAATGGTGACTGCTTAGAATGAGAGGTTGTTTTTTGTTTATTTGTTTTTCTGTTTTTCCCTAACCTCAGCAAGGAACAAAAAGGCCCTCCTATTTATATTCATAACAAACCCTTTACAAATTGGGGATCAGTTTAGGGACATAAAACTCTCCTTTTAAAGGGCAAATGTTCCTATCTACACTAGCAAATCAATGATCAAGTTATACACATTCTGTAAGCTGCTTTAATCATTTTTGTTCCTGGAAAGCATAAAAGCAATCAGCAAATAGGAGTTGTTTAGACAGGGAAAAACCCTGTGGAAGGGGAATTATGTAGGCGAAGGGTGGGCCTGGGCATTTGTTTTCTCATTCATTCACTCATCAATTGCATATTAATTGAGTCCTGCTAAGTATAAGGTTTTTGAGAGATGCTTGGGTAATGTAATTCATATTCAAATGTCAAGAACTTCATAGCATAGTGGAGCAAACAGGTAAGTGATGAACATACAAGGCAGCATGAACTAAGTGCTAATGAGATCTGTGCAGGGGGAGCCCCTGAGAAACAACTGATCCTGATTAGGAGGAAGGGAAGAGAACTAACACCTAATGAATTCCTGCCCCATGGCTGGTGTCAGGTAGGCCCCAGGACAGTACAATATTATTAGGTTGGTGCAAAAGTAACTGCGGTTTTTGCACTGTTGAACTTTGCCATTTGATATTAGAATATGTTCTTAAATAAGTGTGGTTATGTTATACATCATTTTAATGTACATTTCTCACTTTATGTTTTTTGCTAATGACTTATTACTTGCTGTGTATTTTTATATGTATTTTAGACTATGGAAATGATGCTGTGCATGTGTGCTCAATCGTGTCTGACTCTTTGTGACATCATGGACTGTAGCCTACCAGGCTCCTTTGTCCATAGAATTCTCCAGGCAAGAACACTGTGAAAGTGAAAGTCACTTAGTCATGTAAGACTCTTTGCAGCCCCGTGGACTTAGTCCCTGGAATTCTCCAGGCCAGAATACTGGAGTGGGTAACCTTTCCCTTCTCCAGGGGATCTTCCCAACCCAGGGATCGAACCCAGGTCTCCCACATTGCAGGTGGATTCTTGACCAGCTGAGCCACAAGGGAAGCCCAAGAATATCCGAGTGGGTAGCTGATCCCTTCTCCGGGGGATCTTCCCGACCCAGGAATTGAACCAGGGGCTCCTGCACTGCAGGCGGATTCTTATCAACTGAGCTAGTTGCTATTTCCTTCTGCAGCGGATCTTCCTGGCCCAGGGATTGAGCACAGGTGTCCTGCATTGCAGCCAAACTCTTTACTGTCAAATTCGAGTGATTTTCTTATTTGAGTTAAAAAGGGGTTTTAAAGCAGCAGAAACAACTCTCAACACCAACAATGCATTTGGCCCAGGAACTACTAACAAATGTACAGTACAGTGGTGGTTCAAGTAGTTTTGCAAAGGAGATGAGAGCTTTGAAGACGAGGAGTGTAGTGGCTGGTTGTTGGAAGCTGACAATGACCAAACGAGAGCAATCACCACAGCTAATCCTCTTACAACTACATGCTGCTGCTGCTGCTAAGTCGCTTCAGTCGTGTCCAACTCTGTGCGACCCCATAGACGGCAGCCCACCAGGCTCCCCTGTCCCTGGAATTCTCCAGGCAAGAACATTGGAGTGGGTTGCCATTTCCTTCTCCAATGCATGAAAGTGAAAAGTGAAAGTGAAGTCATTCAGTCGTGTCCGACCCTTAGCAACCCCATGGACTGCAGCCTACCAGGCTCCTCCGCCCATGGGCTTTTCCAGGCAAGAGTACTGGAGTGGGTTGCCATTGCCTTCTCCGTACAACTACATGAGACACTGCCAAAGAACTCAGCGTCGATCATTCTATAGTCATTGGCATTGAAGCAAATTGGAAAGGTAAAAAAACTCGATAACTGAGCACCTCATGAGCTGACTGCAAATAAAAAAACCTGCTGTTATCTTCTCTTATTCTACTCAACAACAATGAACCATTTCTCCATCGAATTGTGATGTGTGACAAAAAGTGGATTTTATATGACAACTGGCGATGACCAGCTCAGTGGCTGGACTGAGAAGAAACCTCAAAGCACTTCCCAAAGCCAAATTTGCACCAAAAAAAGGTCATGGTCACTGGTGGTCTGCTGCTCATCTTAACCACGACAGCTTTCTGAATCCTGGCAAAACTATTACATCTGAGAAGTGTGCTCAGCAAATCAATGCAGTGCCTGCAGTAGGCATTGGTCAACATAAAGGGCCCAATTTTTCTCCACAATGCCTGACTGCATGTAGCACAACCAATACTTCAAAAGTTGAGCAAATTGGGCTATGAAGTTTGCCTCATCCACCATATTCAGCTGACCTCTTACGAACGGATTACCACTTCTTCAAGCACCTTGACAACGTTTTACAGGGAAAATACTTCCACAACCAGCAGGAGGCAGAAGACACTTTTCAAGAACTTGTCAAATCCCGAAGCACAGATTTTTACACCATAGGAATAAACTAACTTATTCTCGTTGGCAAAAATGTGTTGATTGTAATGGTTCTTATTTTGATTAATAAAGATGTGTTTGAACCTAGTTACAATGATTTAAAACTCACAGTCTAAAACCACAATTATGTTTGCAGCAGCCCAATAACAAGGAGGGGGATAGTCAAGGTGGACTTTAGAAGAGGAAGAGCCCAGAGGTCTGCTGTCAGGACAGGAGCCCCTTGTGCTGTTCTATGGAACAACAGAGGGAGCAGGTGTACCCCACATGTGAGTGTGGCCCACGGTCTGGTGTGCTCAGCGCAGGAAAGTTCATGCGGTTATGACACCTCATGCATTGGAGAACCGGGGCTTTGGAAATCAGAGGGTGGCTGCATAAAAGTCCTGGCCACATGGAAGGGAAAAGGGGAGGCCAGAGCAGAGAGACCGACCAAAAAGGCTACCTTAGAGACAAAAGTGGATTCTGCAATCATGGCCTGGTGGATTCGTGGCAACTGCCATGCAAAAACCTCTCAATTGTACAAACAAAAAAATCAAACCAAATAACCCTTCCCCTCAAAAAAACACAGGTTGGTTTGTGTGGCCAACATGGGGTCTGTGTGGCCCCATACTGTGGACTTCATGTATGTGTGGGCGAAGTCGCTTCTTTGCGATCCTATGGACTGTAGCCCCCCAGGCTCTTCTGTGCATGGGATTCTCTAGGCATGAATACTGGAGTGGATTGCCATGCCCTCCTCCAGGGGATCTTCCTGACCCAGGAATGGAACCCGTGTCTGTTACATCTCCTGCATTGGCAAATGGTTTCTTTACCACTAGCACCACCTGGGAAGTCCACTGTGGTTTTCATATCCAGGTTTTTTAATATATATGTGTGTGTGTGTGTGTGTATGTAAATACATGTAAACACACACATATGTAATGTTTGGAAATCCACTAGTGTGGTCATCTTCCTATCCTGCCAATTCAGGAGCCTCTGCAGTTCAAAGACCCAGCCTCACCATTTCTCTATGCAGTCATCTCATCAGAAAGAACAATTAAACCACAAGAAGGCACAACTTGCATTAGTTACTTCATTTCAAATCAGCTCCCAGGGTTTGCTGCTGCTCCTGATGCTGAAAGTCCTGTCCCAGCCTGAGCCAGATGGACATGCCATCCAAGGTTCACAAACCACGGGACGCTGCCTGCTTGATGATCTACGAACCCTGGGATTACAGAAGTCTTTTCCATATCAATCCATCATTAGCCACTTCCATAAATAACATAGTCAATGGTGTCTTGGGAACTTTAGCAGAGGCAGCACTGATGGTAAGTCACTGATGGGAATCACTGCTCATTACTGCATCTGTGATGCCAGGGGAAACCACTTGATTCAACCCATGGGTTCAAACTTATGTTTCTCACCCTGGGAAGAAGTCTAGAAGGAGCACCTGAATTGGAGAACAGCTGACTTGGCTGCAGTTTCTGCTCTTGCTGATTGGACCCAGGCTTGTGGTATGAATCCTATCTTGATGGTCCAAACACTTAGATGTGAATTCCTTATCTCTGCCTAAACTCCCTACTGTGGAGTCTCTATATGAACCACAGAATTTCAGGAAAAGAAAAAAGCCACTTGGCAAACAATGTGGCATTACGTTCCAGTCCCCATGGAAATACATGAGATTGAGTTGTCAATATTAATGAGGTGGGTTGTAGATGTAGAGGCATTAAAAATCATTCTGCAAAATCTATATATACAAAAGGCTAAGAAGCTTATATATATATATATGTATATATATACACACATATATAAGATTATGTATTTCCCAAGAATGTTATTAATACATGAACCTAGTTTCAATAATATGTGATTTAGAATTTCCTTAGGGAAAGCACTCATCTTTCAGTGTAACTTTACAATGGGATGACTTTAAAAATTCTGATGCTGGGGCCACCATGGCAGAGATTCTGATTGAATTAGTACAGAGCACAATACAGATTGCCAGGAGAAATATCAATAACCTCAGATATGCAGATGACACCACCCTTATGGAAGAGAGTGAAGAGGAACTAAAAAGCCTCTTGATCAAAGTGACAGAGGAGAGTGAAAAATTGACTTAAAGCTCAACATTCAGAAAACTAAGATCATGGCATCTGGTCCCATCACTTCATGGGAAATAGATGGGGGAACAGTGGAAACAGTGTCAGGCTTTATTTTGGGGGGCTCCAAAATCACTGCAGATGGTGATTGCAGCCATGAAATTAAAAGATGCTTACTCCTTGGAAGGAAAGTTATGACCAACCTCGATAGCATATTTAAAAGCAGAGACATTACTTTGCCAACAAAGGTCTGTCTAGTCAAGGCTATGGTTTTTCCAGTAGTCATGTATGGATATGAGAGTTGGACGATGAAGAAAGCTGAGTGCCGAAGAACTGATGCTTTTGAACTGTGGTGTTGGAGAAGACTCTTGAGAGTCCCTTGGACTGCAAGGAGATCCAACCAGTCCATCCTAAAGGAGATCAGTCCTGGGTGTTCATTGGAAGGACTGATGTTGAAGCTGAAACTCCAATACTTTGGCCACCTCATGCGAAGAGTTGACTCATTGGAAAAGACCCTAATGCTTGGAAGGATTGGGGGCAGGAGAAGAAGGGGACAAGAGAGAATGAGATGGCTGGATGGCATCACCGACTTGATGGACATGGGTTTGGGTAGACTCCGGGAGTTGGTGATGGACAGGGAGGCCTGGTGTGCTGTGATTCATGGGGTCGCAAAGAGTCGGACACAACTGAGTGACTGAACTGAACAATACAGTTGGTCCTCTGTACGTGTGGGTTCTGCATTCTTTGATTCAACCAACCATGGTTTGAGAATATTGGAAAAAGAATTTCCAGAAAGTTCAAAAAAGCAAAACTTGAATTTTCCACATGGTAACTAGTATTTACATTGTATTAGGCATTGTAAGTAATCTAGAGATGGTTTAAAGTAAATGGGAGGATCTGCGTAGCTTATAGGCAAATACTATGCCATTTTATATCTTTTTGCCTTTTCATAGTGTTCATAGGGTTCTCAAGAGCAAGAATATTGGAGTGGTTCACCATTCCCTTGCTGCAGAAGAATCTTGAGAGTCCCTTGGACTACAAGGAGATGAAACCAGTCACTCCTAAAGGAAATCAACCCTGAATATTCATTGAAAGGACTGAAGCTGAAGCTAAAGTTCCAGTACTTTGGCCACCTAATGAGAAGAGCCAATTCATTGGAAAAGACCCTGCTGCTGGGAAAGACAGGGCAGGAGGAGAAGGGGACAGCAGAGGATGACATGGTTAGATAGCATCACTGACTCAATGGACATGAGTCTGAGCAAACTCCGGGAGACAGTGAAG
This sequence comes from Cervus canadensis, assembly GCF_019320065.1. Lineage (NCBI taxonomy): Eukaryota > Metazoa > Chordata > Mammalia > Artiodactyla > Cervidae > Cervus > Cervus canadensis. Next base: position 19,644,946 of record NC_057401.1, read on the forward strand.
GACGAAGAAACCTTGTGTGCTGTAGTCCATGGGGTTGCAGGGTGTTGGACAGGACTTAGCAACCGAACAACAACAAGCCATTTTATATAAGGGACTTGAGCATCCAAGGATTTTGTTCTGGAATCAGTTTCCCCCAGATGCTGAAGGACAATTGTGTCTTGGAAATATGTCCAAGAGATTCTAATACAAAAATCTGGATTAAGACCTACTATCTGATATAGATCCAGGGCAAGATATAGTCATTTCCTGTCTACAACCCGAGTACACTGGGTTTTCTCCTCTGTTCTGCATAATTCCCTTGTAAGTTAGGAATTCTTTCTCTTTTTTAAAGATAGTAATGAAGGCTGAAAAAGGTTTAGTACTGTCACGTTTCCAAGGTTATACAGTCTCTGGTTTGTTGGATTTGTCTAACTTTGATGCAAGGGACTTCAATTAATGGTCTGCAAAGCCTTCACAAGTCCCCTTACCAGCCTCAGAATTCTCAGCTTGGTGCCTCTTGCCCTTTTCAAAATGAAACTTTAACCAGTAATTCTGCTCCTTTCTTTCTGCCTTTCTCATTTCCTCCCAGCTCCCTATTTCTGTTGGTTTTAAACTGAGGGAAATTTTTTTTAAAGGAAACTTCTCGCAGTTTAAGGAAATTTCTCCTAAAATAAGCTGTTCTATCTAGTGATATAAATTAAGTCATCCTTGGTATTATTCAATACGTATCATAGGTCATAGGATATAAAATTTTGTGCTCAAGCAATTCAGAAAAGACTAATTTCCAGAATATAAACTATGAAAGCAAAGATTTACATAAATTACCATGTTAATATTCATATTTAAAGTTCACAGCTTATTAAAAACAAAGATAAGAAAATAATTTCAACTGTAGCAGAGCAGCCTTTTTTCCCCATGTTGTTTAAATATCTGATATGCATTCAGGAAGTGCTGGGTCAGTGGGGCCCCAGCTAGATTTTACTATACTTAACTCCTTGCATGTCAGGTAACAAAGCTTTCAAAAATGTCATGATCAGGATCAAGCCCACTGGGGTTTAGAAAAGGCACAAACTGAAGAAAGGGGTTTGATTGATCAAAAACGGGGTGAGGAATGAAATGGGAGGTAAAAATATTTGTTGTTCTACTCTTTGCTCATAAGAGGAAGAATGTTTTGACGCTTTGACACGGGCATTTTGATGAGCGCTCTATAAACATGACCCTGTCATACTGGCCTTATCACGACGTTTTGCTTCAGCGACAATGAAACTGATGTGAATAATAAAATCTGGGAAGCCAACAAGGGCAAGAGGGGGAAGAAATGACAAGGGGGAAGTGTGATATGTCCTTGAGGACAGCAGACGCTTTGCATTTGGAACCCTCCCAGATCTTCCTCTAGCATCTCTCTCTTTGGCTGGTTCTGATTTGCATCCTTTTATTATAATAAAACTAAAATTGTAAATATAGCACTTCCCTGAATTCTGTGTCATTCCAGTGAATTATCAAACCTAAAAGTAGTGATGGGAAACCCTGAATCTGCAGCCTGTTGGTCAGAAGTGAGGATGGAGTTGTATCAGTTTAGACTGAGAAGATTTGGTCTTTCTACTTACTTCACAGGGCAATGGCTGAGTGCATACTTCTGCTAATTGGACAATCAGAAAAGGAAGACCAACAGTATGTATCATGAAATACAAAATATTCTAAATATTCATTGAGACTGGAAAGCAGATCTGATGGAGATTACATTCATGACAGACCTGAAAATACTAGTAAAGTTCAAGTAAACAACTAGAGTTACCATTCATTTCTAAATAGGATCATCAACAATCCCACAATTTTCATTAACAATATTACCAGGAACCAAACTAAACATCTAGAACTAGGAAATGAGCTCTTATCACAATCTCCTCTCTGAGGAGTTATATGACAGGTCCTTCTAGATAAATCCACTCCCAAAGACAGGCAGCTAACTTCAGAGCAAAGGAGGTAAAATAAATAGCTAGAAACCAAGGAAATTCTATGAGGAAATAATGGCATTTGCAATAAATATTGTGACACACAACCGAACATAAGGAGCTGCCAAGGAGTCTATTTTCAGAGTGTAAGTGAAGCAGAACAAATTGCAATCATATTTATATAATACCTTTTATCTAAGAGACCAAGTCTTTTATTTAATCTTTATATTCTGTATATAGGTTGCCTGAGGTAAGGCTGCAGGGACAAGAATTCAGCTTCTAGCCTTGACTTTAGTGTCAATATTTATGGAATTGTAATTACTACCTCCGAGGACAGGTGAGGTTAGGCGACAAGACGCAAAGTCAGATAGGACCAGCATCTCAATTCCCCTAGCTCCTTCTCTGTACATAATCAGCACATTAACCATTAATATGAGCTTCATGCTTCAATCTTCAAGCCTTCTGCTATTTCCTGAATCATACACACACACACACACACACACACAAGATTCTCGGTAACTAAAATATAAGCCCAGGTTTGCCCTCATAGGTCTGGCCAGATATTGAGTAACCTTAAGTACTTAATTAAGACATCTTTAATTCAAGGCTTCACATTTTTTAACATGTCTGAATTCTTCATGCAGCTAATTTTGGGCCAGAACCAAGTCCAGCAAATGAAAAAATAAATGGAAAAAAAAACAAAGAAATTAAAAAAAATCCAGAGACAGAAAGTTGGTTGATGGAACTTTGAGGCCATAAGAGATGAGCAAGTATTTCTCATTGGGTTAGATAATATTTCTGGTCCTCTTAAGATGCCCCGAAATATGTGTTGTGCATTCACTGGACTAACATATTCCTCACATATATGGTCCCCTCCAAAAATAAAAATAAAAGACCGGGGTGGAACATGCTATAGGAACCAACCAGTAACTTCAAGTCATTTTGCCTAATATGAAAGATGGGACACATTTTTATTTATTTTCATCAGTTTCACCTACAGCCAACTTCATCATACTGAGAGGTTGGAAGGTCTTACTATATATATATATAGTCAAAATTTTGGTGAGATCGGCAGTTCAGTTCAGTCGCTCAGTCGTGTCCGACTCTTTGCGACCCCATGAATCACAGCACACCAGGCCTCCCTGTCCATCACCAACTCCTGGAGTCTACCCAAACTCATGTCCATCAAGTGGGTGATGCCATCCAGCCATCTCATCCTCTGTCATCCCCTTCTCCTCCTGCCCCCAATCCTTCCAAGCATTAGGGTCTTTTCCATGGAGTCAACTCTTTTCATGAGGTGGCCAAAGTATTGGAGTTTCAGCTTTAGCATCAGTCCTTCCAATGAATACCCAGGACTGATCTCCTTTAGGATGGACTGGTTGGATCTCCTAGCAGTCCAAGGAACTCTCAAGAGTCTTCTCCAACACCACAGTTCAAAAGCATCAATTCTTTGGCACTCAGCTTTCTTCATCGTCCAACTCTCACATCCATACATGACTACTGGAAAAACCATAGACTTGACTAGACAGAGCTTTGTTGGCAAAGTAATGTCTCTGCTTTTAAATATGCTATCGAGGTTGGTCATAACTTTCCTTCCAAGGAGTAAGCATCTTTTAATTTCATGGCTGCAATCACTATCTGCAGTGATTTTGGAGCCCCCCAAAATAAAGCCTGACACTGTTTCCACTGTTCCCCCATCTATTTCCCATGAAGTGATGGGACTGGATGCCATGATCTTAGTTTTCTGAATGTTGAGTTTTAAGCCAACTTTTTCACTGTCCTCTTCCACTTTCATCAAGAGGCTTTTTAGTTCCTCTTCACTTTCTGCCATAAGGGTGGTGTCATTTGCATATCTGAAGTTATTGATATTTCTCCTGGCAATCTTGATTCCAGCTTGTGCTTCTTCCACCCAGTGTTTCTCATGATGTACTCGGCATATAAGTTAAATAAGCAGGGTGACAATATACAGCCTTGACATACTCCCTTTCCTATTTGGAACCAGTCTGTTGTTCCATGTCCAGTTCTAACTGTTGCTTCCTGACCTGCATACAGGTTTCTCAAGAGACAGGTCAGGTGGTCTGGTATTCCCATCTCTTTCAGAATTTTCCACAGTTTATTGTGATTGACACAGTCAAAGGCTTTGGCATAGTCAATAAAGCGTAAGTAGATATTTTTCTGTAACTCTCTCACTTTTTCAATGATCCATTGGATGTTGGCAATTTGATCTCTGGTTCCTCTGTCTTTTCTAAAACCAGCTAGAACATCTGGAAGTTCACAGTTCATGTATTGCTGAAGCCTGCTGGCTTGGAGAATTTTGAGCATTACTTTACTAGTGTGTGAGATGAGTGCAATTGTGCGGTAGTTCGAGCATTCTTTGGCACTGCCTTTCTTTGGGTTTGGAATGAAAACTGACCTTTTCCAGTCTTGCGGCCACTGCCGAGTTTTCCAAATTTACTAGCATATTGAGTGCAGCACTTTCAGAGCATCATCTTTCAAAATTTGAAAAAGCTCAACTGGAATTCCATCACTTCCACTAGCTTTGTAGTCATGCTTTCTAAGGCCCACTTGACTTCACATTCCAGGATGTCTGGCTCTAGGTCAGTGATCACACCATCGTGATTATCTGGGTCATGAAGATCTTTTTTGTATAGTTCTTCTGTGTATTCTTGCCACCTCTTCTTAATATCTTCTGCTTCTGTTAGGTCCATACCATTTCTGTCCTTTATCGAGCCCATCTTTGCATGAAATGTTCCCTTGGTATCTCTAATTTTCTTGAAGAGATCTCTATTCTTTTCCATACTGTTGTTTTCCTCTATTTCTTTGCATTGATCGCTGAGGAAGGCTTTCTTATCTCTCCTTGCTATTCTTTGGAACTCTGCATTCAGATGAGAATATCTTTCCTTTTCTCCTTTGCTTTTCGCTTCTCTTCTTTTCACAGCTATTTGTAAGGCCTCCTCAGACAACCATTTTGCTTTTTTTGCATTTCTTTTCCATGGGGATATTCTTAATCCCTGTCTCCTGTACAATGTCATGAACCTCCATCCATAGTTCATCAGGCACTCTGTCTATCAGATCGAGTCCCTTAAATCTATTTCTCACTTCCACTGTATAATCATAATGGATTTGATTTAGGTCATACCTGAATGGTCTAGTGATTTTCCCTACTTTTTTCAATTTAAGTCTGAATTTGGCAATAAGGAGTTCATGATCTGAGCCACAGTCAGCTCCTGGTCTTGTTTTTGCTGACTGTATAGAGCTTCTCCATCTTTGGCTGCAAAGAAACTCTACACATGGTGTCCATGTGTAGAGTTTTCTCTTGTGTTGTTGGAAGAGGGTGTTTGCTATGACCAGTGCGTCCTCTTGGCAAAACTCTATTAGCCTTTGCCCTGCTTCATTTTGTACTCCAAGGCCAAATTTGCCTGTCACTCCAGGTGTTTCCTGACTTCCTACTTGTGCGGGCGCAGGAGGGCCGAGAGGAGCTACTCCACGTTCAAGGTCAGGAGGGGCGGCCATGAGAAGATACCCCTCGTCCAAGGTAAGGAGCAGCGGCTGCACTTTGCTGGAGCAGCCGTGAAGGTATACCCCACGTCCGAGGTAAGAGAAACCCAAGTAAGATGGTAGGTGTTGCAAGAGGGCATCAGAGGGCAGACACACTGAAACCATAATCACAGGAAACGAGTCAACCTGATCACAGGACCACAGCCTTGTCTAACTCAATGAAACTATGAGCCATGCCGTGTGGGGCCACCCAAGACAGATGAGTCATGGTGGAGAGGTCTGACAGAATGTGGTCCACTGGAGAAGGGACTGGCAAACCACTTCAGTATTCTTGCCTTGAGAACCCCATGAATAGCATGAAAAAGCAAAAAGATAGGACACTGAAAGAGGAATTCCTCAGGTTGGTAGGTGCCCAATATGCTACTGGAGATCAGTGGAGAAATAACTCCAGAAAGAATGAAGGGATGTAGCCATAGCAAAAACAATACCCAGTTGTGGATGTGACTGGTGATAGAAGCAAGGTCTGATGCTAGAAAGAGCAATATTGCATAGGAACCTGGAATGTTAGGTCCATGAATCAAGGCAAATTGGAAGTGGTCAAACAGGAGATGGCAAGAGTAAGCATCGACATTCTAGGAATCAGCAAACTAAGAAGGATTGGAGTGGGTGAAGTTAACTCAGATGACCATTATATCTACTACTGTGGGCAGGAATCCCTTAGAAGAAATGGAGTAGCCATCATGGTCAACAAAAGAGTCCAAAATGCAGTACTTGGATGCAATCTCAAAAATGACACAGTGATCTCTGTTCGTTTCCAAGGCAAACCATTCAATATCATGGTAATCCAAGCCTATGCCCCAACCAGTAATGCTGAAGAAGCTGAAATTGAATGGTTGTATGAAGACCTACAAGAGCTTTTAGAACTAACACTCAAAAAAGATGTCCTTTTCATTATAGAGGTAGGTGGTACCTCCCTACAAAAATTGAACTGACAGCATTGAGTTATTTTCTTCAAAATGTTCTGATACTATTCTAGCCCTTGATTATCAACTTGTAGGACACATAACTGATATATGCCTGAGACTGCTAGACTACGAAGACACCTGAGTAAGGTCTAGTCTTATATGCCTGTCTTTCTGTTGTTCTTTCATTCATTCAACAAATATTTGTTGAACATTTAGTATGTGCCAGGGACTATTCTAGGCACTTAGATATAATACTGCATAAAAGGGATTAGCTATTCTGTGAGGCATGCTTGTTGGGGAGAAAGACATGGTGCATAAGTCAATTAGAAAATACATAAGAGGGTGGTAGATGCTATGGAAACAATATGAAGCCAAAAAAGGGGATAGGAAGTGCTAAAGAGAGTTACAATATAAAATAGGGTGGGGGTGGCAGGCCTTGCTGAGCAGGTGACATTATGGTGAAGAATGGAAGGTGGTGAGGGGAGAACCACAAGGATATCTGGGGAAGAGACTTCCAGGCAGTGGGAAAAACAGGAGCAAATGCCCTGAGGTAGAAGCAGGTCTGGTATGTTCTAGGAATGGCAAAGAGGCTGGTGTGGCCAGACTGGGCTGTGAGAGAGGGCGAGCAGGAGAAGGTTTGGTTGGAATGAGGCAGCAGGTACGTTGGGAGGGTCTGGTAGGCTCTTGAAAGGGCTCTGGCTTTAATCCAAGGGAGGTGGGATGCTATGAATATTTGGAGCAGAGGACTGATAAGATCTCACCTGAAAATAAGGTTTTGCAGATGATCAGATTAAGCTGAGGTTGTTAGGGTAGGCCCTGATCCAATAAGACAGAGTCCTTATAAGAAGGAGACATTTGCACACATAGGGACACTCATACAAAGGGGAGACAATATGAAAACACAGGGAGAATGCCGTCTACAGGCCAAAGAATGTCCAAGGCTACCAGAAAGGAGAGAAGCATGGAAGAGGTTCTCAGAGGCCTCAGAAAGAGCCAACCCAGCTGACCTTCAATCTGGGACTTCTAGTCCCAGAACTGAGATAATACATTTCTCTGTGTTTTAAGCACCCACTCTGTAGTACTTTGTGTCAGCAGCCCTAGCAAACTAATGCGGAGAAGGCAATGGCACCCCACTCCCGTACTCTTGCCTGGAAAATCCCATGGACGGAGGAGCCTGGTGGGCTGCAGTCCATGGGGTCACTAGGAGTCGAACACGACTGAATGACTTCACTTTCACTTTTCACTTTCATGCATTGGAGAAGGAAATGGCAACCAACTCCAGTGTTCTTGCCTGAAGAATCCCAGGGATGGGGCAGCCTGGTGGGCTGCTGTCTATGGGGTCGCACAGAGTCAGACACGACTGAAGCGACTTAGCAGCAGCAGCAAACTAATGCACAGTGGAAACAACAGTAGGGGGAGGGAAGTGGTAGGATTTTGAATATGTGATTATTATTCATGGATTCCATATTTTTGAATTTACTAGTTTATTTTTAATCTGAAAATAAACACAACACTTGCACAGACATTTGCAAGCATGAGCAAGGTGGTGAAAAACCTGAGTGGCCTGAAACCATACTCCCAGCTGAGTTGAAGAAGGCAAGGCCATGGTCTGCCTTCTTATTTCAGCTCTCACTCTCAAAATACATTTAAAGCCATACTCTCCGCATTTTTTTTAATTGATGATTTTGCTATTCAAGATGACCTCCAGGCATAATGGTGAGGTGCTGTCTTTAGTGCAAGAAGGCAGTGACGTGCCTTATGGAGGAAATAGCTGTGTTGGATGTTTCATATGTGCATGAGTTATATTGCTGTTCGCCATAAGTTCAATGTCAGGAATCAACAGTATATATTAAATATGGCGTCCTGAAGCAGAAACACAGCTAACATAAGGTATATAAGATTGGCCAGCAAAAATATTGCGGATAGAAGCTCGCAGGAAAGTAACCCCGTACCTCATCAATGGGGCAATGATTCTGTACTCATTAACTCAATACTTTTGATAACCTTACAGAGTATAACTACCTCAAAGAATAAGAAGACATTGTATTTTGAAATTAGAGCCAAGATATAACAGTATTTTTTGAAAGGACTGGATGTGGGGTCTGAGAAAATAAGACATTAGGATTAACCCCAATGTGTTTGGCCTGATAAACTGGAAAGATGGAGACAGAAAAGACAATGGGGTTTTTTTGAAAGTCCCTGTGGATTAGGAGTCACACACCTTCTAAATACTAACTTGAACTTAAGTTGGTGATGTGTATAAGAATACTGTTTCATGATTGGATCAGAGCTGATGTAAGAAATGTAGTCATTAAGATCCATGGAGAGGGGAGACTCTTTGATGCCCAGCATGAGATGGTGGTAAAACTCAGGGGTCAAATGTCTGAGCTCTAGTCCCACCACTGTCCCCTTCAAGCTATCTCAGAATCGATCTTACAATTGAGACGACCCTTGAACAAGATTCAGTTCAGTTCAGTCACTCAGTCGTGTCCGACTCTTTGTGACCTCATGAATCACAGCACGCCAGGCCTCCCTGTCCATCACAAACTCCCGGAGCTTACTCAGACTCATTCCCATTGAGTCGGTGATGCCATCCAGCCATCTCATCCTCTGTCATCCCCTTCTCCTCCTGCCCCCAATCCCTCCCAGCATCAGGGTCTTTTCCAAAGAGTCAACTCTTCGCCTGAGGTGAACAAGATTAAGAAGCTCTAAAAAAGGCTTGGCAATTGCTCCTCATATCTTATTAATTGTTATTATCTGGCTAAAATTACTTGAGATTTAACCTGAAGTCACCTTAATTTAAGACCTTTATATTTTTTTGGAGAAGAAGATAGAGAAGGAAAATTGCAGAGGAAGAGAACATGTGAAGGTGAAATTTCACTCATTCTAGCACATCTGCAGTGGGACCCTGAATGTCATGGAAATGAATTATTTAAAACTGGTGGGATGGTGGTGTCAGACTTTTATCTTTAGTCTGGTGGTTTTTAAAAATTATCAATCTGCTCACCAGATTTCCTGCCTTAAAAAATGTATATTTATAGTTTCTTATTGTGTCATAAAAAGCAGAATGTAAATAAGTAAGGTGGAGGGAGATAAGCCAAATGACAATCTCTTGCAGGAAATACAGCAGCCTGTGGCCATGCCATACTTAGAACAGAAGTGCATTTAAAGTCAGGAATGGGGAGGATTTTAAATCAAGCTAAAATGCCCTGCAGTGTGTACAGACATTTGAGTCTTAGTGTTAGATACTCAGGAAGAGCCTGGACAAAAGACTCAAATTCCATATACCCAGGATCACATTCCAACTGAGATCCAGGAAATTCTCTTGTCTACAATCCCTCTGAGAAACATTTCAAAGGCAGTGAAATTTTCAACGCGGATCTTCTGTTCCTAGAACTATCTAAATCTATTTGGGGCTTGTTTCTCTAATAAATCATTCATTTATTTCTTAAATCAAAGCCCACTGAACGATTCAAAGCACAGAATACTCTTTTTCCCAAAAAGAGGTAACCTCTATTTTCTCAAAATTATGGAGCTAAATTGCTGCTCTTGACTAAACTCCACACAGCTGTCTCCTTAACAAACAGCAGTTTGGAACAAATAGAGATTGGCAAATTAGTCTAGTTACTGACCGTGATGACACACTCTTTCTCTACCTGGACAAAGCTGAAGAACACTGTAAGCATTGTTTCAGCATCCAATCTGACTGTTTACAGCCACCTCACTTTCCTGTGTCTTTTTACAAAAAATGCCAATCAGGTCAGATAACCTTACTGGATGTAACTTTCTATGCAGGTTGCACTCACCTTAAATAATTCTTGAACAGCCACTTGTGCCAAGCATTCGGGTAGGCACTGGGATATAAAGGTAAAAAAGAAAAGGCACAGACCTTGTCTTCAATGAACTTGGAATCCAGCAGAAAAACATAAAACTAAACAGGGGTTTACAACGTGTTATGAGATATAGCAGTGCTGAGATGGTTGGATGGCATTATCAACTCAATGGACATGAATTTGAGAAAACTCCAGGAGATGGTGAAGGACAGGGAAGCCTGGGGTGCTGCGGTCCATGGGGTCGCAAAGAATCAAGACACGGCTTAGTGACTGAACAACAACTTAGCTGGGGTGGTGTTTCAAGAGCCTACTACAGGAGCAAGCAAACAAATCCCACATTAGAAAAAAAATTATGAAAAAGATGGTCAAGCTGAGATCTAAAGGATGAAAGGAAATTAGCATGATCTGTGTGGAGGCTGGAGGGATGTGGTTTCATGTAGAAGGCAGGGTTTATACAAAGGCTCAGAGGAAGAGAAACCCAGAAGTACAAGAAGATCAAGGAACTGAAAGAAGTTCAAAAATCAGAAAGACTTTAACAAGCCTTGTAATAATACAAGGTCAGCATCTGGTTTTCTAAGTATTAGCACATAAGCTCAAACTGCCTTCTATCTGAGATATAGTGCAGAAAAAAGGAATTGACGGAGGAGAGTCTAGGGAGCACAGAATCTATGCACTCCGTTGAGTAGTTACCATTCGATTATTGGATTCTTTGAGACCACAAGAAATCTGTATGTGTTTGGATCACATTTCCCAGCCTCCTATGGGGCATTCACCAAACATGCTCTAATGTTCATCTTGTATGTTTTGAAGGCACTATAAAAACAGGAGTCTCATGAGGTCTTTTTAGTATTAGTTGTGAAAGTCAGTATTAAAATAAAGTCAATGTGCCCCCCAATTAAAGACATTTCTAGCAGAATTCAGTGAACAGTTTTCTTTGCCCTCATGGATTCCTGTAGTAATTTTTACCCTTTCCTATAATGAGAGCTGTATATTATATCATGTTTAATTTTTTTGCAGCCATGGTTTTCACTTTGGTTTAAAAGACTCTCAGAACTAAATTTTCAACACGAGAGCCATTTTACCCTTTAACTTTCCATAGGCTTTTAAATTCTCTGTCAGATGACCTCAACCTTATGTGCCCCCTCAAATTCTCCCAGACTTATGTGACTGAAGGGCTACTGGCCAGCCACTCATTCCATTCCTGCAAAGGCTCTGCTCAACTATCATCTCTGTTATCAACATGACTCAGGCATGACCCAAAGCCACTACCTCAGGCTAATGCCACACAGTTCTGCCTCCCACACTGAAGTTGCCCCGTTGGCACTGAAATGAGTCATCCTTGGATGTGGAGGCGTTAAAGTCCCAGAAACAACCTCTGACCAATACGAGACAAGGGCTCATGCAGAAACTCTTCTTTCATCTACCTGACAGTCTCTGTAGAAGTGCCTCTGAGGTCAAGGGTCAGTTGCACTTGATACCAAGGGTGACGGGTTCTTGCCAGACGCCCCCTAGTGTGGGCTCCCCCTTTCCCATGCCACACTTCCCTCTCTTGCTTCCCTAAGATTCTAGTTCCCAATAAAGTATTAGCATTTATTGCTTCCCCACCCTGTTTCTAGGAAACTAGGCCTAAAGCAAACATTCCCCCCGGCCCCGATTCTTAGGAGTCATTCTCTACTATTTTATTAACCATATTGTATGCATCTTTTGTGTTTACTTCATCACATTCTTTTTGAAAATTTGTAGACTCAAGATAAACTTATAAATAAGATCACAGTGAGCTTCATTTTGTATTAACTTTACAGAAATGGGAATATGACTAAATTAAAGAGAGTATTTTTATTTCAGTTCAGCTCAGTTCAGTCACTCAGTCGTGTCCAACTCTTTGCAACCTTATGAACCGCACCACGCCAGGCCTCCTTGTCCATCACCAACTCCCGGAGTTTACCCAAACTCATGTCCATTCAGTCGGTAATACCATCCAACCATCTCATCCTCTGTCATCCCCTTCTCCTCCTGCCCTCAATCTTTAGAATCAGGTCTTTTCAAATGTGTCAGCTCTTTGCATCAGGTGGCCAAAGTATTGGAGTTTCAGCTTCAACATCAGTCCTTCCAAATTCCTTTAATAACAGTCCATTTGAAAATTCAAAGTACAGTCTAATGTGTTTTCAAAAAATGGATAGCTTCTATTTTCCCAAAATGATTTGTTAGTTTGCTGCCAGTCTCTCTAAATGTTATACTTGTCTTCTTAACTGACTAGAATTTATGTGTAGTTAAATTTTAAGAAATTTTTCACTTAATCTAAATATTCCTACAGATAGATTGTTTAAGGATTTTACAGATATCACAGCCAACAAGCATTTTCTTTTTTCTTTTTCTATATAATGAAAGTGCATTTTGTTAGGAAGAGTATTTGAAGCTTTAGTTGCAAATAAAGTACAAGTAATTTTTCATTTAGCCATATATTCTTTTTTCTGTATTTTTTCTAGCCTTAAGATTAGCAGTTGGAGAATAGTAATTTAAATAATCTGTTTATTTGTACTTGTTTTTCAGGAATACCTTATTTTACGTTGTAGAAAACCATTGTGGAATATCAGCAAGTGTCTCCTTCCCCACTCCTGCTGGATAATACTGTATGTGTAAGCAAGTTTGTATTGCTGAGCTGGATTTTTTTTCCCAAACAGGTTTTTTCCCTGAAGTATGAATAGAGTACTCATATTCATAGACATAGAAAGTAAAATAATGGCTCAGGGGTTGGGGATAAAGGAGAACGGGAGGTTATTATTAACTTGTCACAGTTTCAGTTTTACAAGATGAGCTGTGGAGATGGACTGTAGTGATGATTACACATCAACAACAATGTATTTAATACCACTGAACTGTGTACTTAAAAATGATTAAGGTTGTAAATTTTAAGTTCTGTATATTTTACCACAATCAAAATAAAAATTTAGAAAAGTTTTAATAAAATTGTACAGTAGTCAGTACTAGAGAAAAAAGATGAATGAACTTACACTGAAATACAGAAGACAAAACATAATATAAAGAGTAAGCTAGGTTTTTTATGTGTTCTGCAGAGAGTACTAGGGTAGCATGGATGCAGAGTTATGGGAGTGAAGATCATTGTTCGTTGCGAATGGAAATTGGGGTGGGTGGGAACCAGGGCAGCAATATCTTCAAAAGCTTCATAGATGAGTTGATGTTTGAGATGGCCTTGAAAAGAGAATAAGAATTTAGAAAGATAGCAGAGAAGACATTCCAAGCAGAGGAATAGAGTTATTGAAAAACTGAAACATTTGTAAATGAGAACAGTTCTCTCTGGTTGAACTCTAGGAACAATGGAAGAGAGTGGTAGGGGATGATGTGAATGGAATAGAAATGGTGGCTACACTGTCTACCATATTAGAGGCTGTGGATTTCATTTTAAATCAATGCTCTTAATGAGAAATGGGCATCAGTATCACTGAAAGAGCTGTCACACATACATATGCCAATATTTATCACTGCAAATTTGGTTTAGTCTATATACTGTGGAGCCTGGGCTTCTGCATGCTGTCAAGTCTCGACCATGATTCCCAGAATCTCCACTATGAGAAATAAGACATTATTGAAGGTTTTATTTTTCAGATGAGAGATATGTTACTTAGCTCTGATAACAATATAATGGATGAACTGGAGAGGGTGGGGCTTGCTGGTAAGCACACAAAGCAGAAAACTGCTAAAGTGCTGAAAGCTAAGGTTCCTAAATAACTCATGACAGTCTGAATTTAGAGAGTGGCTGGAGGGACAAAGGCATTAAAAAAATCAAAACTACTGAATTTGGTAGTCAGTAGGATATAACAGGTTCAGTTCAGCTCATCCATGTCTGACTTTTTGCGACCCCATGCAGCACGCCAGACTTCCCTGCCCATCACTAGCTCTCAGAGCTTGCTCAAACTCATGTCCATCGAGTCAGATATGCCAGCCAACATTCTCATCCTCTGTCATCCCCTTCTCTTCCTGCCTTCAAACTTTCCCAACATCAGGATCTTTTCCAGTGAGTTGGCTCTTTGCATCAGGTGGCCAAAGTACTGGAGTTTCAGCTTCAGCATCAGTCCTTCCAATGAACATTCAGGACTGATTCCCTTTAGGATTGACTGGCTGGATTTCCTTGCAGTTCAAGGAACTCTTAAGAGTCTTCTCCAACATCACAGTTTGAAAGCATCAATTCTTCAGCACTCAGCTTTCTTTATAGTCCAACTCTCACATCCATACATGACTACTGGAAAAACCATAGCTTTGACTAGATGGACCTTTACTGGCAAAGCAATGTCTCTGCTTTTTAATATGCTGTCTAGGTAGGACATAGCTTTTTTTCCAAGGAGCAAGTGTCTTTTAATTTTATGGCTGCACTCACCATCTGCAGTGATTTTGGGGCCAAAGAAAATGAAGTCTCTCACTGTTTCCATTGTTTTCCCATCTATTTGTCATGAAGTGACGGGACCAGATGCCATGATCTTAGTTTTCTGAATGTTGAGTTTTAAGCCAACTTTTTCACTCTCCTCTTTCACTTTCATCAAGAGGTTCTTTATTTCTTCTTCACTTTCTGCCATAAGGGTGGTTTCATCTGTGTATCTGAGGTAATTGATATTTCTCCCGGAAATACTGATTCCCGCTTGTGCTTCATCCAGCCTGGATTTCACATTATGTACTCTGCATTTAAGTTTAATAAGCAGATGACAATATACAACTTTGATGCACTCCTTTCCCAATTTAGAACCAGTCTGTTGTTCCATGTCCAGTTTTAACTGTTGCTTCTTGACCTGAATACAAATTTTTCAGGAGGCACATTAGGTGGTCTGGTATTTCCATCTCTTGAAGAATTTTCCACAGTTTGTTGTGATCCACACAGTCAAAGGCTTTGGCATAGTCAATAATGCAGAAGTAGATGTCTTTCTGGTATTCTCTTGCTTTTTTGATGATACAACAGATGTTGGCCATTTGATCTCTGGTTCCTCTGTCTTTTCTAAATCCAGCTTGTACATCTGGAAGTTCACAGCTCATGTACTGTTGCAGCATGGCTTGGAGAATTTTGAGCATTACTTTGCTAGCATGTGAGATGAGTGTAATTGTGAGGTAGTCTGAACATTCTTTGGCATTGCCTTTCTTTGGGATTGGGACGAAAACTAACCTTTTCCAGTCCTGTGGCCACTGCTGAGTTTTCCAAATTTGCCAACATATTTAGTACAGCACTTTCAGAGCATCATCTTTCAAGATTTGAAAAAGCTCAACTGGAATTCCATCACATCCACTAGCTTTGTTCATAGTGATGCTTTCTAAGGCCCACTTGACTTCACATTCCAGGATGTCTGGCTCTAGGTCAGTGATCACACCATCTGGTTATCTGGGTCATGAAGGTCGTTTTTGTATAGTTCTGTGTATTCTTGCCACCTCTTCTTAATATTTTCTGCTTCTGTTGGGTCCAAGCTATTTCTGTCCTTTATTGTGCCCATCTTTGTGTGAAATGTTCCCTTGGTATCTCTAATTTTCTTGATGAGATCTCTAGTCTTGTCTATTCTATTGTTTTCCTCTATTTCTTTGCATTGCTCATTGAGGAAGGCTTTGTTATCTCTCCTGGCTATTCTTTGGAACTCTGCATTCAAATGGGTATATCTTTCCTTTTCCCCTTTGCCTTTAGCTTCTCTTCTTTTCAGCTATTTGTAAGGCTTCCTAAGACAACCATTTTGCCTTTTTGCATTTCTTTTTCTTGGGGATGGTCTTGATCCCTGACTCCTGTACAATGGCACGAACCTCCGTCCATAGTTCTTCAGACACTGTCTATTAGGTCTAATCCCTTGAATCTATTTGTCACTTCCATTGTATAGTCGTAAGAGATTTGATTTAGGTATACCTGAATGGTCTAGTCATTTTCCCTACTTTCTTCAACTGAAGTCTGAATTTAGCAATAAGGAGTTCATGATCTGAGCCACAGTCAGCTCCCGGTCTTGTTTTTGCTGACTGCGTAGAGCTTCTCCATCTTTGGCTGTAAAGAATATAATCAATCTGATTTCGGTATTGACCATCTGGTGATGTCCGTGTGTAGAGTCATCTCGTGTTGTTGGAAAAGGGTGTTTGCTGTGACCAGTGTGTTCTCTTGGCAAAACTCTGTTAGGCTTTGCCCTGCTTCATTTTGTACTCTAAGGCCAAATTTGCCTGTTACTCCAGGTATTTCTTGACTTCCTACATTTGCATTCCAGTCCCCTATAATGAAAAGGATATCTTTTTTGAGTTCTAGAAGGTCTTGTCGGTCTTCATAGAACTGTTCAACTTCAGCTGCTTCAGCATTACTGGTCGGGGCATAGACTTGGATTACTGTGATATTGAATGGTTTGCTTTCAAAATGAACAGAGATCATTCTGTAATTTTGAGGTTGTACCCAAGAGCTGCATTTTGGACTCTTTCGTTGACTATAATGGCTACTCCATTTCTTCTAAGGGATTCATGCCCATAGTAGTAGATACAATGGTCATCTGAGTTAAATTTGCCCATTCCAGTCCATTTCACTGATTCCTAAAATGTCGATGTTCACTCTTGCCATCTCCTGTTTGACCATTTCCTATTTACCTCAATTCATGGACCTAACAATCCAGGATCCTATGCAATATTGTTCTTTACAGCATGCGACTTTACTTCCATCACCAGTCACATCCACAACTGGATGTGTTGTGTATGTGAACCTGGGGAGTTCGTCTTTCAGTGTCATATCTTTTTGCCTTTTCATACTGCTCACGGGGTTTTCAAGGGAACAATACTGAAATGGTTTGCCATTCCCTTCTCCAGTGGACCATGTTTTGTCAGAACTCTCCACCATGACCTGTCCATCTTGGGTGGCCCTACATGGCATGGCTCATAGTTTCATTGAGTTAGACAAGGCTGTGGTACATTGTAACAGGTAAAGAGAGAAAAATCAAACTTAGAGCTCAGATTTCAACAGCAGGCAACTGGGTGCTGGTGGATTCATTAACTGGGATAGTAAATACTGGCATAGGTACTAACTACAGTCCTAAAAGACGATGCTGTGAAAGTGCTGCACTCAATATGCCAGCAAATTTGGAAAACTCAACAGTGGCCGCAGGACTGGAAAAGGTCAGTTTTTGTTGCAGTCCCAAAGAAAGGCAATGCCAAAGAATGTTTAAACTACTGCACAATTGCACTTATCTCATATTCTAGCCAAGTAACACTCAAAATTCTCCAAGCAAATCTTCAAAAGTATGTGAACCGAGAACTTCCAGATGTACAAGCTGGATTTAGAAAAGGTAAAAGAACCAGAAATGAAATTGCCAACATCCGTTGGATCACGGGAAAAGCAAGAGAATTCAGAAAAGCATCTAATTCTGCTTCACTGTGTACCCTAAAGCCCGTGTATGGAACACAACAAACTGGAAAATTCTTCAAGAGATGGGAATACCAGATCACGTTACCTGCCTCCTGAAAAATCTTTTTGCAGGTCAAGAAGCAACAGTTAGAACCAGAAATGGAACAATGAACTGGTTCCAAATTGGGAAAGGAGTACGTCAAGCCTGTATATTGTCACCCTGTTTCTTTAATGTAAATGAAGAGTATAGCATTCAAAATGCCACGCTGGATGAAGCAGAAGCTGGAATCAAGATTGCTGGGAGTAATATCAATAATCTCAAATATGCAAATTACACACCCTTATGGCAGAAAGTGAAGAGGAACTAAAGAGCCTCTTGATGAAGATGAAAGAAGAGAGTGAAAAAGCTGGGTTAAAATTTAACATTTAAAAAACAAAAATCATGGCATCCAGTCCTATCACTTCATGGCAAATAGATGAGAAAACAACAGAAACAGTGAGAGACTTTATTTTCTTTGGGCTCCAAAATTACTGAAGATGGTGACTGCAGGCATGAAATTAAAAGATGCTTGCTCCTTGGAAGAAACATTATGACAAACATAGCATAATAGAAAGCAGAGACATTTCTTTGCTGGTAAAGGTCTGTCTAGTCAAAGCTATGGTTTTTCTAGTAGTCATGTATGGATGTGAGAACTGAACCATAAAGAAGGCTGAGCGCCAAAGAATTGATGTTTTTGAACTGTGGTGTTGGAGAAGACTCTTCAGAGTCCCTTGGATAGCAAGATCACACCAGTCAATCCTAAAGGAAATCAACCCTGAATATTCATTGGAAGGACTGATGCTGAAGCTCCAAAACTTTGACCACCTGATGCAAAGAGCCGTTAGAGGAGACCCTGATGCTGGGAAAGATTGAAGGCAGGAGGAGAAGGGGACGACAGAGGATGAGATTCTTGTATGGCGTCGCTGACTCAATGGACATGAACAAGCAAGCTCCGGTAGATAGTGAAGGACAGGGAAGCCTGGAGTACTGCAGTCCATGGGATCACACAGAGTCAGACACAACCGAGTGGCTGCACAACAACAACACTAACTACAACATCTGGCAGACTGACTGTCAAAGAGGAGGTGCTCAATACCCGTTGAATGAATGAAAGATACCTAATAAACCAATGATCATACAAGTGTGGATGACAACATGAGTAAGTAGGGCTGATTTATGGATAAACTTTGTTGAGTTTTGACAGATATGTGTATCTAGGGGAGGTAGAGTAGGAGCTTGTGAAAAAGAAATGCATAACAGAGGGTACCAGCAAACAAAAACCCCACAAAGGTTAGAAAGTTTACGCTCAGTTCCAAAAACAGTAAAAGGTTCAGTTTAGCTTTAGAACAGTGAGAGATGAGACTGTAAAAAATGTGGGCTCCATGATGTTCTGTGTCTGAAAGTCAGTCTGAGGAAGTTTTAATTAATTAAGAAGGTGATAGTAAGTCAAGGCTATTGAGCAGGGGTCTTCCATGATCTTTAGGATCACTTTCTTTTGGGAAACTTTTATAGCAGCACTGCGATAGGATGGATTGGAATGGGAAGAAATCTAAGGGGAGGAAGATTGGTTAGAAGGATATTATGAAGGAAGAAACAAAGATCAGAAGACGTCCTGATGGTCACGTGGTTTGTCAGGCAGGAACAGATTCAAGGGATATTCATGAAAAAGTCAATATGCAAGCTCAGGCCCCAGACTGGGATGGACAGAAGATAGAGTTGGATTCGAGGTGGAATCTGGGTGGCAAAGCATTGTCGCCTCAATGAACAGCAAAAACTGAAGCCAGGAAGGTGAGCAGTTTCAGGGGAAGACAAGTGCTGCTGAGATGCCAGAGGAGACAGCAGGACATGGGACACCGCGCCTCAGAAGGCGGACTGGGGCCCGACCGTCACAGCTGGGACTCACCTGAGATAAGTGACGACGATGCGTGTCAACGGATAAGACGGCCAAGGAAACGGAGTAAGCCCAGGAAAAAAAGCCAGGAGTGGATGCTTACCCTTGGCTGGGTGAGGCGGGAAGCGAAAGTTAGGAAGTAGAAAGAGGAGCAGTCACAGAGAGACAAGATTAATCTGGGAAATGTGCTTCTAAGAGGACAGGAGACAGAGCTTCAAAGGAAAGAGTGGGTCAATAGAGCCAAATAGAGAACTGGAGAAGAAGAAGAATTGACAGGGGAGATAGCTGGTCAGGGCTGCAGAGGGAAGGCATGGAGGAGGGCATGGGGAAGATGTCCTTTTCCATAGTGTTTCTAACGCAAGAGTCAGGGGTACTATGGGGATGGCTCCTACACTGTTATCATGTGGTTTCATAGAACCCAGTAGATCCGTCTCTTCTCAGCAGTCATTGAAAAATGGGTCACAAGTATGGGTACAAATCAATTTAAGAACCCTGAGATCTGAGATCTAATTCATGAACATTCCCGGGTCTTATCATGTCCTGAGAGGAAACAGTCAAAGTTCAAATGACCGTTTAGTACAGCAGCGTGTGTGCCAGAGCTATGGGTGGCGCTGGGCAGCACCACGGTATAACTGAACCAACCATTCTCTTACTAATTTGAAATGCTACTTTTATCGTAGAGTAAATCCCAAATGGCTTTATGTCTATACCT
Source organism: Cervus canadensis (assembly GCF_019320065.1). Taxonomy (NCBI): domain Eukaryota; kingdom Metazoa; phylum Chordata; class Mammalia; order Artiodactyla; family Cervidae; genus Cervus; species Cervus canadensis. The sequence continues at coordinate 19,665,167 of NC_057401.1, forward strand.
GGACTCTCTGTTTCATTTCATTTTGTACCAAACCTCCTGGTATTTGATTGGGATTGCCTTGAGTTCATGAATTTATTTGTGAAAAACTGGCATTTTTAGAATATTCAGTCTACTGAAAAGAGGGGGGTACTTAAGCCTTCTTCTATGCCATTTAGTGACGATAAGTACTTTTCATAGAGGTCCTAAGCTTGTCTTTTGAATTACTATTGTTAGTGGTATTAGTATTATTTTTTGTATTTTAAGTGTGTGTGTGTGTGTGTGTGTGTAAATAAGAAGGATGTAGGTGCTTTCTCAGATAAGCAATATGAATTTTAAAAAGCAATCTAAAGCAAATGTAAATCTTTAATAGCATCTGACCTTCACTGAGGGCTTCCCAAGTGGCTCAGTGGTAAAGAATAGACCTGCCAATGTAGAGATGCAGGAGACATGGGTTCAATCCCTGGGTCGGGAAGATCACCTGGAGGAGGAAATGGCAACCCACTCCAGTATTCTTGCCGTGAAAATTCCATAGACAGAGGAACCTGGTGGGCTACAGACCATGAGGTTGCAAAGAGTGGGACATAGCTGAGCGACTGAACATGACCTTCACTGAGCTGATACACAGGTAAATAAATCATTTTGGATAATACTGTTATTAAAATAGAAAAAAATGTCATTTATTTTACCTGTATATTGCTAGTTTTTCCTTCAATAAGACAAGCTGTGGCTATATATGTTAAAATGTGGAGTCTGTTGAGCCCTCCCCATCCCCGGTCCTGCAAATCACGTTTATCACAGGTATTGTCACATGGTTTGATGTAACTGGGAGTAAAGAAAGATTTCAGTTTTATCTTTTCCTTCATCCCAGTCCTTTGGAAATTTTCAGTCTGAAGAAAAATGTAAAACTATCTAACAAATCCAGATAAGGAGTCAGGAAACTTTTACTGTAAACCGCCAGAGAGAAAATGTTTTAGGCTTGTGGGCTATACGGTCGCTGTTGCAGCTACCTAACTCTGTTGTTGTACGTGAAAGCGGCCATAGACAATAAGTAACTGAGCCTGGTTGTGTTTTAAGAAAAAATTTTAAAAATATTTATTTATTTATTTGGCCGCACCGGGTCCTACCTGTGGCATGAGATCTTCTGTCTTCATCATGGAGTCTTTGGTTGTGGCATGCAAACCCTTAGGTGCAGCACATGGGATCTGGTTCCCTGACCAGGGACAGAACCTGGGGCCCCTGCCGTGGGAGTGTAGAGTCCTAGCCACTGCACCGCCAGGGAAGCCCTTCTAACAAAACTTTATTCATGAAACAAGTGGTGAGCTAGTTGTGGTGCATAGGCCAGATCTGGCCTATGGCTCATGTTTCTAAATCCCTAGTTTAGACCAGTATACTTCCAAATTTTTCATTATCTGTGCTTCTAAAAATTGAAAGCAATGTACTTGTCCCCATGGAACTAAAGATGACAGGATGCAAAGTGCTGGAGTGAACAAAACAGAGCAAAATCACCAAGATGATTTTTTTATCAATACTCCCATAATGAGTCTGAGCATAGAGAGCCCCTATTGGCTTTCTGAAACACAACTGGGATCATAGTACATAAAAAATATACATATTATATTGTGGTGTGGTCTCTGCTTTGAGGAGAGAGAAAGAGTTGAATGAAAACAGAAAATCATCATTATTAGTAATGGGAACATATGCTGTTACTTACCAGTCCTGTACTGCATTGAAGGATTCTTCATTTGTGATGTCATACATTAAAATAAAGCCCATGGCCCCGCGATAATAGGCTGTGGTGATAGTCCTGTATCTTTCCTGGCCTGCTGTGTCCTACAAAATAAAAATAACAACCTCTCAAAAACTGAAGCAATATGTCTTTTGGGGAGTGATTAATTATTCCCTAAGTAGTCATACAGAGAGTTTACATTGTACTTGCAATGTCTAGCTGTATATGTTTTTCAGTCTTATTTTTCCTAATCATTTTCATAGGGCAGCTCTGCAATATTATGAGAAAATCTTTCTGGGGGGTAAAGGGCTAGCTCAGAGTACCTCCTACATTTGTTCATTTCCATTAAGCAGCACCTAGCTATAGAAAAAAAGATAGTTCATACATATCAAAATCTGTGGCTTTTTGTATAGTTTAAAACCAGGGAAGTACATTAACTCCATCATTATGTATTTACTGTCTATCTGCCATGTACAAGCCTCTGTGGAGGGAAGAAAGAAATTTATGAAAAAGTGTCTGCATTTAAAAACTTGCAGTGTAGTTTCAGTTTATTCAACAGTAAAAAATGAGAATAAAAATACCTGCTTTGTGTGAGTGTTTGAGTTGAACATAGGAGGAGTTCCCAGTCGCCCATTAGAGAACCAGGGAGACATGCACAAACCACTGAACCTCTATGAACTTGAGCCCCCTAAAGTCTAGCATGCTTATTAGGGTGGCATGATATAACGTATTGGAAGTGCTTCATAGAGCCTGACCCTCAAAAGTGGCCAATACACAGCAAGAACTGGCTGTTACTCCTGAAATTGGGGAGGTTAAATCTAACACAGGATGGCACATGGCAGCTTACAAATGCAGGTGTTGAGAACCAGCAAAAGAGCCACATGCAGCAGGGAAAACTGAGAGTTCCAGGCATCCCTGAAATGACCTGTATATGCCATGGACACTGCACAGTGAAGCTGACGAAATTATTATTCAGCTAAGTCTTGCCCTTTGTCTTCTTAGGATCTGGGGTGTCACTTATAACCCAGTGCTCCTTGGTTTCCCTCTTCGCCACTTTCCCAGGAGATTGGGCTCTGATTTCTCCATCCTAGTATTCTCGGTGCTTAGCATTTTGGACAGAGATGTTACCTTCTTTCTGACTTCAGTCTGGGTCCTCTTTCCTCCCTTCTCTCAGAGATGCCTCCTTTGTAAACAAAATGGATCCCATTTCCAAGCCCTGAAGGGAAAGCTAATGTGTTAGATGATATAAGAAGAGGTTCCTTTCACATCAAAATGAAATGTACATCTCCTGGGTCTCAAACAGATTCTCACTGGACATGCCGTTCCTTGCCGGTAGCCCCCTCCCACTCAGATGCATATACGACTCCTCAAACTAACAGCAGGAAATTCAAGACTGCTCACAATTTTCTCCTAATTTGAGTGATTTATTCTATTTGGCCCCTGAAAACTCAGAGAAGGGTGACTAAAGAGGCCAATGAAATCAGCAAATGATTTCAGGAGAATGTGGGGGTGTGAAATAAAGCTTGAAAATTAGCAAAGGGTATGACTGTGCATGAAGTCAGAAACAATTATACTCTAACTTGTGGAGTATACGGATAAGACTGGCCTGATTAGAGGTATTTATTAGGTAATGTTATTGAAATAAGTTTCCAAAGGTAAGATGAAAAAGATCATGGTACTCAAAATAGCGAAAATGAAGCAAAACAAGCAAGGAAGGTCTTTCAGAACATACCACTAATTGGCAGAAAACAAAAAGAAAGTCTAGATCTCACCACATGAAAATCTGACCATTCTTTGAATATAGGAAAAACTCTTAAAAATAAAATTGAAATGATGTGAATCAGATAATATTTTCTTATTTTACTGTACTTTGCTTAGCATTTTATAAATATGAATGTGTAGACATTAGCAATAACCTTGGATATAAAAAACTGCATGTAATTGGGACAAACATACAAATTTCTCAGACAGGAAGAATTCAATCTTCAGCTTATTTGGATATTCTTGGATATTCATTGGATCTAATTCCATTAACAGTATATCCAGTTGTTAAATAAAGAGGAAAGTTAGAGAATAAAATGAAATGGTGTTTAAAAAGCAAGATTCATGTCAATGTATGACAAAACCCACTACAATATTGTAAAGTAATTAGCCTCCAACTAATAAAAATAAAATAAAAAAAAAAGCAAGGTATAATCAGAGATTGTATAATATATTTTAGCTCTCTGGGGCACACAACCCCTTACAACTAGTCATCCTATTTTAAAACTTGGGCACTTTTTCTTGGGTTCATAATTTTTCAGAATACATTATCTATAAAATTACCTTTTTTTCCCCTACTGTGAAGTAACTTTAAGAAGCTTTCTTTATTTCTTGGTAAAATTGACTGAGTAGCCTTCTTATAGGTTGGGGACCCCTGTCTGTTGCTTTTTCTAGACAATAGACAGCTTTCCCCTAATTTCTCATAGGAGAAAACAGCCAATATGCCCGAGCCACTGTTAAAAGGTGACCCAGACCCTTCCTGTCAAGCATGTCTTCAACACAGACACTGAACAATGTTGTGTTGAAAAACTGTGACATTATCTCTTTCTTCTTGACCTCCTTCAGTGATGGCTTCCCTTTTCATAAGATGTTAATTTTATTTTGACAGTAAAGAAACTAGGTCTAGTGTTATAAAACACATCAACTTCACACTGTGAGTGTATTTCATCTTCAAGGGAGCAGAAATCAAGGTTGTGTTATATTATGATTGAGATGTTACAGGAAACCACAGGGTCACACAGTCATTATGTATCAAAATTTAAAAATAGAGAGAGGGGGACAAAAACAGCTTTCAAGAAAAAAAACAAAACAAAACAAACAAAAAAAAAAACACACAAAAGACCAGAAGCTTTCAGACAGCAGTTAAGTCACAGCAAGGGACAGGATCTTCCACAGGATTCTGACTTGAACCCAGAAACACAATCTAATTTGAGGTAGTTGTCACCTAAAAGCTCTCAAGGAGAATAAGAAATTGCACCAAGTAAAGGACATGTAGTAAGAAACACAAAGAGGAAATTTTCTTTCCAGATGCAAAGAAAATAAAGAGTAAAACTAAGCTAATAAACAGACACTAAATTGGCTCTGCATTGATTTTGAGCATTGAAAACAATTTTAGAATTCCAAACTCATTAGCACTTTCTGTCCCACTATATTAGGAAGAAAAAGGAGTCAGAAAAAAAACACCTCATTACATCTGACATTTACTAATAATGATAGAAGGTTATACTAGAAAGAAAATAACATTTATAATGTCAAGTGCCACTAATGTAATTAAATGTGAGAATCTTGAAAGGTAACTAAAATGGTACCTCTTCTCAATCTGCTCAGGAAAATGGCTCTAAACCCTGATTTTGCCTTGTTCCTCTTCCCAGTTGATTCTAATAACTGGAGGCACCTGCTGGTTTTCTACAACTGTAGGCTTCTGGTGATTGAAAAATCACAATTGGAAATCTTTTGCACAAAAAAATGAGGGATAAAAATATGATTGGAAAATCAAAACTTTCTTCCAAGAGAGTTAGCTTTCATTTTTCTCTCTTATAAGGAAAAATAAAATCATTTTAGCCGGCTTAAATATTTTGATTTCTCAATCATGCTCTTAGGAATTTTTGGCTTTAATGACAAGTTTGAGTAGCAAATACTTGAATACCTGTCAAGAAAAGAGCTCTAAAATGGAAAACATTAGCAGTTTGATCAGTAGTAGCTAGGAACATTTTCAGTTCTGAATTTTGGCATTTTTGTCTGTTTTCACCTTATGTTTTCTTTCCCTGATGAAACATTTTATTTTTTTAACTGCACATAGTGTATTCTCAATCACTTTAGAAGTCACACAGAGATAATGTGCAGTTTTAGACTGAGGAAATAGCTTTCATTTGTAAGATCTGGATTATATTGTAATTCGCTTTCTTGTTTTGGTGGTTATTTCTCTCTGTATTGAATTAAACAGAAAATGGAACTAACCATTAGTAAAGAAACATAACTCAAATAATATCACTACCATCAAATACATTTTATTGAGTGTCTAGACAAAGAAAAATGGATTGAAGGACAGATTCATGGTAAAGTAGGTCATTTTATAGGTGGAGAAATCAAATCAGAACACATGGTGTTAACCAAAGGGAATAATATGTAATAATCCAAAGAGGAAATCAATAGCAATGTACAGTAGGATGAGAACATTGAAACATAAGCCATAAAACACATTTTATCTAGTGAACTTCCAAATAGATACAAATATGTGAAATAGAATAAACAGTCATTTAGCATTCAAGCAAGTAGTGATACTTTAACTTGGACCTTGCTACCTTTTTACCTGCAGGAATTATTTTGAATTATCAAAGGAAGATTAAATTATGCTCAATATAATTTAATATTAATGATTATTGGTTGATTGATTGATTGATTGAATAAACAATAAGGGAATACCTATTCCAGTTACAAACTATGGTAATACTTATTAAATGTATCTATTCTACACATATTTTTATATATTTAACAATTCTACACTTTAAAAGCACTTCATTAATCAGGACATCCTATACCTTACATGTCTATAAAATATTAGACATATGTCATTTCTAAAATCCCAGACAGCATGGCAGTTTAAAATTGTAATTGAGACCATCTCCAATTCACAGTCTCAGTTATGGATTGTACTGTGTTCCTCCCAGAAGATATGTGACTTCCTACCCCTACAACCTGTGAATGGGATCTTGTTTAGAAGTAGGGTCTTGGCAGATGTAATCCAGTTAGGATGAGTTCATAATGGATTATGGTGGATTCTAATCCTGTGACTGGTGAAAGGAAAACAGAGACAGAGAAGGCCATTTGAAGCCAGTAGCAGGGACGGGCGTGATGTAACAACAAACCAAGAAACATCAAAGATTGCTGGGAAGCAGAAGCTAGGAGAGAGGCATGAAACGAATTCTCCCTCTGGAGCCTGAGAGCGCGCACAGCTCTGAGACACCTTAATTTAGGACTTCTAGCCTCCAGAACTGTGAGACAATAAATTCCTGTTGTTTTAAGCCACCCAGTTTGTGGTACTTCATTATGGCAGCCGTAGGAAACTAATGCAGTCACTGACCCCAGTTTGCAATCTGCATGATCAGGGCAAAAGCAATATAAATTTCACAGCTATCCACATACCCCTTTACTACTTTACAGGAGAGAAAATACAGAAGGTTAACCGTGGTCTATTGGAGAACCCTAAAGTAGTCTCATGAAGATGTCATGCCAAAATGCATAATTATATTCCACTTATGAAAATTAATTCTACTCAAAAAAGCTGAGTTGATACATCTTATTGCTTTAAAAAAGTAGATCTTACTATATGTGAATACATACATATATTGTTAGGAGAAGGACAGAGCACACAATTCCTTGAAGTGATACATATTATATACTGCTTCCTGCTGGAATTTCATCCCCACATGATTGAAGTGCTGCCACAGAAAAACCTAAAGTCATAACATACTGAGACACGACCTTCCAAAACAACAAAAACAACAAAATGTTGATTATCATATATTACTTCTTTTATGTGCTATTACTTCCCTCCCAGTTGTATTTATTTTTTTCATTTCCATAAATAGGCAGGCATAAAGCAGCACAGAACACACTCTGATGAAAATAGTAAGCAAAAGAGAGAGCTTAAATATTTTATGCTCTCTTGCTGCATGTTTATTTTTGGAATAAGAACTTTCTTCCTTACCGCAGGTAATCTTCCATTAAGATGAAATTTACAAACCATTTTTCCCTACTGATCTTTTATAAACAGTCACTATGAATTCATTTTCACATACTTAGTTATACAAGCATCTGTAAATCAAGCCCACATTTTAGAAGAGGGTTCTAATAAACTGGCTTCTAAATAATTCTTTGATCAATTTAGAGGTTCTTCCTACTTATTGTCCTTTATCCATCCTCGTCACACCAGCCAATTTTATTGATCCGATTTTCTTGGCATGATGTTTAACTTTGAAACACTCAATCCTTCATTTTACAATGGCATCCACTTTCAAGTAAAACCTAATAAAAACAAGCCTGAGGCACAAGGATAAAACTTGACCTATTATTTCTTGGCAGTGTTGCCATGGCAATCCATCTTTTCTGGAAGAGAGGAACAGTTGTATATAGCTCTTTTATAGGGGGCCTTAGACTCTATTGTTAGTGAGACCAAAACACATCTACCAATTGTGTGTTTCTGCTCACAAAAAGTTTGAGACACTTTTCAGAAAACACCATTTCAATGCTCAGATGAACTCTTTTCAAGACCTTTATAAAATTTATAATCAAAACCATGTAAAGACATCTTCATTCATTTTAAGAGCTTGTTATCTAAGGATGAGTAACACAAAGGCAGAGAAAGGCGCCATTTTTGCTTTCTTTCTAATTAATCTTTCTGACAGTCTTCTTCCCAGTAGGATTTTGATTATGTTCAACTTTGTCAAAACCTAGGGCATAAACATTTAAATGCAGGCAGCTCAGAGCTTGTCATCAAAATCAGTGATTGTCTTTTTTCACAGAATGCAATTCAAATGCCTGCCATCAGATCAAGTACTCTATATTTTAAAGGATAATAGGCTTTTGAGTGGGATTCTTAGTGTTGCCCTAAAACTGGGAACTAAAGGGGTGTGTGTGTGTGTGTGTGTGTGTGTGTGTGTGTGTGTATACACATATGTGTGTGTGTGTGTATATATATAATTATGACTGATTTGAGTTGTTATATGGCAGAAACTAATGCAACATTGTAAAGCAATTTTCCTCCAATTAAAAAATAAATTAAAAAACTAAAATTAATTAAATTAAGGGAAAAAAAAACCTCCAACCATATTCTTTAGAAAGAGATGGAGGTTTCACTCGCACATGTGCCGGTTGGATAGATGGATGGATGGATGTCTGCTCAGACAATGGAATTGCTGACCTTAGGTATCTGAGACCTGAAGAGAGAGGCAGGGTGGAGGAGGGGAGGCAGTAGAGAAGCCTGACTTCCCGCAGGTTAGCATGGCTAGGTTATGTGAGTTCCCCATGGATCAGTAAACACCACAGCAGGCAGCTGCTCTTGAGACATCTTGCCATGAACCCACCTCTGAGAAGGCTGTCTCCTGGATGAGGCGCGGGAGGCGACGAGGATTACTACCAGAGGCAGGAGGGGCTGAATGAAGGCTAAAAGGGAAAGAAGGTGTGAACCAACCTTCCTTGTCAGAGCACTGAGCAAGGACAGCCCTGCAAGGCTCCCTGAACCTCCCACATGAGGGAACCAGCGTTCAGGTATGTGCCACGCGGAAGGTTACATGGGCTTAGCCGGAGAAGCCAAGAGGGGACTATAGCTCACAACTAGTTCTGGGAGATCATCTGCCTTCGCTGGTCTCTGAAGAGTAACAACTAGAAAAAAGGGAAAACAGAGGAGGTGAAAGAGTGTCTCAAATCTCTCTTCCTATTACACTACCAATCTCTGGGAATATAGCCAGATTTGAGGGAAGAATATGAGTGTTAAATTGGATATGACAAGAGGATTTTAAACTAGGATCAAAAATGCCAAGGTTTTAAAATAGACTAGTGTTTTTCAGAATAGATTTAGGGTCACAGCAAAATTGAACAGAAGGCACCGAGATTTCCCATGCACCCTCTGGCCACACCTGCATAGCCTGCTCTCCCATTATCCACACCCCCATCCTCACCAGAGCAGCACATGTGCTATAGCTGATGATGTTACACCTACACTGACACATCGTCACCACTCACAGTCCACAGTTTACACTGGGGTTCGCTCTCGGTGGTGTACATTCCATGGTTTGGACCATTTTATGATGACATTTATCCACCGTTATAGAAACACACGGAGTAATTCCACTGCCCTAAAAATCTTGTCTGTGCCCTGCCTGAGCTTTTTTTTTTTTTTTTTAAAGGAGAAAGACTAGAAATGGGATCTGTTCAAATTGTGGTTTGGGGATAGGCACAGGACATTGGACAGAGTATCACTGAAAACAGGATTAGATTAAAAAAAATACCAGTGCATGGTATTTAACACCAGTAGGTTCAGACTCTTCACCAAACTACCTACCAATGAAATATAACAATAACAACAACACGAAGAATACAGACTTAAGAAAAGTTTTACACATTTCAAAGCACATTCCCAAATATCATTCCAATTAATTATTTTCTCAGAGGAGACTATTTTATAGATGATGGAACTGAGAAATAAAGAGGTTAGGCATAGGTTCTATGTTTTTTCTATCAATCATACAAAAATGCTGCTTTCACATTGTTTTATTGCCCACCAAATTGTAAATATTTGTTCAAGAATCTTGATCAGGTAATTATGAGAAGTTATAAAACATGTAGGAGGTCATTATGGTTCATAATTTTACTTATCAATAAGTAATTATCAATACTTACAATAAGTAATACCAATTTTACTTACCTGAACTTTAAGGGAGAGCTAGATTTTTGAATAAAACTCAGTCTTATGTTGAATTGTTTAGGAATGAAGTATAATGATGTCTGCACCTAACTATGAAATACATTAATGAAAATAAGATGGATAAATGAATGGATAGAGGGAGATGGATCGACATGTGATAAAGTAAAAGGGTGGAATCTAGGTTAATTGTACAATGTAAGTGATGAACATGTGTTTACCATAAAATTCTTTCAACTCCTCCCCTGCCAAAAGAGGTCAGGCACTGGTTCCAAGTCAAAGCAGTGGAAAATGACATGTTACATGAAAGTCCAGCTCTTCTCACACAAATTTAGTCCTCTTTCTGAATATCAGGCTGAAGATTGAAGAATGCACATTATATTTTTTCACTCTAGGTCTATGTTTGATATGACCACTTGGCTATTTAACACTTTGTTCCATGTATGTGCTTTCAATCCTTGTCAGCTTCATATTTTCAAACTCCATTCATTCTTCAAGCAAGTTTGCTGTGTCTGGTCCCAATCCACTCTTTCAGGGCATGTTTTTCTCCTTTTTCTTTAGTCTGTGAATTTTCTTCTTAAGTTTATCTTTGCAAGCTCCTTTTTCTGCCCACCTCTTGAAGGTTTTGCACAGGCTTCTGATCTTCATTCTCTCTCATCATCCTGTACCATACTATCTTCACAGTTTCAAAGGCAGCCTATAAATAGCTCTACCTCCCCTGGAAACCCTGACCACACTCTTGCTCCCCAGAATATTTCCATCATTGTAACAGAGATAGCTCAAATTTATCTTGCTCAAATAAGTCAGTGTAATTCTCTTAAATTTATTATGTCACTAGCATTTTAAATCTTTTAATCACAATATCAAGCTCACAGATTTCCTCCTCAGAATTTGGTCTATGAATACTAAATATATTTTTGTTGGAAAAAAAAACAACAACTATAGTTTAGCAGAGTATCCTATTGGGAGTCAGGTTCTAGCTGAATATTTGGCACTTGTGTGAACTTGGTTATCTCACTTGCCTCTCTGGACTCTGATGTCCTCATCTGTAAATGAGAAAGTAAAATTTCTAAGTCTTGTTTCAGCTCTCAAGTCACAGAATGTCTTTAAATACATTTTCCCCTCTCACAGGATTTTTGGTCTAGTGCATCAGTATCGTTTTACTGGTGAAATGTGTCCATTAATATTTACTCTAGTTACCAACATCTTTGCATGGTGGTGGTGGTTTAGTTGCTATGTCATGTTCGACTCTTGTGACCCCATGGACTGTAGCCTGCCGGGCTCCTCTGTCCCTGGGATTCTCCAGGCAAGAATACTGGAGTGGGTTGCCATTTCCTTCTCCAGGATATCTTCCCGACCTAGGAATTGAACCCGGTCTCCTGCATCACAGGCAGATTCTTTACTGACTGAGCTATGAGGGAAGCCCCAAATCTTTGCATAGATGTTTCCTATCTTATTTTATGATATTTGTGTTGATTTTCCTATATTTCTTTCTGTTCATTTCCTGCTTTCTCTTTGGTTGAATGCTTTTCATTTTTTCCCTAATTTTATTCTTCTCTTTATTAGTTTGGAGGTTATACCTGTTATATGAAGTGATTTTGTCAAATTTCAAAATATATGTTCAAAAAATTTAATTACATATTTATTTCCCCAAATTCAAGTATTTAGGATAATGTCATTCATTCTTTCCCATTGTACATAATAACATGTATGGAGGTCCATATTCTAATTATATCTTGACTTTTTACCCCCTATATTAGACATTATTATGTTTAACATAGACATTATTCACTTATATTTATCCTTATTTTCCAGTTCCTTGCTTACAATTTTTTTCTTACTGAAACTATTCTTTCATATTTCTGAAATGCACTCTTCAGAAATCTCACTAAAGGTCTTTTGGTAGTAAACATTCTCTTCCTGCATGTCTGAATATGTATTTATTGAAATTATTCATGAATAATGCTCAAAAAATATATATTACTGGGTATAAATTCCAGTTATACTTTATTTGTTCTTTATAGCATTATGCTAAGGTTTATAGACTTCAGTTGACATTTAAAAATATGCTATCACTCTAATCATTGTTCTATTTTAGGTAAACTCTTTTCTCTGAAGCTGTAAGTTTCCTTCATCTTTGGAGGTTTTCAGTTTCCATGATGTGGCTACACTTACAATTCTTTTATCTATGTTGCTTCAGGTTCACTGTGATCCCTATTTTGAGAATTCTTGTCTTTCAAAATTTTAGAAAAAAATCCAGTCACTATCTATTCAAACTACTTTTGTCCCATTCTTCCCCCCCCCCCTTTACTTTGGACTTACAATTAGATAAGCAATTAGATATCAGATAGATAGGGTGACCCCACAGCCTGGACTGCCCAGGAATACCCCAGGGTATGCCCTGTGGTAGATCAGTGAACACTTAAATAATGACTTTATTGACCCAAAAGTCTTCTAGAACTTTTTCAATTTAATTCATATTTGAAACCATGTCTGGATCAATAAAACAAGTTCATAGTTTCTGACATGGTTGCTGTCAGTTCTTAGGAGTTTGAAGAAAGGTCTGAAACAGTTCTAAAGGTCAGCTGAGTTATATGCTGTAAAACTTATTAGTTTTAAAATGCAAGCAGAACTGGGTATAAAATATACGGCTGTTGCCTGAGTCTGCCTCTGGAAGAGAGGTGTTCCTGTGCCTCCTGAGGCCTCTGTTCTCTTAAATCTTCACATTAGCATTCAGCTCATTTTTCTCTCTAATCAGCTTTCGTTTGTTACCTGTGCTGAGAAGGGACGTGTCACACATTGCAGGTGAAGAACATAAGCTGGTATCTGACTCACGGAAGTGTTTCATTTGATGAACGCAGTCATTAAAAACTTTCAAGCCAACATTTACAAACCTGGAGACTTTTACACCAAAGCCGAGACTTCCAATTTCTTTTGAAAAATGCAAAAAGCTGGTAGCAAATTGCTGTGTGGCCACGGAGGCTGAAGCTGGCAGCAGCTGCCTCTCTTCATGCTCACCTGCCCTCCCCTCCTTCCTGATGCTGCCCATTCCCTAAGGAACTCACGTTTGAGCTCACTCCCCACCTACCGCCTTAAGTACTTCTGTTAATTCTCTGTACTAAACCATCCTATGTCTTCCTTTAAGCCTAAGGATGAAGTCCAAATTCCTTAGGCTCTTTTTCATTTGACCCCATCATCCCTTTCCAATTCTATCTTTACACTATCGTATGTGTTTATTCTTCTTTTTGTTCCCTTTGTGTCAGAATTTGACCAAGCTTCTCAACTTCTCCCTATGGTTTTCTGACTTCTGTGCCTTCTTATGTGTTCATGCCTCCACATGCTTGTCCTCTTGATCTTGTGTTTATCTTCAGTAGAATTCAAGTATGTCTTTTTTAAAAAGTCTTATCAAATAGCTATTCTTCTTATTCTTCTAGACTGTCTTAATCAAAGACTAAAACTTGTTCTTAACTTAGCCTAGGCAATTTAGTGCCTAGGTGAAATTTACATTTTGGGTGGGGGGGTCAAGATTTATACAAGGAAAAAGTCAGGTTGTCTTAACAAATCAATATTCTGTCTGGGTTAACTTCTAAAACTATTCAAACTGTGTAAATCTATATTCCTAACATTGCACTGGGTACTGAGAAAAATATAAAATATGCACCCATGTGATATAATCTCTAAATCAAAAAAATTACATTTCCCACAAACTGGCAAAATAAAGCACATAAAGTGATCGGAGCCCTGGCCGTATTAGCAGTGTTTATTGTATGATGTGTACAGTATGTGCTAGAGGAATCAAAGAAGGGATCGACTGAAAGGTGCTGGAAACGACTCCAGGAAAAGGTAAGGCAGGTCCTCAGGGATGGGTAGGTTTTGAAGGGCAGAGGAAAGGTGGTTAGCAGACTCAACCACAGTGGGGATCATGGAAAGATCACAGAAGTGACAGGGAGGAAAGAGACTGGCATTGCTGTTTATTCTTTATATGTACCTACCTCAATCTCCCTGAAGGGACTGAAACAATGTCTATTGTTACCTATTGCAACAAGGTTTTTGTTTGGCATCTGAAAATTCACCAGGCATTGCAAATGGAGAGTATGATTCCCTAACTCCCCTTTAAACTATAGTATCTGGTTTGGGAGACTGAGAACAGATCTATTTCTTCTAGAGCATGGAAGAAAGAAAATGTAATCTATGACAGTAACAGGTGGACTAAGTAATTCAACCTCTCTGAATTTTCACTTTCTAGCAAAAATGTGGATAATATTTTCTACCTATATACCTTTTCATGGTTGTTGTAAGGATTAAATAAGTAAACACATTGTAAAGTTTCTTGCACAAACTGGGTGCTCAATAAATGGGAACTTTTTTTTTTCTTTTCTTTTTTGCAAGAAGCAGCAATATGTAGAGGAAAGAATAAGGTCTTGGCATTAGAACACCTGGGTTCCTACCCTGGCTCTGAGACTCACCTGCTGAGAGACTTGAGAAATATCACTTAATTATGGATGTCCCTAGAGAATATCATACTGAGTAAAGTCAGTCAGACAGAGAAGGGGATATACTGTAAAACATCCCTTATATGTGGAATCTAAAAAGAAATGATACAAATGAATTTACTCACAAAATAGAAACAGACTTAGAGGATGAACTTAGAGTTGCCATAAACTGCTGAGATGGGGAAGGATGGAGGACAGGGATAGTTAGGGAGTTTGTACATACTGCTATATTTAAAATGGATAACCAACAAGGATCTGCTACAGCACGCGGAACTCTGCTCAATGTTATATGACAGCCTGGATGGGAGGGGCGTTTGGGGGCAAATGGACAGATGTACATGTATGGCTGAGTTCCTCTGCTGTTCACCTAAAACTGTCACAATGCTGTTAATCGGGTATATGCCAATACAAAATAAAAAAGTTTTTTTAAAAAAGAAAGAAATATCACCAAATGAAATCAGTAACTCATATTGAGTTGAGTTGCAAGCTGCAAATGACAAACCTTCTCTGTAAGCCATATAGTGCTATAGGTAACATCATTATTATTGAACCTGTTAAGGATAGTAAAGAGTTGAAGCATGTTAAATTCCTTTAGAAAGTGTTTGTTTAAATGCAACTGGATTCCTCAGTAGAACATTGTTCCTTATCTCTCCCATCTCCCAGAGCAGAGAGAAAATAAAGGTAGTTGTCCTTCAGAATCACTCAGAATGTACATACCCTCATTTTCTCTCTTTACACTTCTTTACATAAAAAAGGAATGGAATTCAAAGGTGAAATACACAATTAAATTATCATGACGATTACTTGATTATGCTTACTGATCTCTTTAAGATCCTCTGCACAGCCTTACTTTTTATGATTGTTTTGACCTGCTTTGAGACAAAAGGTCTAATGAATAACAATGGTGGTTCAAGGTGAGAAGACTCCCACATTTCAAACTACTGCTCGCTGTAGTTGATAAGACTCATTGAACAACAAGTACTACGTCCAACAAATAAGTCTCAAAAAATACATAGGAGAGAAGGGGAAATGAAGATGCAGAAACCAGACGCTAGAAAAACAGGAGTCGCTGTAGCATCTTACTGTGTGCTCTGAGTCCAGAGAGAGAAAGCTCAGAGCAGGCGCCTGGCTGTAGCAGGCCTGGGCAATCAGAGGATAAAGTGGCTGTCTGGCTCTGGACGGAGCACTGGAAGGCCAGGGAGATGCATACTTTGCAAAGGCTTCTTGACTTGACCAGAAGCAGTTCTACTATCAATAATAGCAAGTATTTCTCCTTTTGAAGTGGGTCCAATATATTTTTTCTTTATATACAACCTTCGTCTTAAATAATTTAAAATATATAATGAGATGATATTATATCCAAATGAAACATCTAAACATCAAGGCAATTTTGAGTGGTTAAGTATTATTTTACAAGTTGTTAAGTCAGTAGAAAATATTAAGCTCATTGCCTGGCATGGGGCATTTTCATGTGTGGCCTTGTGACCTCACCTTTCTGTATGAGATTATATAGTATCAAATTTTATAAGGCATTAAGCCATCTGATTTTATAAGGGTCTCCTAAGATGAATGGTAACTACAAATAAGCCTTGTAGACCACGTAGCTAAGTAGATGACAAACCCTGGCTTTTTGCCTACATTTTTGGTTATGATGAAACCATCAAAAAAGTAGCTTCATTGCGATTTAAGCAATTTTCTCTTTGCTGTTCAGTTCTGAACAGACAACCACGTACAGCTGAGTCTGGGGCTTGGCTTCATAATTGTAGGAAATAAAATCAGAGGCAGAGGTCAGAGGCCGCTACAAAGACGATTACAGGGTTAAAGAGAGATGTGCCCGTGGGGAGCAACTGAAGGAGCTTTATTAAGCCTCAGGAGTCTGACGTGTGACTTCCTATGAACTTTGAGTGTTTAAAAGTCTTTGTGATAGAGCATGGGAAGTGGTTCTTCTTTTATAAATCTTCAAGGCAGAACTGGACTTATGGGGGGGGGGTGGAAATGGGGCCTGGACACTTGACTACAGGGATTGGGGAAGCTGGAAAGGCAGGCATCCTGTCTTAAGGGCTGGGCTGTGAGTTGCACAGTGTCCAGTGGGGATTTAAAGGGACGAGTCAGGAGAGGAGAGGGTTCCGGGGGCACTCCAAGCCCCTTTCACACTGTTATTAAGGATGCTGCTTTTGAAAGGGATAAAACCTGACCACAGAGCTAAAAGGAAAATCTAAAAGAGAGGCCAAATTTGTATCAAAACATGATACAATCTAAACCTAGAATAAGATCTATAGAGTTTATTTAACCTGAGTGCTATTTAGGGGTGAAATCTTCTACTAAGTCAGAAAAAGCACATTTCTAGGAGTCTGTACAAATAAATCAACCACATTATTTTCAGAGCAAATAAAATAGGACCTGTAGTGAACTGTATGAATGAGGACACAGACAGGCAGATTTATACTGCATAGTACAGAAAACACTCAAACGTTAGCACTTTATATTTAAGAAGCAAAATTAGCCAGGATGAAGAAAATCATTATTGACAAGAAATAAAACCCATGCATAAAGCAACATTTAGTTTTTTCTTAGTAAAAAGTTACCAAAATCACTGTGTTACAAATAGATCAAATAGACCTAAATCATTTGCCAAACAATCTGGCAGCCCATAACAGCATTTTCCTCAGATTTAAATTTCACTAACAACATGGCTGCTGGCATGAGAAGCCTGAAAAAGCATTCGTATTCCAACTATAATTCAAATTTCTACTTTCGATGCAAAAAGTTCTTTTACGACTTGTGTGCCTGACAAATATATTTTTTCTTCCCATGTCAACAGACTCTACTGCTCGAATAACTTGAGAGCAGAGTCAGAGAGCAGATGCACTGGCATCCACTGATCCTTCTCCTACAGGAAAGACAGAAACTTCTCCAGCTGGGTACCACCCAACTGGAGGATGCCAGGCCTGAGGATCATGCTGTGCTAATAAGGTCAAGGTCTGATCTCTGTGTGTCTTCATTCTGCCCGATTACATGCTCAACCTGGCGTGTTATTTCACAAAGATGAGAGGCAGGAGGATGGGCAAGGATGTAAGGCTGAATTTGCACAGGTCCATCATCCTTCATAAAAAGACAAATGAATGATTCTTAGTCTAAGCTACTGCTAACGAATTTGGCCACGTGGGTCTGAGTATCTCCCCTTTTGGAACTAACAGCAATAAATTCTGATGCTGAGAGTTGGCTTGAGGGACAAATAGGAGAGGCTTGAGTTACCTCTCACCTTCAGGGAAATTTTAGAAGACCTATTCCTTCTCACTGGCCTGTTTATTAAAAACTGGCATTTGGTCATTTAGCACAGTGCCACACTCCAGTTCTCCTTTGGCCAATCTGGTGGTGGAGTCGGGGCAGGGACACTGCCCCAAGGCACCCTTGGTCATTCTGACGCTGGTGCTGTGACTAATACTGAATCCCGTGACTCTGGGGTTAGGTGGCCAGGGCTGACATTGTGGCTCCATCTCATACTCGCTGCGTGACTTTAGAAAAATCAGCTCATCTCTTTATGCCTCAGTTTCCTCACCTGTAAAATGGGATCATGGTAATTACCCCTCAAGTCTGTTATGAAGATTAAATGAGCTAACTCAGGCAATATGTTTAGTGTAGGAGATCAGACTAGGAAGTGAACAATACGTGGTAGTTATTGTAACTTCCAAATACTCTTTCATTTTAAAGATTTTCTTTCTTATGTGCAATGTTTTATATATCAATATGTTTCATGCTTACAGTTTCAGTTTAAGTCATTGTAGAATATATAAATAACGCATATGCCATATACTGCATGTATAAAATATTACATATATGTGATTATTGGTATGATAGATCCAATTTTGGATGTCAATGTTTTTCAGAGATGTGACTACAAACCAATGTTAATTCTTCTTATTTAAATAAGTGGTGAGTGACCAAGAAGTAAAGATGTCTAACACATTGTCATTCTTTGCTAAAATATTATCTTTTTTTTCCTCAAATGGAAACAAAATAACTGCTATGGTCTTCCAATTTGTTTGAGGTGGACAAGGCAAAAATCTCTGAGCTTTAAAATTTCTTTCCGTTGAAATACCTACTTCAACATAAAGTGTCCAAGGCAATTAAAAAAAAGATAGAGACAAGCAAATAAAAATTGGAAACTGCCACGGAAAGAAAAGTAAGCAAATAATGACTGAAATGCTGCTTGGGCCTTTATCCAAGCTGGTTTTTGAAAAAATATGAATACTTTTTGCCTCAATGTTCCAAATGATTGGAGATGTACAGATTTTGGTCAAAATAGATAAACTTACTAACAAAGAAAGCGGTTGCCTCGTGAATTGGTAAGCATTTCATCACTGGACATGTGTGAGCATAGGCTGGGTGAGTAATGTTAAGGATGCTGTAGAAGAGTCATGCATTCTATCAGGCATTAGACTACAGAACAAGATTCTAAAAGGAGAATGACAGATGGTATCCAAATTGTGGGAACTGGGTATTGGAAGGTTCATGATTTTGATAACAACAAATAAGTAAAGAAGTTACTAAACATCTGTGGAAAGACAGCTCAGATTTTGGATGTATTTTATTTTAGCCCTAGGTGGAAATTCCTTAGCAGAGAAGTTCTAAAACCCAATAAATAGTTATGTCCTCATTATTTTACAAATCTGTTTTTTCACCTAATAAATCTTTTTGTTTACTGATTTTCTGCTTTTCCTATCATACAAATTTCAATGACTCAATATGGAAGATTAGTCATTTATCTGTAAATAAAGATATAAGTTTAGGATTGTAAAAGCATCCTAAAGGTGAAAACTATGTTTATCTGGAAGGTACCCAAACTCTCTCCTTCCAAGATCATTGTCACACAACTTGTAGCTGAAACAGACTGATTTCTCCTCTTAATTAGTGACAGAGTAAAGCTTATCATCCAGTGTGGCCATAATAAGCTACTCCTTAAGCAAAAAAAAAAAAGTTTTGGTATTTCCTTTATACTTCTTACTAGATCACTCAGTGGCTACTGGCACTAGATTACTTTCACATGTATTTTGTAAAAATTGACCTCAACTATCCCCTAAATCATCACAGAAAAATCATGGGTTCTAAAATCACAATTTTACGTTGGAGGCACCAACAATGTAATTATCCACTATCTCCAATGATTAAATGAACTACAAAGCTACTAGGCAACGTGAAAATAAGAGGAGTTGGGCTGGTCAACATAAAATCAAATGCAGCCCTAATCTCCCAATCATATGAAGATGGATACTTCAGGCATAAGCACATTAACATGTAAAATTTAATTTGCTCCACTTCCAGAAACAAGTTAAATTAGGTTAGGAACCAGAGGGCTTCTTTTCAGCGAGGAAGAGAGGGAGGATAGATGGAATCAGAGCAAGTGGAGAGAGGGGGACAGAGATGCTTGAGAACAAGTCATTTTATTCAGAGTCCTTTTATTTTTTATTTATTTTTTTTCCAGAGTCCTTTTAATAGCAAGCTTGGGTGTCATCATAAACCCAGTTCCAGGAGACTTACACTCCCTCCAAAAGGTTTCTCTTTAACTATATAATATTCATTGAAATACACATTGGTTTTATCTTGGTTTTGAATTTGAGTGCCTCTTACTTCCTTTCCTAATAAATAAAAAATCCAAATGCCACAAGATCAAGCACATCATCAAAAACTTTACGAGTTTATAAAAGAAAGCAAATTCCTTGTAGATTACCAGTAATTCCCTCTACCAGTGATATTGCAAGACTTCTGACCATTAGACAGAAGACTAGTTCACATTTGGACCAATCACTTATCTCTATCTTTTTGTTGTTGTTTAGTCGCTAAGTCGTGTCCGACTCCTTTGCGACCCCATGGACTGTAGCCCGCCAGGTTCCTCTGTCCATGGGATTTTCCAGGCAAGGATGCTGGAGTGGGTTGCCATTTCCTTCTCCACGAGATCTTCCCAAACCGGGGATGGAACCTGCATCTCCTATACTGACAGGCTGATTCTTTACCACTGAGTCACTGAGGAATATGGGCCCCTTATCTCTATCTGCTGAAATAAAATTCACTTGTGAGAAGCTCTTTTATTCCTAAAGGCCAAGGTTGCTTTGCTTACTTACAAAATGAGAACTTAAAAATACTCTATGTGATGTACAATTATTTCATTAGTCTGTTGTTCATTTAAAAGTACTTTAAGAGCAGAGATTTCCTTAAGAAATATCTAACATATAATATGATGTCATAAATAACCAGATGTTTCGAAAATCATTATTGAAGGTTGAGGGGGAAAGCAAAGGATTATAGCGATGGTCAGAAATAATAAATTATGTTCTCATTTGCTTTGATGAACATGGTTCTGAATATAACAGTGTATTGTCACTCACTTTGAACCTACCATCCATGAAATGAAGCAAAGGGAAACGCATACAGTTAGCTACTTGCTTGAAATCCTCTCTGATTTGGTAACGCAGGTTTCTTACGGTGTTGATGAATGGTGAGCACAACACTGTCCAACGATTCAGTTGTCCCAGTGTTGAGCAAGGGGACCACCTCTCCTAATTCCAACTGGAGCTAAATATCCAGGTGGAGAGTGACTGAAAGTATAGCATTGAAAAAGACAAAGAGCGAGCTCCATTTTTGACTTCTGAAAAGACGGCAACCAAAATAATTCTGACAAAATAAAAGTCATTTTATCTGTTCATCACACTTCCCATGTTTGCAGTTCTGAAATGGAAGAGAATTTCAGCACCAGAAACATTCAGCACAGATCATTTGTGTGGCATTTTTGTTTTTAGTTTTTGGTTTTTCATCTAGTCTCTTGGCAAGTTTAATGTTTACCACAAATACTGTTGTCTATCATCGTGATACTGTGTCTTAGATCTCCCGGACCTATTTATCCACCAGCTGCCAGTTTTCACCCTTAGACAACATCTCTCCTATTCTCCCACCTCCCAGTCCCTGGTAGCTACCATTTAATTCCCTGTTTCTTTGAATTTGGCTTTTTTAGACTCCACATATAAGTGATACCATACAATATCTATATAGCATTGTTTCTATGTATCTTATAAGGTTCTCAGTGCTTTCAAGAATTCTGTGCTCGAGCTTATTTTCAGCTATTTAGATTACTTTTCACCTCACTAAACAAGGAACATTTTTTCCTGTTCTGGAAATAGAGATATCTATACAGTTTATTTTATCAGAATTCTTTAATTTAGAGTCTTTCTGCTTCCTCTTATCTGAGTACACCAGCAGGCAAACTTAAGAATTATGGACCACAGATTACATGCAGTATGCAGTTAACAAAGGGGATTTCATGGCTCTGCAGTTTTCATAATCACATTAAAGCCAGGCATGTTTCTCTTTAAACACCAAAATGTGTCTTTATAAAGAAATTGGGATTCAGGATTTGCCATTAGAAAAGTAAATAAGCAAGGATTAAAATGGCATTTACCATGAGGAAAGAGTGGCCCAGTAGCTACAGTAAAGTGCGCTCCAGTCGGCAGAAGGAAAGAGCTTCAGAGCCGGAGTCAGAGGTTCTCTCTGGGGAACAGGCTCAGCTCTCCCACAAACCAGCTCTGAGACTTCAAGAAGGTCACTTCATCTTTTAAGCTTCCTCATTTGTATAGTAATGTGATTGAACTATTGAACACATACTTTTTAAGGTCTCTCAATTCTAAAGACTCCTAAGGTTAAATCCTTTTAAAGGAATTTATTTCTTCACTTGTGGCTCAGTTGGTAAAGAATCTGCCTGCAATGCAGGAGACCTGGGTTCGATTCCTGTGTTGGGAAGATCCCCTGGAGAAGGGAAAGGCTACCCACTCCAGTATTCTGGCCTGGAAAATTCCACGGACTGTATAATCCATGGAGTCACAAAGAGTCAGACACGACTGAGCGACTTTCGCTTTACACACTTTCATTTCATAGGAGAATGAAATGTAGGGCCCCTAAAAAGCTGCTTAGGACATTGATTTTTTTTTTTTAAGAGTTTTATGAATTTCAGTATAGTGATTCTCAAACTTTGGTATATGACAAAACTTGTTGAGTAGCAATTCCTGGGCCCTATCACTAAAGACTGATTCGGGAGGGCAGGCGTGTATGTGGACATCTGTACTAAGAATGACCCTCCAGGAAATTCTGATGCAGATGCTCTGTGTACCCCACTTTGAGATTAAACTAGTAATAAAGAAATTTCTTCAAATCCTGGCTTAACACCTGGAAAAAACTGCTTCAACAGGATACTAAGACACAATCATTCCAAATAAAACCTTCTTTTGCCCTCAGAAGTAGGATTATAAAAAATAAATTTGATGTTATTCATCAGGATAATTCAGATTGGGCTGGCACATGCAATTTCTGAATTATCCCTTTCTTCTTTTATTAAAAGTTCTCTGCAATTTTCCTCCTCATGGAAGTCACCTTTAATTACCATATATGCTGAGTATTAGCTAACCCAACACAGAGTTGTCCTGGATTTTTCTGTCAAGAAGTTCTGGTTCTAAGCATACTTACTATCCAGGTCAAAGTCAAATCTATTCTTAGCAGGTTACAAAATTCTATAGTAGAAGTTCAGTTTTGCTTAATAAGACATATAGGTCTAGATACCAAAAAAGATTAATTAAAAATGTGTAAGTAAAAAAAAATAAAAATAAAAAAAAATAAAAATGTGTAAGTATTAGCAGTTATCTATTTTCTGTTTATTCCTCTGTATTTTAAATTTTTCTACAAAAGCTATTTTATCTTTTACAATCTTTACTTTAGAAAGAAAAAGAGAAGGAAGGAAGGAGGAAGACAGATGAAGCGAGAAGAAAGAGGAGCAAGAGGAGAGGAGATGGAATGTGTCTGCTATTCATTTCCAAGGATGAGATCAGACTAGTCTTTATCCCTGCATATTATTTTCTTATGAGCAAACATATATTTGTATTTCTGGTAAATGGTACATAATTCATTCTTTGTGAGAAAGGTATTATCTAAAATATTTAAGCACACATTGAATATTCTACTCACTAAACTTTGAGTTTATAAAACACTGCAATAAAAAGGCAAATGTCTATATTTGGGGCTATATCTAAATTATATACACAATATTACTCTCTCACTTCTTTCTATATACACATACTTTGAGTTTCAAAGCACCCAACAATTGGGAACTATTTTTATGTCAGCGATAATACATGAGTCTAAATAAATGATAATTGTGTAGCAGGTCTACTTGTCCTTGAGCGTTCTGACCTTGAAGAAAAAGCATCACTTTATTGCTTTAGCTGAAGTCTAGACTGTGATTCCCCCAGTCCAAAATGTGCCTGGATCCATCAATCTTCAGAACACAATCACATTTTGTGAAAAGAAGGGTAGAATGATTCATTTATGATTAAAGAACAAGAAGACCAGTTTCACACACTAATCAAATCATGGTATAAATGGAATTTATCTGATGTACTTTTTCAGTGACATGATAGGTGAGCAGAAAACAGATAAAATCTAGTCCAAAACTATATTATGGAATATATATGATATACATACATATACATACATACACTTTGAGATCAAACATGATTAGTTTACTGAGCGTGTTCTAGGCACAATGTGCAATGAATGAAGCATAAGTCATAATCCCTGCACATTAGAAGCCTTCTGTTCCCTGAGAAGACATTTTGTACCAAGACAGCTGCTCCAGAATGCCAGTCAAAGCTTCTCAGTCCATTATGTGTGGTAATTATCCATATTTTCCCTTTCCAGCTAGACCTTTGAATCAGTGTATTTAAGGACTATGAAAGTGTTTTGGCTAGTTTCCCCTGACATCTACATTAATACTGAGCTTCTGGAGACAGCAAACACATAAACACATCTCTTTCTTTCTTCATTTTTTTTTCCTTGGCTTTTTATTTCCTGTGCTTTACCAATATTCACCAAGCAGATGCCCCATCTATGTGCCTCTAATAGTCTTTGGTTGTTAAAACTCTTCTCTGGAGGAAGAAACCTTAGTCCATTTATTAAAAAAAAAAACAGTAGAACCGATCACATTTAAACATTCACCCACAGCAGACAATCTTCTAAAATGCAAAGCCCTTCACTGCCTTCCCATTAAACTTGAAATACAATCCAAACTCTTTAGATGATCAATAAGAACCTATGTAATCTGTTTCTTAACCACCCATTCCATCTTCTTTCCTTCTCCTCTCTCCTTCATTCCTTCCCCATAAACCAGAATCCTTCACAAGAAAGCTTAAGTAAGGAGTATTTAATAATATTCATATTATTCAATAATAATATTATTCAATCATATTATTCAATAATAATATTCATAATATGAATATTCTATACAGGAGCTACTTCATCACATAGATGGATCAGTCTAGGAACCACAAGAGATGTCTCACTACACAGAAATGTCTCACTACACAGACCTGTAATTCTAGTATAAAGATAATTTAGGAAAAGAATCAAAACAAATATAAAAATAATATTAGAAAATATAAATTCATTTTTGCTCCTTCAGCTCTGGTTCTATTTTCTTAATTTTTAAATTGTATTGTAAAGTACATGTACATATATATGACATATATACAAAATACTAAAGAAGAATAGCCATGTATTGAAAGATTTATGAATCAAAAACATACTAAATCTACTCAGAAAATAGAAAATACACTATAATTTGACTTATGGAGCAGACATATACATGCCATTTATGAAAAGACTTCACTTAGTCTCATGCTTATATTAACCACCACCACAAGTTGCCCAGAGCAAGGACTGGGTTTTTCAAATCTAAAAATCCAGTGTTTAGTATATAACAGATTCTCAACATATATACCATTTGTATGGAAGAAATCAGTTGATTGCACAAGGTCAAGAGTTGTTAGATCTGTATCTCAAGAGAACTTATAAAATATTAAAACTTGATAATCTCTTAAAAATAGAATGGCCGAGCATCACAGATATGCTTTAGACGTCTGAGGTATGTTCCTGCCTG
The DNA here is from genome assembly GCF_019320065.1 of Cervus canadensis. NCBI lineage: Eukaryota > Metazoa > Chordata > Mammalia > Artiodactyla > Cervidae > Cervus > Cervus canadensis. Next base: position 19,690,798 of record NC_057401.1, read on the forward strand.
GGACACAGCTGATTTCCTAAGTGCTGGATCAATCACTAAATGCTAGCCTTCCATCATGACTCCCTTATATTAACTCCACTGATGGGGATCAACATAGTGAAGGGGAGAAATGCAGATGCCTGAGACCATAACTTTTTAAAGTTTTTCCTATTTCTGAAAGTACATAGGGTCTTTATGGAATCTGGAAGAGGAAGAACAAAATAGTTTAGTAGGTTGAGAACTGCAACATCCTAGATGTGACTTTGCAATCAACAACAGCATTCCTCTAGAATTTTGTCCATGCTCCAAAGTTCAGTGTGAATGCCGCTGCTTCTTGATAAGTCTCTGACACTGTCCATCCTTACAATCCCAGCAATGGGGAATTCACCACCTTGCTCTTTTATCTATGTTTCCACAGCTATTTTTTCTTCATATCAACAAAGTGGGCTTCCCTGGTGTCTCAGATGATACTCTGCTTGCAATGCAGGAGATCCAGGTTTGATCCCTGGGTTGGGGAAGATCCCTTGGAGAAGGCAATGGCTACTCACTCGAGTATTCTTGCCTGGAGAATTCCAGGGATAGAGGAGCCTGGCAGGCTACAGTCCACAGGGTCACAAAGAGCTGGACATTTCTGAGTGACTAACAGTTTCACTTTTTCACTTTCATCAATAGAGTAGTGTAGGTTTACTTTTGCTTGCTGAGTAGACTCACACTATTTCTTCCAAAATGTCCCTAGAAATTACAAAGTAAGTGGACATCTATGTCTGTCAAAGAATTGTGGCCACTTGTATGAAGTAAATTATGCTGGACAACTAATACTCAAAAGTGGGAATTACATGTAAAATTACTTTACCTCCAATGATTCCTCTGGTTTCATTGTCTATATCTGTACCATACATGGGATTTTTCCAAGCTCATACTTCCTTGATGCCATGAAAAGTTTTTCATTAGGTTCATAACTACTTCATACACTATGAGTTCTCTCTTTTCTCTAATATTCTTTAAAATAATAATACTAATGATAAACTTTATTATCTGCCAGAGTGGTTTTCAGTCTCTACCTTAATCCTACAAGATAGCATGACTATAACCAGAGACTCTGGTTTTAAAATCCCACACAAAATGACATTCAACAAAACTTACTATACAAGTTAAGCATGCCATAGCACAAAGCATTTTGTCTCTTTATTTCCTCCCTAACTAACTTATGAAATTAGAAAACGTTTGTTTCTTGGCAGGAAATCTATGACAAACCTAAACAATATGCTGAAAAGCAGAGACATTACTCTGCTGACAAAGGTCGGTCTAGTCAAAGCTATGATGTTCCCAGTGGTCATGCACAGTTGTGAAAACTGGACCATAAAGATGGTGGATTGCTGAAGAAGTGATGCCTTCGAACTATGGTGCTGGAGAAGACTCCTGAGAGTCTCTTGGACAGCAAGGAGATCAAACCAGTCAATCTTAAAGAAAATCAACCCTGAATACTCTTTGGAAGGACTGATGCTGGAGCTGAAACTCCAGTATTTTGGTCATCTGATGCGAATAGGCTGACTCACTGGAAAAGTCCCTAATGCTGGGAAAGACTAAGGGCAGGAGGAGAAGAGGGCATCAGAGGATGAGACGGCTGGATGGCATCACTGATGCAATGAACATGAACTAGGGCAAACTTCAGGAGATTGTGAGGGACAGAGAGGCCTGGCGTGCTGCAATCCATGCGGTTGCAAAGAGTCAGACATGACTGGGCGACTGAACGATGACAACAACTAACTTATAGATCTTCCAAGAGAATATCCAGGCAGCTTTCAAAAGATTTTCAGGTTAAGTTTTTTCAGTGGAAATTATATGAACCATCATAATTTGTGAGTGCTTCATGAATTAAATATAGATCTATTATTAATAAGCTAGATACAAAAATGGCTTAACAACTTTTTTCACATGGATATCTACTTCTGCAAATTATCTTTAATAATGGCCTCTTATCTCATGATCAGTTGCTACAATTCTTAAATGTAACTGAGTTTATTAGTTATTGCAAATCTTATCCATCCCATCCCATCACTGTTTTATAACCTAGGAATTGCAGTAGTCAGTAATATGTGTGTGCCTGTTAACTTGCCTCAGTCATGGGTGACTCTTTGAGACTGTATGGACTGCAACCCAACAGGCTCCTCTGTTACATGGGATTCTCCAGGCAAGAATACTGGAGTGTGTTGCCATGACCTCCTCCAGGGATCTTTCCAACCCAGGGATCTTATGTCTCCTGCATTGGCAGGTGGATTCTTTACCACTAGCGCCACACGGAAAGCCCCGTCGGTAACATTGGTATTCATGCCTTTCTATATAGTACATTACACATGCCTGGGCCTATGATTTGCTTTAACTAGAAATGCAGCAAAATAGCCTTGTGCCATTTCTGAGCCTAAGCAGTAGGCAGGTCTGGCGGTTTCAACTTTGATGCATTGGGTAGCCCTAAGCTGCCATGTATGATGTGGGGCTGTCCTGTCGGAGAGACCACGTGGAAAGAACTCAGAGAGAAGAAAAGACCCAAAGGCTACATGGAGAAAACCTAAGGAAGCAGCCAGCAGAGAAAATTGCAACTCCAAGCTAGGGGCCCCAGGGGAGTCACCCCTGCCAACCCCAGGAGTCCTTACCCACTTAGCTGAGGAATCAGGGATGTGAGCACAGAAGTCATTTTGGACATTCCAGTTCAGCAGACATCATGTGGAGAAATGAGCCAACCATCCTGTGTACTGCCCGGATGTCTGACCCATGAAATCATGAGAAATAATAAGATATTTCAACTAGCTAGTTTTAGTCTTCTTCGCTACATAGCAACAGAGAACTGAGGGCTTCCCTGGTGGCTCAAACAATAAAGAATCTGCCTGCAAATGTGAGAGACCTGGGTTCAATCCCTGGGTTGGGAAGATCCCCTGGAGAAGGGAATAGCAATCCACTCCACTACTGCTGCCTGGAGAATCCCATGGACAGAGGAGCCTGGTGAGCTACAAAGAACCGGACACAACTAAGCAACTAACACAGACATCCAACAGAGAACTGAAATAGGACTGTATTCAGTTGCTACTGTTTCAGCCTTTAAGAAATAATTCTTTAAAAAAAAAAGTTCAGACCAACCTAAATGAGTATAGAATTACTTAACTAGAGGTATATATTTTCATGCAGAGGAGTGGGTCATACATGGAGCTATAGTGTTCTCTGTTGCTTCCAAGTAATCTTTCTTCCTCTTCTCGAAAAATATGTAAATTTAGGAAAGTCATTCAAAGAAGAAGAGGCAGTTTGGATGAATGCACAAACATCCTTTTTTCTAGTATGCATAACGCAAGGAATAGATTGCAAACCATTATCCAGAACAGGTAGACTATATAATCTTTACCATATCCTCCCTAAATGTTGCTCTATACAACTGAGCTTTCAAATTATACTCAGTGACAGAGAATTAGATAAGAATCTGGAGTGCAGCTAGTCTACAACATCATTTAAACACTAAGCAATGTACTTTAATAGTCATGTGAAAGAAATATAAGAAATGCATCCTGAAGCTGAAGAGGCTGCTAAGAGTCACAGTTTTAATAGAAGCCATTTCTATTCCACTTAGGGTGTGCCAAGGGAAGAATATGATTTTTCTTAAGAAATAATTTTGCATCTGCTGCATCACACAGATAAGTGGGTGATCAAAGCCTTATCTTCATCATGAGGTTACACGGCTATATTGATTTTAACTGCTCACTCAACACAAATTGTAGAACAGATATAACCACATAACCAGAAATCCACGTGGGCCATTTTTTTTCCTTTAACAAAACATCTCTAAAAATATCTTGAGCAGCACTACTTCATGGAGCGCTCTCTAAATTAACAGATTATAAAATAGATATCTATATAATTGAAAGATTTAAATTGCTACTCAATCTCAACCCAAAACTGGTTAAATTATAGGAACTGACTGCCAAAATTATGTTTAGTTTTAGATGTCTGTTGTGAAACGTTATATTGGCACTAGAGAGCAGGGTAAGTTGTTCACAGCAAATTTGTGTTAAGAAAATAATATTATCTTCATATGAGAGGCAGTATATAGTAATGGCTGGGGATTCATGTTTTGGAGTCAGACCTGCTAAACTTGAATTCCATTCTAATCGTATAGTAGCCATGTTACCTTGGATACATTACTTCAATTTTTCTGGGCTTCTGTTTTCTCATTTGCAAAAATGAGAATAAAAATAGCATCAGTGTCATAGAGCTTCTGTGGGGATTAAATGAGAATAAACTACATAGAATACTTAGCAGAACGCCTGGCACACAGAAAAAGGTCACCAAATGTCAGCTGTCTCTATTCCCTATTGTAGAGGGTATATATCCAACTCCACAAGGAGTACTAGCAAATTATTAATGTAAAAATTACAAAGGAGGTTAAAGTCAAATCAAATTCATGTTTGACTTCACTGAAATCATTATTGGATCCATCAAGAGACCATTTCTACTGATTTTCTGAATAGTATTATCATCATTAATAGCCAAAGATGCACATTTTGTTCAGAGAGCTTAAGCTATAACAAATTCGTATGTACAGAATCAAAGGCCATAAATATATCAATAAAACATCCAAAGAAATTTAAATGGACTGCAAAATGTTAGAGTACCTAAAGGTTTCTTGATTTCTTTATTGAATCTGTGGCTTGGGAAGACTAGCACCGACATGTTCTTATGATAGTTGCAGAGCTAAAACCTTTTGTAAAGAGCAGTACGTTAGTTAAGGGCTTTGTAATCTAGTGGCATAAAAGGTTGCCTCTAAAAATGGAATAGAGTCCATTCTGAATATAATCAAATAAGACCATTCCTATAGACCTGAGAGAGACAAATACATTGCCAAATACTGAAGCCTGCACTTTAAAGTTGTTCTTGACTTATTCTGGGTCTTGGAAATACTTCTATGTGCCTTAAAGAGAAAGGCAGTGGAAATAGGGTTGTTTCATGGTACACAAGGCTGCCAGAAAGAATATGCTGTTGGGTAAAAACCCTTCAGCCAGCCAGTCTCAGAGCTATGTGTGTGTGTTAGTCGCTGAGTAGTGTCTGCTCCTTGAGACCCCACGGACCATAGTCCGCCAGGCTCCTCTGTCTATGGGATTCTCCGGGCAAGAATGCTGGAGTGGGTTGCCATTTCCTTCTGCAGGGGATCTTCCCAACCTAGGAATTGAACCCGAGTCTCCTGCCTTGTAGGCAGATTCTTTACCATCTGAGCTACCAGGGAAGCCCCTCAGAGCTATGAGGGGCATCTTATGTTTAAAAAAAGAGGGAAAAGTAAATGAGAGAAAGTCAACAAAATTGATAACATTTTTTATGAGCTTCCTTTCTTATGAGAACCCTGCAGAAATTATGAGAATGCTTGGCAAGTCACAGTTAGAAGTTCTAGTTTCTGCCAGATAGCAAACAGGTTATTAAAAAATCTATAGCTCTTGGCACCAAAAAAAAAGGACTTGAGGCATTTCTATAGAAACAAGCATTCTGGCCTTTACAAAACATTTGCGAGAATTAATTAAATCAGTTGATGTGTTGGGAATATTGTATTCAATCAAAGTGTCAAAGATAGTTAATCAGTGAGGAAAGGTGAAATAAATATAGATTATCATCCAAACAGAACCTTAGCAATTATAACCTCAGGGACTTAGAACAGAAATGGTTTCAATAGTAAAAGCCTAAGACTTCATAAACTGAAGAATGCAAAACAATACAGTAGTGATTAGAAAGGATACCGGTACATCTAAATGCCCAGCCAATGTTCTTTCTTAAGCATATTTTGAATTTATCTTATATGAGGAATCAGTTGCATTAATATTTGAATTAGGCTCATTATACTAAATGTAATATGTGCCTTATTGTCTCTAGCTAGATTGGGATTTCTTATTTTTTGCTCCATATCTCAATTTATGGCACATTTATATAAACCACAATTTATTAGGTAGAGCTTCCTAACATTCATACAATTAATATTTCCTAAAGGCAGGAAAAAATGTTAACTGCTGCCTCAAGCATATTATTACTGAAATGTTTACTGAATTTTATTTATTTGCAATTATTATTGGTGTTGTTTTAGTACAGAATTAGTTAAGTTCATTTTAGCATGGTTCTAGCTAATTCATATCTGAAAAGAAAGAGTGTCAAGGAAGAAACCAACTTAAATGAAACCACCCTCCAGCTGTCTACCATGCACCAGCACTAGAAATAGAAAACAGAACTTGATTTTAAAATGAATTCTGGCATGGTTCCCCCTTCTAAAACTTGGCCTAAGATATGATTTGGGGAGTGAGTACACATTTTGCAAAGACAGCAGGTTATTCTGGTATCTAGTGGGTGGATAAAAAACCGCAATCATTTCTAGAGGGGCTTCAACTCAAGAAGGCTGACAGAATGATCCTGTTCTCAATAAACTATGAAAGAAAACAAAGATGACTATATTGGCATTATTATTCACCAGGGAGTGGGGTGGTTGAAGTTGTTAGCAAAGGAAAGCAGTTGTAGAGCTGTAGGTCCCTAGTTAAATCACCTGGAGATTTAAAACTAATTTTTTTTTTAACTCTATTTTTAGAGTTATTGGGCTTAAGTTAAAATCAGTAGTGTTGAGGAGGTAGTGTTAAATAAGTTAAAGCTTCTCCTACAGTTGACTGTTTAAGGAGTCACTGGACTGGATAACCAGATGGGTCAAGAGTTGCCTCTATTATGCATAAATTTATTTCAAAATTAAAAGCACTGATAACAATCTTTCCTCTCCTCCATATCTGATAAGAGAGCTGGTCCTAAGAATTAAACTTATATTTGTGTGCATGCTTACGTGTGTGTGTGTGTGTGTGTGTGTGAAAGAGAAAGGATGTGAACAAGAATCAGAGAGATGGAGAACAAAGGAAAGATGGATACAGATTATGATGGAAATCCCAGGAATAACTGTTGATATTCTTGTTAATCGGATCTAGAAAGGAAGACAGGTAGGAGCCACTGTAGGTGATTATTACACTGTTTGAATGTTTGTCTTTGACACTGTGCACACAATTACATCTGCCTGCAGTGCAGGATACCCAGGTTCAATCCCTGGGTTGGGAAGATCCTCTGGAGAAGGAAATGGCAACCCACTCCAGTTCCCCCTGGAGAATGCCATGGGCAGAGGAACCTGGCAGGCTACAGTCCAAGGGATTGCAAGAGTCGGACACGACCTTGCAACTAAACCGCCACACAATTACATGGGCTTCCCTGGTGGCTCAGCTGGTAAAGAATCTGCCTGAAATGTGAGAGACCTGGGTTCAAACCCTGGGTTGGGAAGAGCCCCTGGAGAAGGGAACAGCTACCCACTCCAGTATTCTGGCCTGGAGAATTCCATTGACTGTATAGTCCATGGGGTCACAAAGAGTTGGACACAACTGAGCGACTTTCACTTTCACTCAATTACATATGTAATTTACATAAACTAGATAAACAACTTTAGAGGATCTGGGCACCATCATTTTTTTCAGTTCAATTATACAAAAAATTGGTTCAGTTTCCCCTGCATCTATCATGTTCAGATAAAAATCCTAGTGAATAAGGGGTTAGGAATAATTACTTAAGCAGAAATAACTGAATGCAGTATTTAGAAGGGTAAAAAAGAAATTTTTTTTTACCCACCTTTAGAAGGGTAAAAAAGAAAATTTGAAAGAAGAAATAACATTTAATTCTGCTCATGATATTTAGTTCAAGCAACATTCATGGATAATGTACAATTTGCCAAGCATCTCATTAAGCCCTGAGGATAGAGAGATGCATAAAATATATCACGCCCTTTATGGAGTTCACAGATGAGGGGCCACAGGGAAAGTTGAACCAATTTCCTGAATGAGATAAGAAATAAAATTATCTGATAGTGAGCTGGTACATGCTGATTCTTTTTTCTTCCCTTTCTTTGTTCTCATGAGAATATCTTAAACATTTAAAAAAAATTTTTTTACTTTGCTCAGTCTTTCATCTCGTTAACAAGTTTTCCACCTTCCTCTTTCTCATGTGTCTGAAGAATATTTAACTTTAGTGTCAAAAAATGAGCACACCCACTGGATATAAGCAATTTCTATTACGATGTTATGCATGGTTTTATGAGCAAATAGATTCATTGATTACATCAATACAATTTAATAAAGATGCCGATCAAGCCATTTCCTACCACTCTCTCTTTTCACTGACTCTCCTTCTTGCTCCACTGTTTATATAACTCCTTAGGGCTCTGTTCTTGACATTGCTTTCCACAACATGCTACTTTCCAGCAGCTGTCCCTTCTTCCCCATGGTAGTGATGACTCCCTTAGCCCAGAGATGCACTGTGATACGTCAGCGTGAAACTGAAAATTAGAAAATCTAACTTACAGCCTCAACACTATCAGGACGTTTTATAAGGTCCTGGGCCAGCCTCCAGCTCCCTCTTCAAACTGTACTCTCTAATCTCTCTCTGGGATAGACTGGGGGTCCTAAAGAGTGTTCTGCTCCCAAAGTTATGATTCAATTCCTCCCCAGTAATAGGCTGGTTACATAGTTGGCCTAATGGATAAGATGGTAAATAACCAAAATAAATTTATTCAGTTTGCTATTACTGAAAGGAAGCTTGTGATGGGCAGTTAATAATTGTTTCAAGAGATCTTAATAGTGAGTCTACAGTTTCATATGTGTTAGCAAATAAAATGTAACCTACTTTAGATACCTGTACTTCCCTGCTCTGTGCTTCTTTCCCCAACCCTCTCAAACCTCTTTGTTTTTAATCTTGGTAAATGTTAATTTTAATCATAGTTACACGAACACCTAATCTAAAAAGCATATTTTGAAAACAGCACTCCAGGGCCTCAACACTCCACACAACCTGAATCTTGATGCCCATTTTATCAATACTATATTTTTCTTGTTATTTCTAATTGGTCAATTTTAGACATTATCTGTTGGCTTCCTTTTATAATTGAGGAAGTTTTTCAATGATACCCTTATCCCAATTTCCTTTCCCTCTAATCTCTCAATGAAGTTACAGCAAAAGAACACAAGATTTCAATTCATCAAATGATCTGTTTTATAACCATGTGACTATTTTTCACTGTTGAGAGAAGTAGCATCTCTTTTTTGTCCATCTTTTAGATTTTCTTGAAGTTAATAAAGACCTCATGTTTCATTTGCTTCATAGTCTGTGGACCATGATTAATTATTTTCAATAGCTCCATCAGCCTCTGAATACATTATCATTTGGTCAAACACTTCAGATAATCTATCAAATTGTCTCCTTCATTTCCATTTTTTCTGGTACTTGATGTTCTCAGGCTCTGAGATTTTATGAGGTTTAGCAGGATGCCTCTATCTTTTCTTTGCACCTGAAATTCAGCTCTTACCGCTTGGTAAGTCAATCCCCCTCTCCAGTGGCTTATCTTACTCCGAAATAGTGAGCAATATTTATGTTCTCCTTTCCTGCTCTTTTTTTTTTTTTTTTTCCAATTTTTGCAATGTTGTGTTGGCTTCCGCCATACAACAACACAAATCAGACATAATCTCCTGCTCTCTTTATCTTTGTCGTTTTATTGGGGGTTTAGAGAGCAGAGAGAAATAATCGTGTTCAAACTTTTCTGTTTAACCAGAAGTCTCCTCTCCTATACTTCTCTGTATTCTCTACTATTTAACAAATTATCCTAAAACCCCAGCTTCTTTATTATATACAGTGGGACTCCTGTGTGAGAAGACTGGGTGAATAAGTGGTTTTAGTCAGAGAGGAAGGTCAGACTTCAAGAATTCAAGAGATGCCCAGGAGGTGGATCCTAAGAGTAGTCAAATGACCTAACGACTTAGAATGAAAGGTGAAGGTGATACAGAGGTCAAGGAAATGAGAGACTAGCAAGTTAGATAAACCATCTCTCCAGGCAAGGGGAAGCAAAACACTGTGGAAGTTTGTTAGAGCAGCAATAGGAAACTAAATACAGGGGATAATACTGATTTTGTTTCCTAATTAGTTGCTTAGCAATGCGTGTGTGTGTGTTGGAGTTGGGGGGGGGGATTGTACAATAGACATGTCAATTTTTTTTCACTATTCACTTCAATAATGCTTCATTTAAAAAGTGTGATCTTTCTGAATCATTACTGATCTGGTTTCTGGGCATTATAAGTTTTTCTCTTTGGTTAGACAGTCTGGAAAAATTACCGATTTTTTTAGGTTTTATGACACTGAGGGAAGTTTCAGTGGCCCACTTAACATGGAGCTAAATTGCTAGTTTGTTCTGAGGTGCTTAATTTTCTCTAAATGGGCAATTTCTGAACCCCTCATTCATAAACTATAGAACTCCTTTGCTTTTGGATTCATTTGCTATAAATTAGTGCCACATTTCCCTATGCCTTGTAAAGAAAGTTAATTCTCCTGTTTATTTCAGTATATAAGATTATGGCCATCAGGCATTTAAAATATTCAGATGAAGGAATTTTAAATTTCAAAAAAAAAAGCAAAAATGGCACAAAATATGCTGACAAACTCAACCTCTAAAAGCCTGAGCTCAGCACACATTTCTTACTGGAAATCAAACACTCCATCTTCTAAAGGATATGTTTACTCTCCATGGCCTCAGAAGAAAACATTACCTCTGCTTATTTCACTGAGCAAAGAAAAGGCTGTGTGAGTTTGCTGACTAATTCACATTTGGACTTGCTGGTTCTGATTCTGCTTTTTAAACCAAGGAACAGCAGTACAGAGCTTAATTTGAAGTTAAAAGCTTTCAAATACAGTAAAGATTCCTGAAGGCATTCTTTTTAAGAAGGCAGATAGTGAAAATTTTAACTGGAAAAGCTGCCCTTGGTCAAAGGAAAGAAGGCTATGAGATTATGAGGAATAGCATGTGTCTTTCCATGTGGAAACACTATTAGGTGAAAGGCCTTGACAGGAGAACTAGCGTGGTCTACATGAGAACACAGGTTGAACATGTAGCAGAGAGGTCTGCCCTAAATATTGAGATGTCAATGCTCTAAATACTGTGTACTCAATCAAGACAAAGATTCTCCTTTCACAGGGGATCCTGTTAAGAGTAAGAGACATCTAGCATCTGAAAGATAAAGGGGGCTACATGGAGTATCTATTTCAAACTGTTGAGATGAGACTCACAGCAACCAATGAACGGATGAAAGCCACACAGAAAGCCACCCACAGCCCACCACGACATTCACAGCACCCCTACTGTTGGTGGGGTGCATCCCTTGGTTGTAACACCTACCCTACACTGTTTTTTCTCCTTCATTCATCCCACACCATCCCTCCTTACTCACAGCAGCCAACATGTCTCCTTGCTCTGGCTTGGATGACCGCGGACTGGGATGGAAGAGTATGGCAGTCACCACACATAACCAGCATGGAGTCCATCAGGCCAGGAAGCACACATTTGCCAGAATATAAAATGATAACTTTCTCTAAGCAGACAAAAAAGTCTTCTTTGAATACAATATAGCCTTATAATAGCCTCTCTCTGGTTATATGGGGTTTTTTCTATGTATACCCACATCTAGCACAGATAGCAAAAAGACATTTTTTTTGTTTTTATCAGGATAATCCTTTTAAGTCAATGATAAAGGAGCTTAGCATTATTCTTATTGTCCTAAGCTTTTTTTTTTTTTGAAAAATCATGATTCTATTGGAATTGGAATGACTTCAGTTTCATTATTGTTAAAACAGAGAATTGCTGCATTTAGATTTTTACTCAGTTTAAAATAAATCTCTTAGGCAAAGTTAGGGAAAATTTTTTGCTAGTAATATAATAAGTATTTTTTTTCCTAAAAGTTAATACATTAATGCTCTTTTCTGAGACATTCAGGGAAGACTTAAAGTACAAAAAAAGCAAAAAAAATATTATTTTACTGAGAGATGATCTATTGACAATAATTTTTTCCCCCCTAATCATTTCCTAAAAGTCCATGACTTATCACCTCATACCAGGAAGCATCTTTACTTAAAGAAGCTAATCAATAGTCTGGTTGACTCCATATACTTCTTCAAATTACAAATTAGTAACTGTCCCAGGTGACGCTAATGGTAAAGAAACCACTTGCCAATGCAGGAGACCTAAGAGATGAGGGTTCCTAGGTCGGGAAGATCACCTGGAGGAGGGAATGGCAACCTACTCAGTATTCTCACCTGGAGAATCCCATGGACAGAGGAGCCTGGTGGGCTACAGTCCACAGGGTTGCAAAGAGTTGGACACGACTGAGGCAACTTAGCACGCACACATGCACAATCACTTTGAACATGAATACACACAACACTGTATGAAGTTCAGCTATTTGCAGTATAACATTCCACGTCTTTTTGTTACCAAATATCAAATATGACCCATGTAAGTTTCATTACTAGCTATCCAAACTTAGTTATCAATAGTTTCTATAACTTTCATGTCTAATATGAAAAATACTTATGAATTTAGCACCATATACTAGGATTAGCTGACAAAGGTCTGTCTAGTAAAAGCTATGGTTTTTCCAGTAGTCATGTATGGATGTGAGAGTTGGACTATAAAGAAAAATGAACATCAAAGAATTGATGCTTTTGAACTGTGGTGTTGGAGAAGACTCTTGAGAGTCCCTTGGACTGCAAGGAGATCCAACCAGTCCATCCTAAAGGAGATCAGTCCTGGGTGTTCATTGGAAGGACTGATGCTGAAGTTGAAACTCCAATACTTTGGCCATCTGATGCGAAGAACTGACTCATTGGAAAAGACCCTGATGCTGGGAAAGATTGAAGGCAGGAAGAGGAGAGGACAACAGAGGATGAGATGATTGGATGGCATCACTGACTCGATGGACATGAGTTTGAACAAGCTCTGGGAGTTTGTGATGGACAGAGGCCTGGCGTGCTGCAGTCCATGGGGCCGCAAAGAGTCAGACACAACTGAGCGACTGAACTGATTAGGATTATCTAAGCTTTAAAATTTAGAATTTGGTAACCCACTCCAGTATCCTTGCCTGGAGAATCCCAGGGATGGAGGAGCCTGGTTGGCTGCCATCTATGGGGTCGCACAGAGTTGGACACGACTGACGCAACTTAGCAGTAGCAACAATCATTTTTATCATTGCTCTAAAATGTTGTTTATAAGTATTTTCAAGAGCTTACATGGCTGCTTCTCAGTCTATTTTCTTACTGCCCACCCCCCCAAATACGTACATTGAATATATACACACACACATACACACACACCTCGAATCATCTATTTGCCACCTTCATGTAAACCACTAAAAGCAGAGGACATCTGTTTTATAGATCAGTCTTCAATTCTAGCTCATCACCCTGTCCTCTAGTTTATTGAAAAGATATGTCATAGAAACATTGTTTATTTCCTCAAATTAGTTGAAAACGTTAGTGCTTCCTTTAACCCAATATTATTTGGATCAGCACTCTAAGCCTTGTCTAGAGGCCTTGTCATTTCTCTAGGAGTTCTTCACAATCTGAAATCAAACAGTTAGATAAGTTATCATCTAGTCAGGAAGTTAACAATTCAGTTCTCTGGTTGGTGATTTGATTTAATCTAAAAGACATTTATTGAGTATCTGGTTATGATTCAAACACTCTCCCAGGTTATAAAGAGGATAATATAATGGATAAGACATTTTAATTTGCACTAACTCTTCAGTAAAATACCAAGACATATCTTTACCCCTATCTTATTCTTTATACCAAAATAAATTCAAGGTAGACCACAGATGGGGAAAACAAAAACAAAACAAACAACAGACAAAACTATCAGTCTGGTTTGCTGGCCATCTGAAAGCTCTACAGGAAAGTTAGGATAGTTTTAATAAATATTAGAGCATATTACAGGTAGAATTATGCCCCCCTTCAAATTCATATGCTGAAGTTCTAACCCCCAGTATGTCACAATGTGACCTGATTTGGAAATAAAGTCTTCACACATATAATCAGTTAAGCTAGGATGAGGTCATACTAGAGTAGGATTGGCCCCTAATCCAGTATGACTGGTATCCTTACAAGAGAATTTTGGAAATAGAAGACACACAGGGAGAACACCACGTGAAGACTGGAGGTGTGTGCTGCCATAATTCAATGAACTCCCAGAAGCTAGGACAGAGGCATGGAAGAGATTCTTCCCTAGCACCTTCAGAGAGGGCACAACCTTGCTGACACCTGGATTTCAGACTTCTGGGCTCCAGAACTGAGAGACAATATGTTTCTGCTGCTCACACCACTCAGTTTGTGGACACTTGTTATGCCACTCCTAGTAAACTACTGCAACCAAGCAAAACCCTGCAGCTCCTCCTCACCCAGTACAAAAGCCCTTCCACATCTCCTGCCTCTTGTTTATAGGAAAGCTGAAGTCTCCCAGGCCTTCTGGAGTCGCAAAAGAGCTGATGCAAGCAATTAATGATTAGGACAATAGAGCCACAGACTTACTGTCTGACGCACATTCTGAGTCATTTTACCGATACCATAACTGCCACCAAGGGAAAAGACTCTCTGCATAATAACCAGACTGCAGCCATAACATGAACTGCTTCATCTTGAGCAATACTGAATCTACGGCTAACACGATTCCAAGAACTGGCCTTAAGAGAAGGGGGTTAACACTACTGCTTATAACATACAATATCTTTGTGGATATCAAAATAATTGCAGCTTACTCTGCCTGTATATGTAAACAGACAACTATAACTATCAACAAAGAGATGCTACAGACCCATGTTGACAACTTCCACTCGAAGAATATAGTGCCCTATGTCAGCAAAAAGAAGCTACAGAAGATGAACTTTCATCAAAATGGAATGATATCCAGACATGAAGGGATTTGTAAGCAGCTTTTGGCAGGAAGGAGCTCCCTGAAGAGGCCCCTTCTGTCTTGTCACTAACCTAAAACCTAGCATCCTATGCTCTACTCATATCTGTCCCAGCACACCTTTCAAATCTTGTGATCACATGACAAGATCTGCATGTCTGCATAATCTGTTGGTTTATCCCATAAATCAAATAAGTAAAAATGAATATGTGATTAACAGATGACCGGCTCTCTTTCCTCGCTTCCCCTTCAGTAATCTTTCAAACAAAACAATGTGAACAAGATAGCATCTAAAGGAAAGTCACAAGAAGTCAACAAGCCTGCACACAAGCCCACACACAGCAGGGGCTGGAGATGACTCTTCCCCCAACCTCCATCTCGATGATTAACTGAGATTACTTTCCTTTTTCCCTTTAAAAACTTTATTGGGAAAACTTTTGGAGGTGGTTTTTGGAGGACACTGAGCCTACCATCTCCTCAGACGGCCAACATTTTGATTAAATCTGACTTTCTTTTCTACCAACATTGCCTCTCTTGAATACTGATTTTTAAATGGCAAGCAGCCGGACCTGATTCAGTAACATTAATACAGAATGGGAAAAGTCACTCTAAGGAAATATAAAAACAAAGAACCATAAAAATCATTGATAATATTAAGTGGATAATTTTTTAAAAATTGTATGGCAAAGAAAAACAAAACAAACCAGTGTTAAGTGTTAATCACACAGTCATGTCCGACTCTTCGCAACCCCATGGACTATAGCCCTCCAGGCTCCTCTGTACATGGACTTCTCCAGGCAAGAATACCGGAATGGGTTGCCATTTCTTCTCCAGGGGATCTTCAAAACCCAGGGACTGAACCCGGGTCTCCTGCACTGCAGGCAAATTCTTCATCATTTAGGCCACTAGGGAGGCCACCAAAAACCAAACCAGAATATAAAGGAAAAAACTTCCCATTCTGGAACTTCAACTGAGGGCCCAAAGCTGAGGAAAATAATCAGTCAATGCAGGACCTAAAAAGGGGCTGGCAAGATTAGTCCATCCTCCCCAACAGTCTATATAAGCAAGGGATGAGAGAGAATACAGGGTGACAATGGGTTCTTTAGAGGTCAAAGAGAAGGCTGTCAGAATGCTATGAAATTTCCTTGGTCCCTGACATAGATGGAATGAGAGAGGCTTCGGAAAATACCTAACGAAGAGCAACCTGGGTCTCCTAGGGCTTGGGGAACACAGGGAATTTTTCTTTGAAATGACCCCAAGGGCAAGTGACTGATGGGACCAAGGTGCCTGGCAGAGCAAAGAGCCAAGCTATGCCAGGAAAAGGTGTGGACATAGGGCCAATCCCTTGGGGCAAATGGGAACTGGTAAAGGGGCAATTTTTAAGCTGAATGAAAAGAAATCTAGTCCAAGAAAAACCACCTGGAGGAGAAAGTGAATGCCAGCAGAGGGGCCACCAAAGTAGGAAACTAGAAGGCTGAATAAGGATGACTGAGAGTTTAGAAGATACCTTCATCTAAGATCACCATGAGGAATTTTTTTTACCGGAAATCCTAAACTTTACGTGAGCAAATTCAGTGATCTGTGTCACCCTGGTGGTAAGTGGTACTGATTTGGGTTTTGATATTTTCTTTTGGTAGTCATTTGCTTAAAAGGCTGAGAAAAAATAGGCAGACAATGGCCTCTGGGAAAAGATGCTGATGGGTGCTGGAAAGCACATTTCCTTTCCATTTCAGAGTAACTGTGACTCCTATTTGCTGAGCTTGAATGCCTGCCATGTGTGGAAATGCAGCACTTGCAAGGCTTTCTGCAGAAAAGAAAATTTAAACAGCAGATGGGAGAAAGAAACAGAAAACTTAAATTGTGGGATATGGAAAGTTTAAAATGTATCTGACAAAAGGAATCTTAAAAAGTGTTTAATGAAAATTGTGATTACAGAGATGGTAGTTAAGCAAGGGTATAGCCAAGGTGGTATTGGCAAAGTTGAAGAAAATTAGATTTTGAGGAAAAAAGATGTTTCTCTTTTTAAGAGATATTTAATTTCATCTGAACTTTAGTCTCAAAGAGCCTAAATGAATGGGATATGTTTGGTTACCAGTCATTAGAGTCTTTGAGAATGGGGTATAAGATGTACACAAAGTCATTGTCATGGAGAAGTCTGTAGAAAAAACATACTGAGTTAAGATGGCTTTGGGTTGAAGGAAACCTTGGTTGGGGTGAACATAGAAAGCTACTCCAAATGATAGACACACACAAGACATGGTTGCTAGAGTCTGGTCTTGTTGTTGTTTAGTCACTAAGTTGTGTCATTCTTTGGGAGTCCATGGACTATAGCCCACCAGGCTCCTCTGTCCATGGGATCTACCAAGCAAGAATACTGGAGTAGGCTGCTGTTTCCTTCTCCAGTGTATCTTCCCAACCCAGGGATAGAACCCACATTTCCTGTTTGGCAGGTGGATTCTTTACCACTGAGCCACCTGGGAGGTCTGAGGTCTGGGAACTCAACTTGAAAACCTCAATACCATCCCAAAGGTGCTAGATTTACCATTAGGTCTGAGGAATGCACTCAGAGGAATCTTCTGAGACCCTGCAAAATAAAGGGAAGTTCATAAAGTCACGATGCCTTGGTTGTTTACAATGTGATCCAAGAGCATTAGACTTCAGGTTGGGAAAGGTTTATATTTTTATTCAGATATTTCATCTCAGTACTTACCCTAATTTTAAAGAGAGTTCAAATTTCCAAAGACGAACCAAAAAAGTCATAACAACTTTAACATCTTACGGAAAACCAGAATGAGTTTTGGGTCAAATCAATACTTCATATCTTTACCTTCTTTGGTGTCTTAGGTTTTTAACATACTTTCACATTTTCTAACACATTGTAACCTATAGAAAAGATTTCTATGCATTTAAAATACAATACATTATTCAGTGTGAAGCATCATAACATGAGTGTTGAACTTCACACTATGGGACACTGAATTACAGTATTAAATATTGCATAACTGTATTACATGGACCATACAAGCTCCTGTACCATCTCCATTTATAGTCTGGTAGATCTTTTTGATTGCCATCCATACATTTTTCACATAGATTGAGCATAAAACATGATTTCTTGGCATTAGGCACCATTTCCCACTGCTTTCTCTTGTGTAAGAAAAAGACTCTCTAACCAGCAGATAGATTCCTTATAGAACAGTCAATCAAATCTATGGCTGATTCATATCAATGTATGACAAAACCCACTGAAATGTTGTGAAGTAATGAGCCTCCAACTAATAAAAAAAATAAATAAATAAAAAATAAATAAAAAAAAAAATCTAGGACTCACCATATTTACTGAAAAACACATTAATATATGTTTTAAAGAGACAAAGCAACAGACCAAGTTCGAAAGACGTTTCCTGGAGAATGAGAAAAATAATGTCCTGAGGTCTAAACTTAATATTCACAGGAGTGATTCACACAGAATAAATGTACTCATTGTTCTCTCTGATAATAACATCATATCCATGGAATAAACTCAATTCTGATCCTACGATACTGTTTCAAAATTCTCTGTCTAGATTCTTTCAAATATTTATTATGAGTGAGACTTTATTCTGGAAAAATACCAACACTCTGCATCTTTTCAAAATTACTAATTTATTGCCTATTCTGCAATTTGCCTGTACTGTCACTGACCTGTTCTTTAATCCACTAAATACACTTTAATAATTCATTGATCTATGTCATTTGTGTCTAGAAAATAATTTCTATATATTATATTTATATGATTATATATTTATTTTGATTATATATTTATTTGATTTATTTATTTATTTATTTATATTTGATTATATATATTATGTACATAATCAATTATTATGTGTATTTGCCAGTGCTGGAGAGAGTATCTAGGTTTTATGGTAGGAGTTATGACCTCTTGTTGCATTAACTGTGAATGCCTCTGAGTCATTATAGACACAATCAGCTTGTATATCACTTTGGATATCACCAAAACAAATAAACAAAAAGAATCTGAACATAATTAAAAATCACTGATCATCTTGGTTTGGAAATATAAGGATCAAATTTCAATCCAAAGTCCTCTTCCCACCACACACTCCAACCATGTATGTAACTGAAATTTCAAGAGGCAACATAGGACAGTGAAAAGAATCTGCTTTAAAATAAGATATCCCTGGGCCAATTCCTATGAAACGTGTATTTTTTTTTTTAGTTTTAATCTATATAAAATGAAAATAGAACTACTTTATGGGATTAATACACACATATTAATGGGAGATAATACACACATAACCAGTTTGTTGAGAAGAAAGGAACCAAATGCACTTCCCTGGTACCAACTTCCAAACTGGACGAGGCTGGATGGAGGGAGAAACTCTAACCTGGATGAATGTTTTGTTCAAGATTAGGTTGAACTTTCCAATACCTGAAAGTGATACTACCCTAATACCTAACACTAATGAGAGAATTTATGGAATATTCCATAAATAGTTCCATACAAAATATTCTACAGGACAGGGAAAGGCTCAGAACATTTTTTTTTCCCATTTATTTTTATTAGTTGGAGGCTAATTACTTTACAATATTGTAGTGGTTTTTGTCATACATTGACATAAATCAGCCATGGATTTACATGTATTCCCAGTCCCGATCCCACCCCCCCCCCCCCACCTCCCTCTCCACCCGATTCCTCTGGGTCTTCCCAGTGCACCAGGCCCGAGCACTTGTCTCATGCATCCAGCCTGGGCTGGTGATCTGTTTCACTCTAGACAATATACATGTTTTGATGCTGTCAGAACATGTTTTAAGGGGATTGTAGGTTCTATCAAGTCCAATCTATTCACTAAATAGTTTTCTCAGTGTAAAGCACCTTGTTGTTTAGTGGCTCAGTTATGTCTGACTCTGCGACCCCATGGACTACAGCACACCAGGCTTCCCTGTCCTTCACCAGCTCCTGGAGTTTGCTCAAACTCATGTCCATTGAGTCAGTGATGACATCCAACCATCTCATCCTCTGTCATCCCCTTCTCCTCTTGCCCTCAATCTTTCCCAGTATAAGAGTCTTTTTCAATGAGTCAGCTCTTCGCCAGAGCTTCAGTTTCATCACCAGTCCTTCCAATGAATATTCAGGGTTGATTTTCTTTAGGATTTACTGGATTGATCTCCTTGCTGTCCAAGGGACTCTCAAGTGTCTTCTCCAATGCCACAGTTCAAAAGCATCAATTCTTTGGCGCTCAGCCTTCTTTATGGTTCAACTCTCACATCCACACATGACTACTGGAAAAACCATAGCTTTGACTATATGGACCTTTGTCGTCAGAGTAATGTCTCTGCTTTTTAATACACTGTCTAGGCTTGTTTACTCAAGAAAATACTCTTAAAAGTTTTCTATTATAATATACAGTAATCTTGCTGACTCCAAACTTCTCCTCACCTCAAATAACCCAACTCTAAGAACCTAATACGTTTACTAAAATTAAGGGAGGAGAAATGGGGGAGGATGTGGCAATCCACTCCTGTATTCTTGCCTGGAGAATCTCATGAATAGAAAAGCCTGGCAGGCTACAGTCCATAGAGTCACACAGAGTCAGACATGACTGAAGCAACTTATCACACACACACTAACACATTATACATTCTTGAAAAATTCTTAGTGATATTACTTAGAATAAAAAAGTTTGGAACTGAATAACTGAATGGGAGTAGAGTCCAACATAAAACAATCATTATATATATAGTTTCATCTTTTACTAGCATATAAATGTGTCCAGCGAGGGATAAGAGAACAATAGGGCTTTACCAGAAACTAAGTGAGTTGTATATTCTCAGAGCATACATCAACTAATAAGAAAGCTACAGGATAAAACAGAAGTTCTACAAGAAGAAACAAGAATGATATACAATAGGGTCATGTTTCCCAGAGTTTGATTCCTTACACGTTTTCAGTCTCAAGACCATGGAATATTGGAGATGGGCATGACCTTTGAGAAACATCCATTCCAATATCCTGTTTGACAGGTGAGGAAACTGAGGCTCAAGGAGTAACTTGGCAAATTAAAGGTGCAACTTAGAGAACATAGGACTCCTGACTCCTAATCCAAATGCTGTTTTCACTCTGTCCCATTATCCTGAAAACAATGGCACATTGTACTTTTAACACATTTTATTTTAATTTGCAGCCTCATCTGAAAGCTCTATAGCAACACATATTAAAAGTATCTTCACTGTGGAGTTCTGGTATTATGGCACCTAATCATCTACCAAGCTGAAAAGATGAGTAATGAGCCACTGGTAAGTATGTAAACAATTCCTAGTTAACAGAAACATTATTTCTACAACCTTTATTTGTATCATGCCATGCTTTAATGTATTATAATTTCACTTAATTTCTTAGCCTTCTCCTGGTGAAAATAGTATGTGCTCAGTATTTCTGAAAATAGCTATATTTCACTAAGAAGCCCACTTTCCAGGCAGCACTAGTGGTAAAGAATCCATATACCAATGAAGGAGACACAAGATGCAGGTTCAGTCCCTGGGTTGGAAAGATCCTCTGGAGTAGGAAATGGCAACCTGCTCCAGTATTCTTGCCTGGAAAATTCTATGAACAGAGAAGCCTGGCGGGCTCCAGTCCATGGGGCCGCAGAGAGTTGGACACGACTGAACTACTAAGCAGCAGCTGTGGCCTATTTCTTATGGAAATAAACTTACAAAGATTTTGGATATCAGCACACATAATAGCAGATGAAAAGTGAAACCTCAATTAAATTTGAATCACACAAACTACAAACAAAACTCTTTAGGGTAAATCACATTTTATTTTGAAACTATATCCAGTTAGTGATCTCATGTTCACGGTCAAAGTGCTGACATGAAGAAAAGGTGAAGAGGTTCATGAAAAGCGAATGTGCTTGAGAAGAGAATAAATTATGTCAACTGTTTTAGGGGTGCAATACCAAAGTATGCAAATTCTGGTTAAAGGTCAAAAGTCTGGGAAAATATGCTGGGAAATAAGCAAGTTACTCTAGAAAGTCTAACTAGAAACACTTCATTGTTTTACTCCAAAAGTAAGGTCACCACACAGGCTTCCCTGGCAAAGAATCTGCCTGCAATGCAGGAGACTCTGGTTCAGTTACAGGGGCTTTCCTGGTGGCTCAGACAGTAAAGAATCTGCCTGCAATATGGGAGACCTGGGTTTGATCCTTGTGTTGGGAAGATCCCCTAGAGGAGGGCAAGGCAACCTGCTCCAGTATTCTTCCCTGGAGAATCCCCATGGACAGGGGAACCTGGTGGGCTACAGTCCATGGGGTCGCAAAGAGTCAGACATGACTGAGTGACCAAGCACACACACGCACAAGGGCATCAGGCACGCTGGTTCATGCTGCCACTTGTTGACTGTGACCTTGACCAAGTTATTTAACTGTCCTGATATATAGTATATTCATCTTTCAATGGGGGATGATAAAAGTACCTAAAATATAAGGCTGTTGTAAGAGTTAAATTTTTAAGCATTAAGAATAGTGCCTGGCATGAGTCAGTGTCAGGCTTTTGGTTATTATTATTATTATCTTCAGCAAAGGAAACAGCAGACAGTCAGCCAGCAGCAGCCCACTGTCGATCAGTCAGGAGGAAAAGAAGGTGCACTGCAGAGGGACCTGAGAGATAAGTGATTCAGTCACTTGGAGGAAACAGCCAGGGAGGTTGCGACTTGCTGAAACAGAAGCAAGAGTCACGCTCTCCTCCATTCAGAAGTCCTCCTGCAAAATGTATGGTGGCCAAAGTGTAAGCATGAGTGTGTTAGATGTCATTCCATATTGACTATGTAGACATGGCAGCCGGAATGCACTCTGTGAATCATTGAGGGCGAAGTTGGACTGAGTCAGTAGTGGAAATGAGACAAGATCTGGTTTTGACCATGATGTTGGCTAGGTTGTACATGTAACCAACAAAATTAAAATGCCCCAGCTGTCACACAAAGCAGGCATAAGGCTTCCGCTTAACTTACTTTCGCATAGTTACACATCAGGCATAGAGTTTAAACAAATAACTGCAATTCTACAGTATATAGATTTTTAAGGTGACAAATACATAATGTGTCTTTGATAACATTTCCAGATTTTTAGGCATATTTTTACGGGCTCCTTAACTTTTCTGATGTTGGAAATGAATAATTACATAACTCTGCTTTGAAATTTGGCAGATCTTTAAGAGCTGTTTGGCAAACTTAGAACATTATCACATTCAGCACAGCCCAGGAAATCCAAAATCACCAAAAAGGGAAAGACAGTGGAATAGAAATGTGTCTTTTCCATAGATGCTGAGAACAAATCACTTCTGTTGTTTAGCAATTTTTTTCCCTCAAATTATATCTGAGCCAAGGCTTTAGAAAATGTTTTTAATCCATCCTTTGGGAACATTTTTATTTTAAAGAGTGTATGTAGGCTTAGAATAGGGGGCATTATCACAGGCCTTCCCAAAGGGTCACGAGTAGGTACCAGGGGGTGTCCTGGCCTCTGAAATTGTACATTGTTTGGATATGTCCGTGATAGTAAAGCTGCTGGGAGAGGAGAAGATCGTAACTGCCATCAGATTCTCAAAAGATTTTTATAATTCCCCCATTATCCTCCTCAAAATAAATAAACAAACCAGTCTGGAGAATACTGAGAGAGGTATAAAATGATTAGTGGTTGTGTGCATTAATGAGGAACATTCATGCAGATGGTGTAAATGGCTGCGTGTCATCACTTCTCCAAATTCTCAAACAGAAGAGGGTGGAGGCCAAAAGAGATAATACTCTTCAGAAATCTCCAAATCGTCACATGGAAAAAGCATTGGTAAGTGGAAAAATGTGAAGAGTTGATATTTATGAGAACTGAAGGATGAGGTTCTGGTTGACTTGACCTTGGTCTTGCCCATATGACCACTATTTAGGATCACGGCATCCTCTAGAGCAGGGTCAAAAAGGGATCACGCTTACACAATTCATTCATTTGATCTTTTTAACACTGTGGAGTTAATTTTGTTAGGTCTATTTTGTAAATGAGCAAACCAAATCACAGCAAGGACAAGTGACTTGCCTGAGATCGATGTAAGGACTAGTTATCAACTGAACTGGCATGTGACCCAGACATTCTGATTCCTGAGCTAGTGCACCTAACACAGAGGTCCCCCTGCCTCAAGGAGGCCAGACCTGACCAGGAACCTGAATTTATTACCATCACTGTTACTTGTGCCACAAATTTGGGGCTGAGGGAGCTTATTAGGAAGCAGACCAGATGTGAGCTGAGCCTCCCCCCATGCAGATTTCACCCCCACCCACCTTTTAGCAGCCTCTAGGTGTGGCGTGCTGTGACCTGGGGAGCAGGCTCTTAGAACACAGTGTCGTGTCTCAGGAGTGGGATTTTCTCTGATTCTATCAAGGGGAATTGATACCATATGTCACCATGCTGGGGATGGAGATTTGATTTCAACAACAAAGGACACATTTGAAAGTCATCAGTTGTTTAAGCCTATAGCTAAAAACAGACACACGTGTACTGGGACTTAGAATGTGAAAAACTATCGGGGAATCTTTCACAGGAGGCCATGGGAGACCAGAAAGAACCTTAAACTAAGAATTAGGAGCCTCTAATTCTAGTTCTGGTTTAGATACTAGCAGGAATGGTTTCTGTTTCTCAGTTACAGTGTTTTCACTTATGAAAGGGTATATTAAACTAGATACCCTGAGGTCTTTATTGGAAGGACTGATGCTGAAGCTGAAACTCCAATACTTTGGCCACCTGATGCAAAGAACTGACTCATTTGAAAAGACCCTGATGCTTGGAAAGATTGAAGGTGGGGGAGAAAGAGATGGCAGAGGATGAGATGGTTGGATGGCATCACCAACTCAATGGACATGAGTTTGAGTAAGCTCTGGGAGTTGGTGATGGACAGGGAGGCCTGGTGTGCTGCAGTCCGTGGAGTCGCAAAGAGTTGGACACGACTGAACAACGGAACTGAACTGAACTGATGATTTGACCCTGCTGTGTGTCATGACTGTGTACTTCATGTGGATTTAGAAGGTATGATTTTTAAATTTGTGTCATCCTCTCCATATAGGAGACAAGGTTGTGGGATTCATTAGAACCAATAGTTGAGTTAAATAATGATTTTGTGGAATACTCAAGTGCCAAAGAAATTTCAGTCATTTTTAGGTTAAGTAGAGTTCCAGATTGATATCAAAAGTTAATTTAAAACTAGACTCTCAATTTGTCTCCCAGGCTCCTAACCTCCCACCCCTATATCCAAGCTTCAAAATAAATTCTAGACAGTGTGAACCATTTCTTTACAAGCTAATTTTTCCCTTTATCTCTGAGGTTCAGGTCAATTTGTTCCATTTAGGCTTCTAATCACTTTTCTCTGAAGAGGAAAGGAAGAAACACAACTTAGCATGACAGGCTTTTAAGGTAGGCAACTGGAATAAAAAAAAAAAACTAATGAAATGTCTGTGCCACTGGGATATAATATTAATTTCAGGATGTGCATGGATAATTTATATTATATACTGGCAGTATCTGCAATGGGGCCATTTCTACTCAAGCCAAAGACTCTCCATAGTCTATGTTCATGGTACGAGAGTCAAAACTGTTTCACTTAAGAGAAGTTCACCTGGTTTGAGCCCAGTGGGAGGTAGAGATTGATTATCACAAGTCACATGTCACATATATAATATACATAGGATAATATCACAATAAAGCAGGTGTCAGGGGACTATCATAGGACTTAAGCCAGGTTAAAATAAATAAGACTCACATTTACCCAAGTAGATTACACTGGCGTTATTAAGTGTGCATTTTTTTTCTTAATGCTATTGATTCTCCTTAAAAACTTTTGGTAAAATGCATCAATATACCTCATGGGGCTGCTATGAAGATCAAATTATATAATACATACACAACTCTTAGAAAGTATCTGGCATACACATGTAGTAAATTCTCAAAAAATGATTCTCATTTCATCTGTTAGGAGTGTTGTCTCTATATAACAGATATGCCAAAGCAGCTGCTTAAGGAAATCCTATCCTTACACAGTAGAAATCAGGGACAGATAGCCCAGTGCTGATAAGGAAGCTCCAGGACTCCATCAAGGTCCCAGATCCTTCCATCTTTCCATTTGGCTTCTGTTCTAATGCTTACAAAGATGGGTCCTACACCTCCAAGCCTCACCACCACATCCTAGAAAAGGAGGAAGAAGACAGGAAAAAGAGCACAATCGCAGCTCTATCTGTCCTTATGTGTGTTAGCTGCTCAATGATGTTTGACCTTGCAGCCCCATGGACTGTTGTCTGCCAGGCTCCTCTGCCATGGAATTTTCCAGGCAAGAACACTGGAGTGGGCTGCCATTACCTTCTCCAGGAGATCTTCTCGACCCAGGGACTAAACCTGGGTCTTGTGCATTGCAGGCAGATTGTTTACTTTCTAAGCCACAAGGGAAGCCCTTTTAAAGATGCTGTGTGTCGATTAGTATCTATCCTTTCATTTCGTTAAACCAGGGAAACAACAGGATTCCTGGAAGCTTGCCTAGAAGACTTCTGCTCACATCCCTCTCTCTCTAGAACTCAGCCAGGTGTATCCACCTGGCTGTAAAGGAAGTTGAGAAACCAAATGTTATATTTGGACACTTGCTACACTCAATAAAGCCTGTCCTCCATGGCAAGGGCCATCGATAGTGTATAAAACTAATTCCATTTGTCCCCAGTTGACATTATATTGTGTTGGTATGGAGGTGGGTGAAGAGATACTGGGAAAGCAAACAGGAGGGTATTAACCCCACCATAGAGCTGCCAGAACTTACACAGGACTGGGAAACAGACTCTTGGAGGGCACAAACAGAACCTTGTGCACCAGGACCCAGGAGTAAGGAGCAGTGACCCCACAGGAGACCGACTCAGCCTTGAGAGAGTGGACACTCCTGTGAGTGTCCAGGAGTCTCCAGTGGAGGCGTGGGTCGGTGGTGGCCTGCTGCAGGGTTGGGGGCACTGAGTGTAGCAGGACATGCATGGGACCTTTTGAAGGAGGTCACCATTACCTTCATTACCTCCATCATAGTTTGGCCCCAGGTAAATAGCAGGGAGGGAACACAGTTCCACCCATCAACAGGAAATTGGATTAAAGATTTACTGAGCATGGCCCCGCCCATCAGAACAAGACCCAGTTTCCCCCTCAGTCAGTCTCTCCCATCAGGAAGCTTCCATAAGCCTCTTATCCTTCTCCATCAGAGGGCAGACAGACTGAAAACCACAATCACAGGAAACTAACCAATCTAATCACATGGACCACAGCCGTGTCTAACTCAGTGAAACTATGACCCATGCCCTGATGGGTTATGGTGGAGAGTTCTGACAAAATATGGTCCATTGGAGAAGGGAATGACAAACCACTTCAGTATTCTTGCCTTGACCCCACGGATAGTATGAAAAGGCAAAAAGATAGGACACTGAAAGATAAATTCCCCAGGTCAGTAGGTGCCCAATATGCTACTAGAGATCAGTGGAGAAATAACTCCAGAAAGAATGGAGAGACAGCACCAAAGCAAAAACAACACCCAGTTGTGGATATGACTGGTGATGGAAGCAAGGTCCGATGCTGTAAAGAGCAATATTGCATAGGAACCTGGAATGTTAGGTCCATGAATCAAGGCAAATTGGAAGTGGTCAAACAGGAGATGGTAAGAGTGAATGTCAACATTTTAGGAATCAGTGAACTAAAATGGACTGGAATGGGTGAATTTAACTCAGATGACCATTATATCTACTACTGTGGGCAAGAATCGTTAGAAGAAATGGAGTAGTCATCATAGCCAACAAAAGAGTTTGAAGTGCAGTAAGTACTTGGATGCAATCTCAAAAAGGACAGAATGATCTCTGTTCATTTCCAAGGCAAACCATTCAATATCATGGTAATGCAACTCTATGCCCTGATCAGTAATGCTGAAGAAGCTGAAGTTGAACGGTTCTAGGAAGACCTACAAGACCTTCTAGAACTAACATCCAAAAAAGATGTCCTTTTCATTATAGGGGACTGGAATGCAAAAGTAAGAAGTCAAGAAACACCTGGAGTAACAGGCAAATTTGGCGTTGGAGTACAGAATGAAGCAAGGCAAAGTCTAATAGAGTTTTGCCAAGAGAATGTACTGGTCATAGAAAATACCCTCTTCCAATAATTCAAGAGAAGACACTACACATGGACATCACCAGACAGTCAACACCGAAATCAGACTGATTATATTATTTGCAGCCAAAGATGGAGAAGCTCTATACAGACAGCAAAAACAAGACCGGGAACTGACTGTGGCTCAGATCATGAACTCCTTATTGCCAAATTCAGACTTAAATTGAAAACAGTAGGGAAAACCACAAGACCATTCAGGTATGACCTAAATCAAATCCCTTACGATTATACAATGGAAGTGAGAAATAGATTTAAGGGACTAGATCTGATACAGAGAGTGCCTGATGAACTATGGACAGAGGTTCGTGACATTGTACAGGAGGCAGGGATCAAAACCATCCCCAAGAAAAAGAAATACAAAAAAGCAAAATGGCTGTCTGAGGAGGCCTTACAAATAACTATGAAAAGAAGAGAAGCAAAAAGCAAAGGAAGGAGAAAAGGAAAGATATACCCATTTGAATGCAGAGTTCCAAAGAATAGCCAGGAGAGATAAGAAAGCCCTCCTCAGTGATCAGTGCAATGAAATAGAGCAAAACAGCAGAATGGGAAAGATTAGAGATCTCTTCAGGAAAAATAGGGATTCCAAGGGAACATTTCATGCAAAGATGGGCACAATAAAGGATAGAAATTGTATGGACCTAAGGGAAGCAGAAGATATTAAGAAGAGGTGGCAAGAGTACACAGAAGAACTGTACAAAAAAGATCTTCATGATGCAGATAATCACGATGGTGTGATCACTCACCTAGAGCCAGACATCCTGGAATGTGAAGTCAAGTGGGCCTTAGGAAGCATCACTATGAACAAAGCTAGTAGAGGTGATGGAATTCCAGTTGAGCTATTTCAAATCCTGAAAGATGATGCTGTGAAAGTGTTACACTCAATATGCTAGCAGATTTGGATAACTCAGCAGTGGCCACAGGACTGGAAAAGGTCAGTTTTCATTCCAATCCCAAAGAAAGGCAATGCCAAAGAATGCTCAAACTATTGCACAATTGTACTCATCTACATGCTAGTAAAGTAATGCTCAAAACTCTCCAAGGCAGACTTCAACAAAATGTGAACTGTGAACTTCCAGATGTTCAAGCTGGATTTAGAAAAGGCAGAGGAACCAGAGATCAAATTGCCAATATCTGCTGGATCATCAAAAAAGCAAGAGAGTTCCAGAAAAACATCTACTTCTGCTTTATTGACTATGCCAAAGCCTTTGACTGTGTGGATCACAATAAACTGTGGAAAATTCTGAAAGAGATGGGAATACCAGACTACCTGACCTGCCTCTTGAGAAATCTGTATGCAGGTCAGGAAGCAACAGTTAGAACTCGACATGGAACAACAGACTGGTTCCAAATCGGGAAAGTAGTACGTCAAGGCTGTATATTGTCACCCTGCTTATTTAACTTATATGCAGAGTACAGCATGTGCAATGCAAAGCTGGATGAAGCACAAGCTGGAATCAAGATTGCTGGGAGAAATATCTGTAACATCAGATATGCAGATGACACCACCCTATTGCAGAAAGCAAAGAAGAACTAAAAAGCCTCTTGATGAAAGTGAAAGAGGAGAGTGAAAAAGCTGGCTTAAAGCTCAACATTCAGAAAACTAAGATCATGGCATGCAGTCCCACCAATTCATGCCAAATAGATGAGGAAACAGTGGAAACAGTGGCAGACTTTATTTTGGGGGGCTCCAAAATAACTGCAGATAGTGACTGCAGCCATGAAATTAAAAGACGCTTTCTCCTTGGAAGGAAAGTTATGACCAACCTAGACAAAATATTGAAAAGCAAATACACTACTTTGCAAACAAAGGTTCATCTAGTCAAGGCTATGGTTTTTCCAGTGGTCATGTATGGATATGAGAGTTGGACTATAAAGAAAGCTAAACGCTGAAGAATTGATGCTTTTGAACTGTGGTGTTGGAGAAGACTCTTGAGAGTCCCTTGGACTGCAAGGAGATCCAACCAGTTCATCCTAAAGGAAGTAAGTCCTGAATGTTCATTGGAAGGAAACTCCAATACTTTGGCCACCTGATGCAAAGAACTGACTCATCTGAAAACACCCTGATGCTGTGGAAGATTGATGGGGGAGGAGAAGGGGACAACAAAGGATGAGATGATTGGATGGCATCACCGACTCAATGGACATGAGTTTGTGTAAACTCCGGGAGTTGGTGATGGATAGGGAGGCCTGACGTGCTGCAGTCCATGGGGACGCAGAGAGTCAGACACGATTGAGGGACTGAACTGAGCTGAACTGACACAGCTATTACCACAAAGCACTGACATACCATAGAGCGTACCTAAAGGCATCATACTCTTTTGTTTTCCAGTTCTATGGCAACGGGTTGTCTCCTTAGGACAAAATACCCAAAGGTTCAAAAGCAACAGAAGAAATCTTTGGCTTTGGTCACCCACACGTCACCACTTGTTTTCATGTCTCTGTTCATTTTTGCAGCAGCACTTTCCATGAATCACTTCCATTATCCTGTTAGTCAGTTCCTACATAATTAGCTTCCCATTCATCATTTGTCTTCAGAGATGCTGCAGTTTCTTCCTGAGGAAGGTGCAGGCTTTCCTGCTCCTACCTCGGCTGAGGCCTCCAGCTGATTTGCACCTAACTTGCCGCCCGGTGGATCGCCAACAGCTCCCACCCCTAGTTCTAGTTGCACAGCCAACTCTGGCTGGCTTGGCGGGGTGCCCCAAAGTGTGTGGTGTGCAGACCGTATCACCCGGGAGCTTGTTAGCATTGCAATTTCTGGCATCAGAATCTCTGGGCGTAGGGCCTAAGAATCTTTCTTTTTTTCCCCCCAGCTTTATTGCAGTATAATTGGCCCAGGAACCTCGTGCTTTTAACAAACTCTCCATATAATTCTTATTCATGCTCAAGTTTGAGAAAAATTGTCTTTGTCCTCTCAGTGGTTTTCAGCATATCTCTAACCTAAACACTTAGCAGAAATAAAGATGTTCACACTTCAGGTTATCCACTCAGACAGAAGAATAGCTTATTTGCCTTCTCTGTCAACTACCATTTACAAGCAGAAAATGCTTTGAATATTTTTGGTTTAATTATAGTCGGTTACAGCAGAGCTGGCTGGGGGAAACATGAGCATTCCAAACATAATAAAATGCAGTCAATTATATCGGGCTGTGCTGATTTCCTGAGGGACAGTGAATGTTGCCCTATGCAGTCCCTACCCACATAAACATAGCTGCCTAGTTAGTGATTTACTCTCTCACACCTGTGTGTTGGAACCTGCCAGAAGCACTGAAATAAAATAGAGTACAGCCATCATCTCTTCATAAAAAATCTACTGCAGCAAACCCAAAGGAGTTTGCAGTGCAGGCAATAAAAAGGGTTTTTTTGTGTCACTCAAGAATTTAGTGAAGGGCATTGGCCTCCATGGTCCTCAGTGGACATGTGGATTTCTCATTAACTCCTTCACTTAAGAATTTCCAGGAGGGAAACATTCCATGGCTTCTCAGGTGGCTCAGTGGTCAAGAATTCACCTGGCAATGTACAAGACCCAGGAGATGCAAGTTCGATCCCTGGGTTGGGAAGATCACCTGGAGAAGGAAATGGCAGCCACTTCAGTATTCTTACCTAGAAAATTCCATGGACAGAGGAGCCTGCAGGCTACAGTCCATGGGGTCATGAACATGGGGGCGTAAGACATGGCTTAGCAACCTGAGCACAAGCGCAGCATGCCATGACCTCATGGAGTATCACAGGAAACAGGCTTATGAGACATTCCTATTTCTAAACACTTGCAATAGAATCAAATGCTCTTTGTTTATTCATTTCTCTATTCTAAAATACATTTCTGGAAAGTCTATATGATGCAAGGCACTTTGACGATACCAGGAAGATATAAAATGAAGAATAAAGAGTTTGAATAACCTCAAGGAAAGGCAGTCTCAGGACTTGCATACAGAAGATGATTTTTCCACAATGATGGTCCATTAAGGAAATAATCAAATGCCAACAATGAAATGAGTGCTCATAGATTGAAGAGCGTTGAATTGACCAATTATTATACTGCTTCAACATGATATCACTGGTATTATACTTCAGCAATCAGAAAGAGGATCTTATTTCCTAGCAAGGCCCAAGCTTTGGTGTGTTCTAACAAAGAAAGGCCCATCCTTTCTAATCCTAGCTAATCCCTCAAGAGGACACAGTAAGAGAAAGAAGTAGAAAGATGACTGCAACGGAAAAACTTCTTCTTAGATCATATGCCAATATCTTCTGTAGAATAGGAGTGCTCTCGGGTATTATTTATCTCTTCTTCTCACTCATGACGTAGTCCTTCCTCCCATAACAGCAATACCCATCACCAGCTTAGCAGGACTAAACAACATATTATAATTTAGTGTGAGTGTGAAGTTTTACCCACAGATGCTCTCATAGAGATATGGATGCTTTCCCAACTGGGTTGTGTACACTCAGTCACTAATTTAATAACTATTTACTTAACAAATAATTATTCTAGGTCCAGGGGATTTCATCTGTCTTCCCAGAAGAAGAGAAGATGTGGGCTCCCATCCAAGTACTAACCAGGCCTGACCCTGCTTAGCTTCTGAGATCAGACGAGATCAGGCATGTTCAGGGTGGTATGGCTGTAGACAAGATGTGGGCTCTACCCTAATGGAACTTAATTATTATTTATTGTGGTAATACTGTAATGATAAAGTTTATGATATGTATATGTTACACCAAAAAAAGTAAAAAAAATGACACTTTAGTATCAGGTAAGAATAAATACTGGAAAGGGAAATTAAGCAGCATCAGAGAATAGAGATGATATGGGAATGGGTTGTGTGTCCTTTTAGACAGAGTGGTCAGAGAAGTCCTCTTGCAGGAGATGATATCTGACCAAATGGCATTAAGTGAGCAAGTGAGATCAAGCACATGACTTATGAGCAACTGTACTAAGGGAGGGAGGAAGTCATACTAACATCCAGGAGAAGAACTTTCCAGGACTGGAGTGCAAAGGGCCTGAAGTGGGAAGAGTCATGGAGTATTTGAGAAATGGAAAGATGTCAAGTGTGGGGTACAAGATCAGCTACAGGAATAATGGTAAGAAATGAACTGGGAGGGGCTACCGGGTCCAGGTCCTACAAATCATATGAGGGGAATTTTGAGGCATTTGGGGGTTTTCAGGGTGATGGGAAGCTAATGAATGATTTTGAAGAAGGTATGAGATTTAATGCACTTTTTAAAAATTAAAATTTTATTTGGACACAATCATAGATTCGCATGCACCTGTAAGAAACAATATAAAGAGATCCTCTATACTCTTTACTCAGTATTCCTCCATGGTAACATCTCACAAAAACTATAGGACAACATCACAACCAAGATTCTGACACTGATACAGTCAAGCCCAGAACATTTCCAGCACCACAAGGATGCCTCCTATTGCCCTTTTTTAGTCACGTCCACTACCCACACCTCCCCATGTCCCTGCCTCTAGTGTTATTAGTCGCTCTGTTGTGTCCAGCTCTTTACAACACATGGACTTCAGCCCGCCGGGGTCCTCTGTCCATGGAATTCTCCAGGCAAGAAGCAACCATTAATCTGTTCTCCATTTCTATAATTTTGTCATTTCAAGAAAGTTGAATAAATGGAACCACACAGTATATGACCTTTGAGGACTGACTTTTTAACTTAGCATAAATCCTTGGAGACTCATCCACGTTAATGTGTGTATCAATACTTCACTCCTTTTTATTGCCGAGTAGTGTACTTGGTATGAATTAACTGCAATTTGTTTAGCCATTTCCTGGTAAAGGGCATCGGGGTTGTTTACAGTTTGAGGTTATTAAGAATAATGCTGTTTTGAACATGCACATACAGTTTCCTGTGTGAATATAAGTCTTTGCTCCTTTGAGATAAATGCTCAGGAATGCTACTGCTGGGCCATATGTTTAGTTTTATAAGAGATTGCCAAACTGTTTCCCAGAGGAGTAGTACCATTCACATCCCACCATCACGACATGAAAGGTTCAGTTGCTCAGCAACCTTGCCAGCACCTGGCATTGTCAGCTTCTTCTCATTGTGTTTATTTATTATTGTTTACTTTAGCTTTCTAATAAAAATTCTAATATGTCATGGTAAGACATTGTGGTTTTAGTTTGAACTGCCTTAATAATTAATTATGCTAAATATTTTTTCATATTCCTATTAGCTATTTAAACATATTCCTGATGAAATGTCTGTTCAGATCTTTTGCCCAAGTAACATTTATTTTTAGTTTATAATTATATCTGGGTTAATCTTTCCCTGTCTATTTCACCTAGGTAAATTGAGCTACATTTTAATATTTTAAACTTAAGTTCTTAGGAGAAAGGTGACTAATTTCTTTGAAAAATTAAGTGTTAGTTGTTGAGTCGTGTCCGACTCTTTGAGACCCCATGAACTGTAGCCTGCCAGGCTACTCTGTCCATGGAATTCTCCAGGTGAGAATACTGGAGTAGGTTGCCATTTTCTTCTCCAGGGGATCTTCTCAACCCAAGGACTAAACTCAGGTGTCCCATATTGCAAGCAGATTCTTTACTGTCTGAGCCACCAGGCAAACCCAAAATTAATTTTCCAACAAATAAGAATGAGATTTTGTTCAAACTTCTTAGTTTTGTGAAATGTGTTTACAAAACAGAATATCTGTGCCAAGGGTAAGCCTACTAATACTATCCTTTTGATTGGAACCAATATTAATTTTGTAACCCATATTTCCTATTGAGGTCAAGTTAGGTATTAGTAAACAGTGCCTCATCTTTACATGACAATGTCTACAGATATAAGGACAAATGAAAGCAATCATCTAAATATCTTCATTTCCCCAAATATGTTTCATTTTAACTTGAAGAAGAAAAATAATTAAGTAAAAGAATGGATGCTTCAGACATACTTTTGGTAAGTGTCATTAAATACAGTGAAACACTCTAGTTGTTAACTAGAAAATTGCAGAAGTACTATTTGAAGTAATAAAGAAACATAAACAGCTGTTTCTTTAAGAGCCAGGGATTCTACTGTTAGATTCTCTTTCCCATCCTCCCTTCTGTGAAAAGTGAAAGTCGCTTAATCCTGACTCTGGGACTGAATAGTCCATGGAATTCTCTAGGCCAGAATACTGGAATGGGTAGCCTTTCCCTTCTCCAGGGGATCTTCCCAACCCAGGGATCGAACCCAGGTCTCCCACATTCCAGGAGGATTCTTTACCAGCTGAGCCACCTTCTGTAGACACATAAAATTCTTTCTTTGTGGCAGTGTCTCTTGAGGAAAGAGTGTGCTATGCTGATAGGATCATTCTCCCCTCCTATCATTTTAAAGTCAATTTTATTAGGTTAGAATTTACATACAGTAAAACACACCCTTTTTGAGTAGGGTTCAGTAATTTTTTTGGGTCATGTTTAGTTCCCAGACCAGGGATCAAACCCACAGCCCCTTCCTTAACCACTGGACCACCAGAGAAGTCTCTAGTTCAACAAGTTTTGACAAACATATTATTGTTTAACTATGGCCATGGTCAAGAAATAGAGCACCTTCAAAAAGGAGGAAGGAAGGAAGAAATAGAGGTTCTTCATCATCCCAAGAAAATTACTAACACCACTTTGAAGTAGGGCACTCCACCCCTCACCCAGGCAAACCCTCATCTGATTTCTACCACTGTAGCTTAGGGTTTGTCTGTTCTGGGATTTCATACAAATGGATCTATACAGTATGTTCCCTTTTGTATTGGCTTTGTGACCTCTGCACAATGTTTTTGAGATTCATCTAGTTTATTGGATTTGAATCCCAACTTGTTTATGAGGTGTATGGCAACTGGACCAATTACTTAACTTGTGCTTTCTCAGCTGAGAAATGGTCTTTTTCATACCTTTCTGGGGGATTTGTTATGAGAATTACAATCAAGGAGTCTGGCTTGGTGCTCTATAATCAGTATGGATATAAACTATATATGTATATATATTATATATATATATAATATATATATCAAATATATATATATTTGTGACTGTATATTTTCCCTTCACCCCGTCAACCAAAGGAAGAAAAGGATAATTCTGAAGCTGCCACAAGTCTAATTCAAGTTCAGCATGTTCTGTGAGAGGAATCAGCACAAAGAGAACTCTGCATTCATTAACTTTATTACTGAATAAAGACACTCTCCTAAATTTCTTGCTCCTTCCCTGTCTCCTTTGGCCTTGGGCAAATTGTCAGCAGACAGCACTGCCTTCCCTGCCCTAGGTTTTATTCAGCCTTGTCCAGACTCAAATGACTTCCAAGAAAAGGGCAAAATGTTCTTTTCCCTCCCCGCCCAGAAAAAGAGAATGAGAGTGTATTCTCTATAAGGACTCTATATGGAGTCTCTATAAGGACTCCAGAGGCCTTCTTATAAAGTGCCAATGTAAAAGACTAAGCACTAGAGGCCTTCCCTGCTCCTAACAAAGATTTCATCACCCCGAGGCAATTTCATCAAATACAGACTTTGGACATAGGAGAGGAAGAGCAGCAGAGATTCAGTTTTTCCTCCTTGATGGCTCATTCCCACAAAATCTTCTTGCTCACACTAGAAAATGACCGATATTGTGGCTTCGTGTTGCTTTTACCACTGTTATCCCATTTTTTTCTTTTACTCTTTTGTCCATCTCTTCCTCTGTGGTGAATCCATGCTATTATAATATGAACATCCATTCAGAGGAAGCTGGGGTCACAAGAGGTATGATACAAGACCCATAGTTTTGGCAATTAGCAGCTTAAAAGAGTAGGGTTAATGGATTTAACTAGCCTTCCTTTAACCTTCTAAAAGACTTCTCTTTGTCACCGCCCCTGGGTGTTCAAACATTGCCACCCACTGGGTACAATCAGGTCACCAACTCAAAGACAGCTCTTACATGCTTGATTAAAGTTAGATCTGTCTCCACACACTACTATATATTAAATAGAGAAACAGCAAAGACCTACTATATAACATAATATCTTGCAATAACCTTTAATAGAAAAGAATCTGAAAAAGAAAAAAAATATATATATATATTCACTCAACATTTGCTGAGGGCTTACTATGAGACATAGTAATACATATACATATATGTAATAGTATATACTTATGGGACAGTCAAACCTCACTCAACACTTGACATTAAGTTTAACCTCCTCCGAGGGAAATAAGTTTTTAAAATGTTTTAAAATCTTCTGAATCATCACTTCTCACACATCTTTTTATAGGAACCATAGCCTAAGAGGTTTCACTGGGTACATTTACAGTTGGAAAATATCTATTATTTTTTCACTGCTCAGCTGGGGTTTTGGGAACGTAACTCCTTGTAAACATACTAAGATACTTGCAATTTTAAGACTTTTCTTCTCTTGGTCAAACAGTTAGAACTGGACCTAGAACAACAGACTGGTTAGAAATTGGGAAAGGAGTATGTCAAGGCTGTATATTGTCACCCTGCTTATTTAACTTATATGCAGAGTATATCATGCGAGATGCCAGGCTGGGTGAAGCACAAGCTGGAATCAACACTGCTGGGAGAAATATCAATAACCTCAGAAAGGCAGATGACACAAGGCAGAAAGCGAAGAGGAATTAAAGAGCCTCTTGATGAAGGTGAAAGAGGAGTGAAAAATTCAGCTTAAAACTCAACATTCAGAGAACTAAGATCATGGCAACTGATCCCATCAATTCATGGCAAACAGATGGGGAAGCAATGGAAATAGTGAGAGACTTTATTTTCTTTGGCTCCAAAATCACTGCAGATGGTGACTGCGGCCATGAAATTAAAAGATGCTTGTTCCTTGGAAGGAAAGCTATGGCAAACATAGACAGCATATTAAAAAGCAGAGACATTACTTTGCTGACAAAGGTCCATCTAGTCAAAGCTATGGTTTTTCCAGTAGTCATGTATGGACGTGAGAGTTGAACCATAAAGAAGGCTGAGTGCCAAAGAATTGATGCTTTTGAACTGTGGTGTTGGAGAAGACTTGAGAGTCCCTTGGACAGCAAGGAGATCCAACCAGTCAATCCTAAAGGAAATCAACCTTGAATATTCATTGGAAGACTGATGCTGAAGCTCGAATATTTTGGCCACCTGATGCAAAGAGCCAACTCATTGGAAAAGACCCTGATGCTGGGAAAGATTGAAGGCAGGAGAAGAGGATGACAGAGGATGAGATGGCTGGATGGCATCACTGAATCAATGGACATGAGTTTGAGCAAATTCTGGGAGATGGTGAAGGACAGGGAGGCCTGGTGTACTGCAGTCCATGGGGTTGCAAAGAGTCAGACATCACTGAACAACAACAACAAAATGTATGTATATGTGTGTAAGTATAACTGAATTACTCTCCCATAAACTGACAATATTATAAATCAACTATACCTCAATAAAAAAAGTATACTAAACATATCCAAATGAAACTTCTCTAAAAAAAACTTAAATCTGTCTCATCTAGAGCTTCTCCAGTTATAGCCCTATTTGCTCAGATGGTTCTCTAACACTTGAATTATTGCAGTGGCTTAGACAAGCATACAATGGTAAATATTAAAAATAAAAAAAGTCAAAAAATAAAAAAATACACAAAGATAGTTTTAAGCAGCCATGTTTGGCTCAAACAAATTAATAATTCCTCGGAGTTGTTACAAACTGTTTTTGCTGTGGATGGAAAGTACAGGCTTAATCAACATGGGTATGTGTATTAGAAATAACATGGGAAGGAAAAAAAAGATGGACACAGGATTCCATATGAAATTCACATGCATTCATTTACAGTCATTTAATTTGCTTTTTTCTCTGAATATAATGATATTTGCTATAGGTAGCAAAATTCTAATGAAAAACCCACGAGACACAACTGTCTTTTAAAGTACGTTTTAGCTTCTGTTCTTTCACATGCTAACAAATATCCTATTGCTTATTTCAAGAGAGAAATAAAATACTCACAATTAAGACTTTAATGGGACCTTGAAATAAAAGCTGGATTTTAGGGGGGCATGAGCATTATCATATTTTAATGTTGCTAGTGCATGTTAATCAAATTTCTCTGAGAACCTCTCTGCATCAGAGGTTGTTGGTATTCCTCTACACTCCCCAACTCCAAGCATCCATTCTGGATGATTCTGTCTTATCAGTGGAATGTGAAGGAAGTGAGCCCTATCCATGACAGGTAAGAGTGTATGGCCTTCCAGCCAGCTCTGTAACCACCGTCACTGTCAGCTTCCAACCTACACCACCAGCCTGCTCCCCCACCTGAAATGTGCTTTCCTTGTCCTGCCTTTGGGTTTGTGTCTTTTGTAATTGTATCTTTTTTTCCACATTTTTCGTAGCATACTCTATGTTTTAAGTGTAAAGTAATAAAATTTAAATATTTCCTATTTTCAAAAAAAAAAAAAGGTATATGCCTTCTCTTTTTTCCCTTTTGTTCAGTCACTCAGTCGTGTCCGACTCTTTGCAACCCCATGGACTACAGCACGCCAAGCTTCCCTGTCCTTCACCATCTCCCAGAGTTTGCTCAAATTCATGTCCATTGTGTTGATGATGTGATCCAACCATCTCTTCCTCTGTTTCTCCTTTCTTCTCCTGCTTTCAATCTTTCCAAGCATCAGGGTCTTTTTCAATGAGTTGGCTCTTTGCATCAGGTGGCCAGAGTATTGGAGCGTCAGCTTCAGCATCAGTCCTTCCAATGAATATTTAGGATTGAGTTCCTTTAGGATTGACTGGTTGGATCTCCTTGCAGTCCAAGGGACTCTCAAGAGTCTTCTCCAACACTTCTTTCCTTAAAGTTAAACAAAAAAAACTCCCAAGATGTCAGACTTAAAAGATGGAAGAAGCGAAGCTTTGTGTTTCACGGACAGCCACAGATTAGACCTACCCAACCTGTTTCAGATCAAGATGTAGGAAATAAAAAAACACAAGGAAAAAAAAACAAACTATATTACATCATCATTATGCTATTAGGATTGGTCTATAATGGTTAACGTAGCCTCCATCCTATCTATATCTGATTGGTGTGATATAATGAGGTTTGAGTTCACAGATCCAACTCTAGGAAAATACAGGCAGGTATCTTTGTACACTCATCTACATCCTTATTTTATTGTTGTTTTTGTATAGGATGGGGGGGTGGGGTGGGGTGGGAAGTGAGTGGGAGGAGGGATAAGTGTACCCTTAGTAACAGTCAGGCTCAGGGGCTATATCATCTCTTACTTTTCAAATCCCAGGCAAAGCAGGCAAGGCATAACAATTAGAATTTTCATAATGGACTACTAAAATCTTATGGGTTTAAGGCAACCTTATAATATGTTTCACACTTGTCTACCTGGCAGACATAGGAACAGAATGTTATATTTTTGTTTCATTTTTGTTTTTTGTATCCCACAGCCTTGGGATACATTACAAATTTAAGGAAAGAGATGATCATCATGAAATCAGTGACCAGTGAATTAGAACCAATTTTCAGCTCCTTGAGAAAATATTAATTCTATTATTTCTTTGAAAGTCTATTATAGGCAAGTTTTAAAAGTCTTTTTTTTTTTTTTTTCCTATAAAAAAGCCAGCTGGGGAAACTAGGCTTGATTCTGCCATCTTAAATAGTAGACTAGCTGTTCTCCACTATGAGCACCCATGGTTCAACTAAATGTTCTAGCTCACCATAGACTCTGAAGGCACAAACTAGCAGCTATCTAGGAAAAAAGTCCTGTCATCTCTCTCCCTGGCAAAC
Source organism: Cervus canadensis (assembly GCF_019320065.1). Classification (NCBI taxonomy): domain Eukaryota; kingdom Metazoa; phylum Chordata; class Mammalia; order Artiodactyla; family Cervidae; genus Cervus; species Cervus canadensis. The sequence continues at coordinate 19,731,526 of NC_057401.1, forward strand.
GATATAAGAATAGATGATTGCTTCCTTCTCTCTGAGACTAAAGGAAGAAAAAGTTTACATAAAGCCTGAAGAAGATTATTTACCCAATATTTGTTGAAAGTCTACCATGGGACAGGCATAAATTCATAAAAGGGACCACAGAAAATACATGCTGACATTATCCCTTTCAAAAGAAGACACATAATTTCAATTCAGTATACTTATTTGAAATAAAAAGTACATTATTGGGAAATACAACTTACATGCCTATGTATATGAATACATTCATATAAATACATACAGGTATATGGACTTCAAAAGACAATATTGAGAATTATTCTCCAATGGGATTAACTCACATTTTTGTCTAATGTGGTAGATTGCAAAGTAGCCACAATTCTTTAAACCTACCTGTCTGAATGCTCTCTTGATGATGTAACTTTGCAGCCTCTCCCAACAAAATATGTCAGCTATTTTCCCTCTCCATTGAATTTGGGCTGTTCTTTTAAGAGAAAGCATCTTTTTAAAAACTTTTTGATGTGGACCATTTTGAAGTCTTTATTGAATTTTGTTACAATATTCCTTCTGTTTCATGTTTTTGGTATTTTGGCCACCAGGCATGTGGGATCTTAGTTCCCCAACCAGGGATCAAATCCACAAACCCTGTATTAGAAGATGAAGTCGTAACCACTGGACCACCAGGGAAGGCCCCTGGGCTGTTCTGACTTGCTTTGGCCAACAGATATGACTGAAGAAATGACATTCCAGTTCTGAGTCGAGTCAAGAGGTCTTGCATACTTCCTCCCTCTCTTGAAACTGGCAAGATAACATGTAAACAAACCCAAGCTAGCCTACAAGATGAGGAGATACAAGTGGCCCAACAGCCCCATTGCCCCACTGACCAGTAAATAGCCAGTCAGCTCTCAGAAGCAGAGTCACTCTACAGCGGATCACATATGCTGGTTGAGACTCAACCCGCAGAACAGCCACCCAGCTGAGTCAAACTGTTGACCCAGAGAACAGTAGGCTAAATACATTGCTGTTGTTTTAAGTCACTAAGCTTTAGCATCCTTGTTAGGCAGCAAGAGATAAGTGATACCATCAATATGGAAGATTTTAATCTATGCATTAACCACAGAAGAATTTTTAGTAGGCTGCTAAATAATCTATTTATCTTTAAAATAAGGTTCTCATTCCTAAACTACAATCCTTCTTTCCTCCAGCGCTCACTGTGGTGAATACAGAAGCAAATGGAGTTTAAAGCTCAAATTCACACTTATTTACTACTTACTTGGTAGGCCTTGGGGAAGGCCCCTCAGGGTTTAGTTTGTCCTTCATTAAGATGGAGATTGTACTATTTCACAGAGTTTTGTTGGGAGGATTAAATAAACTGACACAGGTATATTGTCCATTACTATACCTGCAACATAACAGACACACACAAAGCAGATCTTATTCTTCCCAAACTTTCTTTTTCTTTCTCTCCACTTTGAAGTGTTCAGTGATACCCCAGTGACCCGCTCTGTCACCAGTTAGTTCTGGAACTATCACTCTGGAAAAGAGCTAACTAACTTTCATTCTAGTGGCCCCTCCCTTTGCTTAAAAAGTTTTTTCCCATGGGTCTTTTCACAAACTAACTTTATTACACATATAACATTTACCTTTTAAGAAATTATAAATATGTTTACACTGTATATGGTTATAAATTATGTTATATATACTGTATGTACATATATATATGTAATTTGCTTATCACTACCTGAAATTATATATGTATGTTGCTATAAATACATATTTGATTACTTATTATTTATCTCACCCACAAGAACATCAGTTCTCTGAGGTCTTTGTGTTTCATATCCCTATCCCCAGGGGTAGCATGTGGGACATAGCAGACGCTCAAAGAGTATTTGTGGAATGAGAGTACAAGTGAACAAATGCATCTCAATCATTACTATGAAAAAAATTTACACATTCTTGGAAAGACACTTAATGCAAAGATGTTTTTCAAATGTAATTTTGAAAGACACTAGAAGAGATAGAAGTAACATGACATGAAGAGATTCCACTGTTGCTTCCTTTATGCATTTGCCTTTTAATGGTTTTTTATTACAATGAGAATTTCCTAAAATATTCTCTCATCTAAGGTTGAAGATTTCATTTCAAATTTGGAATGTATGTGAAAGTTGCTCAGTCGTGTCTGCCTCTTTGCGACCACATGGACTGTAGCCTGCCAGGTTCCTCTGTCCATGGGATTTTCCAGGCAAGAATACTGGAGTGGGTTGCCATTTCCTTCTCCAGGGGATCTTCCTGACCCAGGGATCAAACCCAGGTCTCCAGCATTGCAGGCAAACTCTTTACTGTCTGAGCCACCAGAGAACCCTGAAATTTGGAATACTAATTAATTAAATAAGAACTCTCTGTAGTAGAAACTGTTCCAATGACTGAAAACAGTTAAATTATAACTATGAACAGCATAATCAGATATATAAAACTGTCATAAAACTGATTTGAAAAGTTGGATTTGAATCTCATCACATAAAATTAAACTCTCTGGGAAACTCTTATTTCTCAGTTTAAAATAGATTCCAACTTGCCGTGTTACCCGGAAAGAATCCATAAATCTTTGACCATGAAAAGTCCTTTTATTACCTGTTGTTAAAAACTATTTCCTTCGGGTAAATTGCACTCTCCAAGCAATCCTTCATTACCTACATGATATATTATGGTCCAGCAATGGATCTAAGAATGCTTTGGAAACCTTAAATTGCTCCAAGCTTTAAAATCAAACACTTTGAGTAAGCCAGGTCATCTAACAAAAAGAGCAAGTAGAAAATCAGGGCAAAAAAGAGAAAGAAGCAAATGCAGAAAACATTATAGAAAGTCAGAAAAGATGAATTTTTATACTTTGGTGTTTCATTTCCAAGTCATTTCATCTAAAATGCTTTGTCTGTTCTTCAGGTTGCTGACATGGCATGAATAATGGGCATCCTAAAAAGATTACACGTAAATTGAAGACTATGAGACTTAATATGCACAAAATTCTATCATAATTTTTCTTTCCATTAGGATACAGTTTGTCTTTCCGTGACTTCAATTACCACTTAAAGGCAAATGATGTCCAAATCTCTGTCACCAGTTCCCATATCTGTCAAGTGTATCAATAGTCCTCACCAAGTGAATGTCTAATCATCACGTCATCACCAACCACCACATTAACATGACCCATGCCAAACTCAGTTATCTCCTGTATTATTTATTTATTTCATCCCATGACATGGTCACCTACCAGGCTCCCCAAGCAAAGTTTTAACAGTTTTTCTTTCTCACTCCCATTCTCTCTTTATTCAGTCAGCAGGACCTATTGTTTCTACCTTCAGATACCAAACTGACCATCTTTCACAGTCTGGTCTCATGCCAACTCCCCAAATCATTGCCCTTCATTTTCCCTTCATTCCTTCAGGTTGCTGAAGATTATGCTTCATGGGAGGTGTTGATTTGTTAACAAGAAAAATTTCCCAAATTCAGTATTCCTCCATATACCAGTAAAACTGTAAATGCATATACTACTACTCTTTCATTTTGGTGTTTCATAGTTAAACCTAATTTACTTTTTAAAGAAACTGTTTTTTTCATACACTTGTTACTTAAGTACACTTATTTTAAAAATATATTAAAAACAGCTAATGATTGCAATTTTTCTTTTTTTGCAATTTTTCTTCCTGATTTACATAAAAGCTCACCCATATCAATTTTAAGTAACAGTAGCAAAAAAAAAAGAAGAACCTTAGAAGAGATTATGATACTAAGTGAAATGAACCAGAGAAAGACAAATATCATATAATACCACTTAACTGTGGAATCTAGAAAGTGATACACATGATATTTACAAAGCAGAAACAGACTGACAGACACAAAACCCCCATTATGATCATCAAAGCGGAAAAGGAGGAAGAGGGATAAATTAGGAGTTTGGGGTTAACAGATACACATAATTATATATAAAACAAAGAACAAGGACCTACTATATGGAACAGAGAACTATATTTAATAACTTGTATAATGTATACCCTAAAGAAATCTGGAAAATAACATATATGTATATATATACATGTGCTTAGTTGCTCAGTCGTGTCTGACTCTTTGCAGCCCAATGGACTGTAGCCTGCCAGGCTCCTGAGCCCGTGGAATTTGCCAGGCAAGAACACTGGAGTGGGATGCCATTTCCTACTCCTGGGGATCTTCTCAACTGGAATCGAACCTGTGTCTCTTGCGTCTCCTGCATTGGCAGGCAGATTCTTTACTACTAGTGCCATATATACATATCTGACTGAATCACTTTGCTGTACACTTTAACATAACATTGTAAATCAACTGTACTTCAATGAAAGGTTGTTTTGAAACAATAAAAGATCCTTAGATAAACCAATAAAAATCAATGCCTTTTCTAAAGAAACAGAAATTTAAAAAATAAAAAGTAAAGTTCCAACTCACTGTAACAATAAAAATCTTGAAATATCCAGGAATAAATTTGAAGAGAAGTAGGAAGATATTATATAGGGAACATCATATAACACTACTGAAGAGTGCAATGTGAAAACTGGATAAATGAAGAATCAACACTTCTTCTTTGCTGTAAGAATGCAATAATATGAAACTATCAATTCCCCTGAAATCAGTCCATAATTTAATATGACCAAAATAAGAGCCAATAGTATTTTATTCTATAAGTTATCAGAATTTTTCCAAAGTGCATCTGGAAGAAAAATAAAGGAAAATTTCTAACAAGAGTACAGCAAGAAAGTGTGCTTTCAGATATTAAAATGTATTATAAAGCCAGAGTAATTAAAAACCAATGTATTGGCATAGGATTAAACAGAACAACGGAAGCTTTGTGTAGAAACCTCATCAAATAAGATTATGGAAAAGCAAAGATGGCATTCTAAAACAATTGGGGAGAAATGATTATTCACTCATTGGACTTGGACAAGCTAGTATCTTTGAAAAAAAGTAAACCTGGATCCCTATATCCTTTCCCAGAATAGTTTTTATATGGATCAAATTTTTAAATGTAAAAAGCAAAAATAAAATTACCAAAAGGAAACACAAAAGTTTAGTACTTTCTAAACATATTAATTATTTATGGAAAACTAAATGATAAAGGAGATATTGGGAAAAATAGCAAAGCATGACAAATAATTAAAATCCTTTTCTATATGAATTGGTTTATGCACATGAAATATTAATAAGTATGATGGCAGACTAAAGAGTAATGTATAACATGATGCCATTTATAGAAGATTGTTTACCTCTCTCTACAACTCTATAAATGTACAGAGAGAGGTTTAGAAGAATATGCTATAAAATAGTAATAATTAAGTTCTCATAGGCAAGGGATATGACTATTTGTATTTTTTTTGACTATTTGTATTGATTCAACTGTTTCTAATAAATGTTTATAATAATTATAAAATAATATACCTATTTAAAGCAAATTAAGCTTGTATGGAATAATAAACACAGGAAATAGTAAAGAAAGTACTGCAAAATAAGAACAGAAATTATTATTCCAATTTTTTTAAAAGAGGATATAATTTACATGTACATAAGAGGGAATGTGTATGAACTGGTGTTCAGAAAACAGTTGAAGATTTATTTATCATTTATTATATTTCATTCTCAACTCATCCTCTGGCTTGCCATACAAATGAAATAACTCATTTAAGATAATTATGACTCAATTTATCTGTTTGTGACTGATACAAAGAAATATAAGGAACCATATTTTAGGCACAAGGAATGTTTAGTAACTCTTTTATTAGAGTAGTTTTTTTTTAATTAATTAATTAATTAATTTATTTATTTTTTTTGTCATACATTGATATGAATCAGCCATAGATTTACACGTATTCCCCATCCCCATCCCCCCTCCCACCTCCCTCTCCACCCGATTCCTCTGGGTCTTCCCAGTGCACCAGGCCCGAGCACTTGTCTCATGCATCCCACCTGGGCTGGTGACCTGTTTCACCACAGATAATATACATGCTGTTCTTTCAAAACATCCCACCCTCACATTCTCCCACAGAGTTCAAGAGTCTGTTCTGTATTTCTGTGTCTCTTTTTCTGTTTTGCATATAGGGTTATCGTTACCATCTTTCTAATTCCATATATATGTGTTAGTATGCTGTAATGTTCTTTATCTTTCTGGCTTACTTCACTCTGTATAAGGGGCTCCAGTTTCATCCATCTCATTAGAACTGATTCAAATGAATTCTTTTTAATGGCTGAGTAATATTCCATGGTGTATATGTACACAGCTTCCTTATCCATTCATCTGCTGATGGGTATCTAGGTTGCTTCCATGTCCTGGCTATTATAAACAGTGCTGCGATGAACACTGGGGTGCACGTGTC